>NC_071101.1:46180000-46780000 GCF_024256425.1 Clarias gariepinus | reverse complement strand
AGATTATTTCACCATCACCCACACACACACACACACATATGTATATATACAGTATAATCCCAGCGGGCACAACACATGTAATCCACGTGGATTTCTGGTGGATATTTGGTGAAGTGGTGGATCCACCAATTTTCACCTGATATCCACGTTGATTCCACGTGGTTTTAGGCACGTGGAAAACCTGTTCTAAATTAATGTGGAATTCACATGGAGTTTTAGATCTACATTATTCTTCGCCCATTTCCACGTGGATATCACGTGAAAAATAATTTTGTACCACCTATTGATGGTTGCTGGATTTAATTTTGAATGCATATTTTGTACGCTTTTACATAAATGTGACAATCATTAATTAACATTAAACACACTCAAAAATAAAATGACGCATATGACGCGTCCAATGTGTTCTAAAGTTGAACACATGAGCCAAAATGTGTTCTAAAATGGCATTTTCAAAATGTGTTACTGATCGCCTAAATGCCACATCTGACTACAACGTACACTGGATTTACAAACTAAAAAGTAGTTTAGAACACCGATGTGCTATCAGAGGCGACACATAGGGGTCGCTGCGCAGAGTGACTTTGCAGTCTAGCGAGTGGTACTGAGCATGCGCAGTGATCAGCCTTTCCTGGATCCCGTTTTTTTAAGTGGAAGCGCGAAACATTTATAGCTAATAAAAAGAAATTATAAACTTCGAAATTTGTTTAAATTTGCGGTCTGTTAAAGTTACAAAGTACCCGTGGCAATTGTGTCCCATACAGAGAACAATTGTGTGTGATGTTACAGGGTGAGCACTGAGGTAAGCAGTAATATTCTAGTATGTTCTGTGGCAGTTAGTGTAGGTTCTTACCGACGCGGTTAGCTTGATTGTGAATCTATGTATGTAGCTAACGTAGGATTCGAAGCATAACAGGCAATTGCAAACGTTAATTTGTCAAAAATCCTAAAAACAGGCTAGTATTTGATGAACAGGTATAATTTGTCATAAATGCAACACCATCACCATGTATAATATATTATATGCACTGAGGAGTTCTGACAGTGAACACTAACATTTACTTGCAGAATATGTTCCATTAAATTTCTAAGAATAGGAGAAGGAACTTTTCAGTGTAACTTATGTGGTTACTCTACCCATTTATTTCTTTGAAGATAAATAGATAAGTTTTTTTTTCTTTTAGATTCCTTACAAATTCACTTATGTTTCAACTAAACATGAAGGGATCACGAGGGGATAAAACATCATTTGACAGCGCTGTGCAAATTAATAACTGGTAAGTAATTGAACAGTCCCTTGTGGTCGTGTATTTTTTTTATATTAACACAATGATTGTATTGATAAATTGCAGTCCATGCATCTAAATTATACTAAACATTTTTGTCCTTTGACAGACAGTGTAGTAAAGGCGCATGATGTTACAGAAGCCTTTGCCCTCAGCACCATTGCCAATCGGTTACGAAATGCACCTAAGAGGAAAGAAAGGCTGGATGCAGTGTCATTTATTAAGTGTTAAGTAAATGTTTTTGTAATTTTATTTCTTTTGCTGTTTGCTGTTAATCTTCTCTTAGATGTTTTGTTTGTTTAATTAGTCCTTTAGTATTCATATTTTTATGTTATTTCAGTATTATGCACTACACCCAGTTTTTATGTGCATTTTGTATTGTTTGTTTTGAAATATGAATAAATTATTAGTTATTACAACTTTTATGTGATTTGTATCTGCTTTACACAGGATGTTGTGGACATTTTGAACTTTGCAGAATTTACGTTGAACACAACACGTATTTTCGATGGGCTAACATCCATGTCTTTTCCAAGTGGTAAAAAACACGTGGACTCCATGTGTCAAATCCACGAATGAATTCGACTTGCCTTTTACGCCTAAATTACCCGTCTTTTCCACGTGGTGAAAACACGTCTTTTCCACGTGGTTTCCACGAGTTTGTGCCCACTGGGATGAATTTACACGAAGCTGAACTCAAACAGCAAAGAGAACATGGCGCGTATGCGCTCTTTCACGTTGAATCGAGAGATTTATAAGAGATTTATCTTTCCCAGAAATACCACAAACACACATCTATACGTGTTAAATAAGCGCTGTCTTTGCGGAGCTGTACAAAACGCACGCCGGTGTGAGCTGCTTTATAATATATATTAACATATGTTTGCTTTGTAGTGGACCGCGCGCGCACAACCTCTCGCTGGTTAGCGTCTAAATACGACGTTTTAACGGGGTGAGGATAAGAAACACCACACTGGCAGAAGTGCTAACTAATGATTATGAATGCGTCGGAAACTGACTGGCCATTTTAATAATTCATTGATAAGTTGACACACACAAACACACACTCACTCTCTATCTCTCTCTCTCACACACACACACACACAGCAGACGAAATCGTCATTAGCACGCCCCTCCCCAAACAGCACAGCGATGAGATACATACATTTAAACAATTTATTCATACAGACGTACCTGTATGTGTGTGTGTATGTATGTGTGTGTATGTATGTATGTGTGTGTATGTATGTGTATGTGATCCTGCATCAGCACGCGTAAAGTTTTCCAGAGTGCACCGGCAGAAGTAGAGTAATGATTATGAATTCTTCGGGAAAAACAGCAATAAAACTCACTCTGACCATTTTAATAATTAATTAATAAATGAGTGATTTCTTTGGTTTCGGCTGTGCTGATGGTGATAATGTCATCTCGTCGTCTGTGCACAAGTGAACGCGCCTACAATTCACTTTACATACGAATTACATAATCTAATAATTTGTTTTTCATTAGTTTATATAAAAGCAGACATTTCGGTTTCTATAAGTATATATTTTTCACGTCTGTGAGGCGAGTATACACGGAGTCTCGGCTCATTTTCTGACGCGCTCAAGTTCACTGAAAACAATACAGAATAGCGCACCCTGTTTACTTTCTTTATTTAACAAAATCATAAAGTTTTTTCGTTATTGTGAGCGCACCTAAATAAAATTAGAGTCTTATAAAGGCTGTGTAGCTTATATAGTTTTACTATATAGTTTTTGCACATTAATCTGACAGTGTTTTAATTTTATGGGCGTTTAGTTTAATTTATTTCAGTTAATAAATCTACTACAAATTTAAAGAACACAAAATAAAAGATGACGCAAGACCCTACACGTGTAGCTTTTCTAATTACACATAAAATCTAAAGGCTCAGTGTGTTAACGTTTACGTTGCTTAAATTCAATCCTAAAAATATTTTTAAAATAATTGTAATTATAAATTTCTACTGTAATGTTAATACTGTGATTATGAATTCGTTTAATTACAATGTTTCACTTGATTTTATCTGCAACTACATGCGACTATAGCCGAGCTGCGACTCATTAATCCTGGAGAGAACGAACTAAGGCCTGAGGAGTCAGTCTGTAGTTATATAGCGCCACTCAGCGGTAAAAGCCAGCAAACGCACAAACCCAAATGCAGTTGCCGTGCACAGCGACGGTAAAAGTCGCATACTGCCTGTCCACCTACTGTATGTATGTATGCATGTACTGTATGTGTGACATACATTTCAGAAACTCGTCTCTGCTCTGAGGCTCTGTGAGTAAACTCTGAGCGTTCTCCACTGTGGAGACAGAAAGAAAAAAGGTCAGATGGTAAAACGCCAAGTAAATTTAGAAATCAGAAATGTGTGTAAGTCACATGACTTCAGTCCTGAAGCACCAGAGTGCAGAGTTTCTCAGCTCTAACACAAATTCACGGCGAGTGTTAAAAACTCGAAACAGTGCAGAGTCCAGGAACATCAGGAACAGCTCCTCTTACCATGTGGAGGGATTTGGTTGAATTCCTCCTCACAGAATTCCTCGAGTCTCTTCTTCAGATCTGAGAGAGAATTCCTCACTCCATCAAATGAGGGAGACTGATGTTGAGGTCGACTCAGTTCAGTCTCCTCCCAAGCTTCGATTTCCTTCACTGCTGTCTGTTGGGATGGACACACACACACACACACACACACACAGGATTTATAGCTCATCTATCATTCCCTCTCTTACTGCGACTCTAAATGACTCCATGTTGTCCATGTTGTGTGTGTTTCTAGGAGCAGCTCTGTCTCTGCTCACTGCTCACCTTTATAGTGTTCACAGCCTGTTTCAGCTCCTGCACCTTCTTCTGCTTCTCCTTTAACTCACTCTGAGAACAAAATAATTGTATTAATTACATTAATGTGATTATAAATTATGAAAGGATAAATATTAATTGCAGATAAAGTACACTCAGGTTGTTGGTATTGTATATTTCTTTGTATTTATATAGAATACAAACAATGATTTTTAAAAAAAACATGTTAAAATAATAAAAATCGTAGGTAGCCCAATCACAACCACACTTTTTCTACTTCACCTCTACCCTTTAAAGACTATTTAAACCAATAATTATCTTTATCTATTTTCCTTCCATTTGTATTCCACTAAAACCTGTACTTTCCCTGTTTAATGAGTGAAATGGCATCCACAAAAATAAGTGCTCGTTGGATCAATACTTAGTTTTAAAACTGTTTGAGGTGGGAAAAGCTGACTCACAGCTGTAAGTAGATCCGAACCCGACGTGTAGTGCTATCTTGGTTAGAACAGGGATCAATATGGTCATGTGCCCACTGAAAGATCTGCTTCACTTCTATTGAAAGCTCTCTGATATAACGTATGAGGGATGGAATGAATCAGCAGGAAGTCAACATACTGTATGGACAAACGTCTTCTATTTTTTCCTGAGTCTGTTCTTTCTTTTATTTACCTTCAACCAAAGTTTCAGCCACCATGTTCAATTATTCCTTTACAAATACCCCATCTGTAAATGCTTTGTTTGTGTTGCCCCTAAACCCATTCTACTTTAAGTGAACATTGCACACTGCTAGCTGTAAATAAATGTGAAAGGACTCTGGTTGCTGACTCATACTGGACTATCAGTTGTACAGTCTATCAGGAGTATAGTACACGCCATCAAGTGTTGTATCTCATAGTGGCACTTCACATCACTGCTTGGTGTTAATGCCAAACTGGTTTTAAACTGGTTTTAAACAGGAAGAATAAACATACATCGATCTGCCCGTCCACCTTTAAAGGCTCACTTTTCATAGTCCAAAAAAACGCAAGATTACTGGCATAGTAATTATTCTCATTTATTAAAAAAGCATTAAGATAATCATTAAGAAAATATCATTAAGATGAGTTCCCACCTGTTTCTCAGCTTCATTTGATACAGCATGGCCTTGATGTTTATTCAACATGCACAAGGAGCAAATATAGCTTTGATCAGTGCAGCAGTCAATCTCAATCATCTTGTTGTGTTCAGAGCAGATCTTTTCTGCATCAAATATTGTATATTTGGTTCTATTTTTTTTTAAACAAAAGCAAGACAGACACATCATACAGCACATACAGGCTTCGCGCTTTCTCTCAGTGCAGGGATCACACTCCACATCTCCAGGTCCAGTGTCACATTGAGCAGGAGAAGCATCTGGGATGTCGGTCTTCTTCTTCAGTTTCTCCACCACTTCAGCCAGCATGTTGTTTCTGCGTAGAACAGGCCTTGGAGTGAAAGTGTCTCTGCACTGAGGACAGCTGTAGACGCCCTTCTGATCCTCCTGATCCCAGTGACCATTAATACACACCTTAACTGTGACTGTGACTGTCCTTCAGGAGATCCAGACACACTGGACAGATGAACTGGTGCTGATCTACAGCTGCACTGGTGCTAAAATACTGGCCTCAGCCACTTTTCTGCAGTCACAGTAAAAGGAAGAAAGAGAGAGAACAGTTTCAGTTTCTTTCTGGTCGCTCTGTGTAAGAGAGAGATGAGAAGGAGAAGGAGGAGGAGCAGCATGACAGAGAATTGATGAATAATCCTCTGTTAACTGTTTCACCATCCTTCAGTACATAATTACAATATAACACATAACTATAACACTTATTAGGATCAATTTTATGGAACACACAGAATAGGTCTTAAAGCTCTTAAGTGTCTTATTGAGCATTTAGATGCACATAAATTGTCATGCACATACATTGTGTGATCATTTTTGTGTTTATTTTGGATTTATAGTAGTGAGGTATAAGGAGTACTTTTATTTTACTAGCTCCGAAAATAAAAGGGTGCCTTAAATGAATGAGGATAACTTATAAGTCATTTTATATTATAACATTAATAATAATCAGTTGTCCACTTGCACAATCAGCTCAAACCCTGTCATCTCCTCCCTCTCAAACACCTTCAGGCAAACTTGCTGCAATAAAAGTAAAATCAAATCAAAAGAAACTGTACAGAACAAAGCCTGCAGGAGTGTAACCATTGCTTTGTGTGTGTGGTGACAGGACACAGAGCAGTCAAGTGGTTGAAACTGACTAAAATTCAGGGAAACGGGATCAGGTCTCTGTTGATGGATGGACAGATACCAGAGTATAGCACTAGTCTCAGCTGGTAAGCTCCACCTCTAAGCGACTTCCCAAATCATGCAAACACAACAATACCCACCTGCACTTAAACGTCCTTATACTGTGGACTGCAATGTGCCCTTAACTGGAAAGACCTGGGGACTGATGTATAAACGTTGCGTACGCCCAAAATGGGCATAGAAATATGCGTACGCATTTTCCACGCACATATCGGGATTTATAAAAAATAAACTTGCCGTAAATAAGTGCGCACCGTAAGGATGCTCTTGACCGTGCGTACGCACTCTTTTAGAAGAGTATGTGTTTTGGCGACACCAACTGGCCCAAATAGCAAAAACTATTTAAAATGAAAAACTTCTAAATTATCCTATTACATCACCCAATAAATCAAATTGCATCAACCTGAATTATCATTATCAGCATTCTTAACCAGGTGCAAATACTTTGAATTAACTATTTTTTTTAAATAAATGGGCTATAAAAAGGTATGTGCGTATATAACATATCATCATAATGGATGCTCTAGCGCTGTTAGAAGACCTTGCTAATGACGCTCTACGGAGGGAGCGTGTTTTCAGAGACCGTGAAGATTTCCTTGCTCATGATGATGATTGGCTATTGAGCCGATTTCGATTCCCAAGAGCCATCCTCTTGGAATTGTGTTCTGAATTACGGCCAGTATTGGAAAGACCCTCACGGAAAAACCACGCGCTGTGTGTTCCTGTACAAGTATTGACCATATTAGGCCACTTGGCCACTGGTACTTTCCAGCGAGAGTTGGCAGACCGATCGGGTATGTCGCAGTCATCCCTGAGCTGTGTCATGCCATATGTATGGGATGCCATAGTGGAGATGGCACACCGATACATCTGTTTTCCTTACACGCAAGCTGAACAAGCCAACATCAAAATGCAATTTGCAGCAATCGCCGGTTTTCCCAATGTAATCGGTGCTATTGACTGCACTCATGTTGCAATAAAGGCACCATCTGAGAATGAATTTGCTTTTGTTAACCGAAAACATTTTCATTCTTTGAACGTGCAGATCATATGTGATGCGCATATGTCTCTGACAAATGTAGTTGCGAGATGGCCTGGGTCAACTCATGATTCCTACATTTTGTCCAACAGCAGTGTAGGGAACAGACTGCAAACAGGAGCTGTGTGTGATGGATGGCTTCTTGGTAAGTCGGCAGGAATGCGCATGTAATTGTAATTGAGTAATAATGCAAATGTGTTTAAAGCATACCTTTTAAAATGTTTTTTCTTTTAGGTATAATTATAATCTCCAATGATAAACAAACCCACACTTATTTTAATATTTTTAATGCAAAATTTCACATCAATCAATGCAAATTTTCAGGAAACAAAACATGTTTTATAGCATTCAAAAATTAAGTGAAATGTTCAGGAGACAGTGGTTATCCCCTTAGAACGTGGCTGCTAACTCCACTAACTAGACCCCAAACCGAACAAGACGTGTTCAGTGGTTAAACGCACTATTGGTCTGCTAAAAAGACGCTGGAGGTGCTTGGATACGTCTGGTGGCACAGTATTGTACACCCCTACAAAGGTTTGCCGCGTTGTGGTGGCTTGCGCAGTGTTGCACAACATTGTTTAAAAGAATGGTATACCTGTTCCATCAAACACCCATACTGAGAATAATGAACCCGACCCTGGCCCTCCTAATGCAGTGCATAATGCTATGGCAATACAGCAGCGTATAAATGTAATAAATGGAATGTAAAAAGGCAAGTGAATTCAAACTTTTTTTTTTTCTTTTAGTAAACCACTTATTTCTGACAAAATAGTTTTTATTTCTTTCAGTCCGGAACACACCGCATTAACAGCATGAACCATGTGACGTTGGGTCTGCATGACTTCTTCCGTCAGTACACGCCTTGAGTTACCAGCGCTCGGTGGTGGCACAAAGGATGATGATGATGATGATGATGCACTGGATTGCGCACAGCATGGGGTTGCTTGGGCATTTGATGATGGCGGCACACTGGATGTTGGTGGAGGCACGTAGGATCTAAGCCTACATCCCTTGTCTACCCCACTTGGACCACTCACCGGGCTTGAAGGCATTCCAGGATTAACTTTTCCTTTAATCATTAAAAAACGTTTAATTAAAGGTTGTATTGCATATCTGTAAATGTGTGAAATAAAATGTGCACTTGATGACTTGCTTTTGTCTTTTTAAGTTACATTTTTTGCATATGAATAAACAGGAAAATTGACTATTTTAATAAACGTATATCCGAAGGACAGCTGCATTTATTGCTAAGTTTTATACATGAGGCCCCAGATGTCTCCCGATTTAAAATTATGAAGTCTTTGTCGTCTCTACTAGTCCAGTTAATTTTTCAAGTCATGAGCCGTTAACAATAGAAATAAACTCACAAGGACATGAAAACGAGAAAACATGAGCAATACAGTACATGAAATAAGGATGTGTTATGTACATAATAAAGTTTTAGTTACTGCCGTTAAGGAATTTAACTGAGCCCTAAATAGATGATAATGAAACCAGTAACAACAGTACCGTCATAAAGAGAAATTAAAATAACGCTACTGACTATAACAAACTATTACGGAGGTGTTAACAATATGAAAATGATGTCATTATGTTACACTTTATGTTTTGTATTTGTTGTTGTTTTTTTGTGTAATCTGAGTGTATTATAACTGAAATAAAGCTGCTCACATCAACGGCACTTTCACTGTGCAAAAGCCAACGTTTATTTTGTGAGTATATATTTCAGTTTAGTGAAACTAAAGTGGCCAAACAGACGCCTCTCTAACACAGCTAGGGAGTTTTGTTTTACTGGGGCACTATTATTGATCTTATTTATTATTATTATTATTATTATTATTATTATTATTATTATTATTTCCTTTGCTTTTTTCTTTTCATCTTCATTTGTTTTTATCCTTACCATCACTTTATGTTTGATTGTACAGTTAAATGTGTGTGTATTCTTTTTTTATCTATTTATTTCTGTTTTTATTTTGTGACTTGATTCTGAGCTTCGGCAGTACGAGTGTATACAGGAGCCGTCATACATTACACATAATATTGTGTGTTTTGTAGGATTCTCTCTTAATCACGTGTGTTATCCCTAGAATGTTGCCGTAAATATAAATAGTGATGCACTGTTTTGTGTATGATATTGTGCATCGAACTTTAACATGTAAAATATCTTTTAATTGTGTTTAATCATGACTGTTTTCCTTAAAATATCAGTTTGTGAATTTTATCAATACTTCCATCTACATTTAGTACAATGATTTTTGGCTGCCAAATGCTGCTGAACAGGTAAGGAGGTGATAAAAACTGATAAGGACTCCATAAATTGGCAAAAAAATTAATAATAACTAGATAACGGCACTTATGAATTAATACTCACAGTGATACAGGGAATTCCTCAGTCTGGGTGAGTGAGTGGAAAGGGCTCATGGTTTTAAGCTACACCACTTTTCTCAGTGATGGTGTTGAGCTGTTATTCTAATTCTTGGTCTAATTCTAGGACAGGACTCGCTAGAAGTGTTGCAGGATGACATGAATGAAGGAAGGTTGCCTTGGGTTAGTAGCTTTGTGAGTAATAAACCACAGATATTGATTTATTACTGAATTCTTTTATTTTTTATACATTTATTAGTTACATTCATGACACATAAATATTACTCATAATAATACAAGTCTGTGTTTACACAGGTGTTACATACATACAGTATGTGGCAATGTGGACAGTGGGGTCTTCCCCTTTGGTTCACAGGTAGGTGATTAGTTATTAATGGTAGCCAATCAGAATGGTCCCCAAAGGTATTTAAGGCTGGTTTTTGTCCCACCTGGCGTACGTCACAAACGATACCGCTCTCATGGTGTGTGTATGGACCGAAGGTGTGGGTGAGTGTCATTTGTAGCTAGGTGGCTAATGAACAGATGGGCCTGTACCTTTTAATGTGAGGGTTTATTCTTCCATTAGTGCGTCTGTGGGATAAGTGTCATCTGGTCGAGCTTCTCCATTAGCGTGTCCATTGGATTATTGCCACTCGGCAGAGTCAGACTGTTCACTTGTTGCTAGGTAGGTACATGCTCCTTACGCGCTGTATGTTCGGCCGTTGGGTGGTGCTAATCGGTATTTGTTTACCATTTAGCCACAGAGTTTCTTTTGTGCTGGCGTTACCCTGCATGGCTTACTGCGAACTGTGGGCGGCGTTACAACTCGCGCGGCACAACGGGTCATCTGGGTAAGTGAGTTTCGCTTCCTCTGGCTCATAATAAGAAATGTGGGATGGTTATGTCTCTTTTCTTTTAGTAAGCTACGAACACTTGAGTGTTGATGCGCCTTGTGAGAGCGGAGGTATTAACTTTCCGCCTTGATTGAGGACGGCGCTGCTGTCTCTTCTCCGTTGGTTCTTCTTCGTCGTCTCTTCTTTGTTGTTTTGTCTTCGGTGTTTCTTCTTCGGTGGTTTTTGTGAACTGTCTTTTTGTTATTTTATTCGCCATGACAGCAGTAATGGTTCAGGGCTGCTCTCTGGTGGTCTGAAGTCACGGTGGAAGATGCCATAATATAGTGTTGGGAGAACTCTGACCTTGGTGTGGTATATTGGTGAGCTGTCCGAACTGTGTTAATTTATATCTGTTTTGTTTTTCTTTATTTCCTTTATTGGTTAAATTGTAATAGTTGTTGTTGTTTTTTGTGTCTGTTTGTCTTTATGTTTAAGGCAACCAGAATAGTCTTTCTGTTGCATTTGTTTTTGTTTATATATATATTATTTTGTGTCTGTTTATTTTGGGTACGGTTGGGTTAGGAGGCTAGCTTCTAAATACTGGTGGGTAGTGTAACTGTTTGAAGTGCAGCGCAGCTGGTGTTCACGGTTTTTCCTTTGCGTGAAGGTGTGGATATGTATGAAGTGCACCTGTAAGGTTGATACCTCCTTTAGTCGGCTTTGGCCACCCCGAAGCCTGTGCCCGAATTTATTGTTCTTGTTTGTGTTTTCTTTCATTTTCATTGTGTGTGTGTGTGTGTACACAGAGTGCCGTGTTCGTGTTTTATGGTATGTGACGATTCTCCGGATATTTGGTATTGCATGCTATGGAGTGCTGGTTTTCTTTAAACTGTTTTTAAATAGTAAATTATAATAAAGTTTGTACATTTGTACCCTTGTCTCTCGTTTATTAGCCTAGCGAACCTCTGCTCCTTATGGGTGTTATTTCCCCGGTTAACTTCGGGGTGGCGTAATCGGGTCTACCAAATTTTACATTCATTTGCCCTACCACGGCGTTGCCACATTCTTGGCGTAATCGGCAGGATAGGCTGTTTTTTTTTTTTTTTTGTGAGAGACCTGGGTACAGATGTACATTCATCTTTTTGGTTGATCTGTGTACTTTGTTTTGGTTGGTTGGTTTGTTTTTCTTTTTGTGTTTTTGTTTTAGGGAGACGTTGAGTCGGAGAAGAGACAGCGGCGGCGTCCGGTGTGCCTCCATCGAGTTTTAGAGATGGAGGAGGAATTGGGTGAGTTGAGGGAGATGGTAGCTCAGTTACGAGCAGATAACGAGCGGTTGCAGCAAGAGCAATCGTCCGCCCAGCCAGGTCCCAGTGGGCCATCTGTTGCCAATGAACCTCCCCTCCCCACGTTGCAGTCGGGTGCGGAGCGTGCTGTTTTGCCAGAAAGGTATGTCTTGGTACCTCGAGATCGCAGGTGTGCAAAATTTAGTGGCAGGTCCGGCGTAGCTATTGAGGAATGGATTGAGGAAGCCCAGGCTTGTATGCAGTCTCGTCATATGTCGGCCGTTGATAAGGCTTTCTTCCTCTTTGATCATTTGGAGGGAGAGGCCAGGGAGGAGATTCACTACCGTTCCGCAGACGAACGTAATGATCCGGCAAAAATCATTTCTGTGCTAAGAGAATTGTATGGTTGCTCACATTCGTATGTTTCTCTGCAGGAGGCTTTCTTCTCCAGGAAACAGCGGGAGGGAGAGTCTTTGTTGGAGTTTTCCCTTGCTTTAATCGGTCTCCTGGAGCAGGTAAAGCAAAAGTCACCTTACGCCATGCCAAATTTTCAAGTGTTGTTGCGTGACCAGTTTATTGAGCACGTTATTGATAATGCCCTTCGGCGAGAGCTTAAACAGCTGGTACGAAGTCGGCCCGCTCTGACCATGTTAGAGGTACGGGGTGAAGCACTCCGATGGGAACGAGAGGGTATGCCTGGGAGTTCGAGGGGACGCAGTCACTCACTTCCTTCTGCTTATGGTATCCAGTACGGGGTACGAGGGGAGCCTCGTGGAAACTCCGTGCAGTTTTTGCAAGAGTCTGAGTTGGGTGAGGTTAAGGAAATGTTGCGGCTGCAGCAGGAACAAATAAGTAAGTTAACTCAAAGTATCGCCCGTTTGCAGACTTCTCAGTATAATAGTCAGTCCTCTCGTCGTAGCCAGATGGTGTGCCGAAGATGTCAGAAATCGGGTCACTTCGCTCGAGAGTGCGATGGGGAGCGTGTGCCTACTCGGTTTCCATCAATTACTACGACGCGAACTAATAGTGCACAGTCTGACTCATCCGTGCCGTCGGGAAACTAGACCCCACCGCGTTGCAGAGTCAAAGCGCGGTTGGGGAGGGGAATGGCTCAGGTACTGCTTTTTCTCATTTAATGTCATCTTGTCCTCATCGTCTTGTCCACATTGGTAAGGTCCAAGTGCCCTGTTTGGTTGACACTGGGTCTATGGTGTCCACCATTACCGAAAGCTGCTTTCAAACGCATTTTCAGTCCTGGGGTGTAGATCGTTTAAAGTCATGCCATTGGCTCCAGCTTCGTGCGGCCAATGGGTTGTCGATTCCTTACATTGGCTACATGGAGTTGGATATTGAAATGTGTAATCGATTGCTTCCTAAGTGTGGGATTTTGGTGGTTCGGGATCCCCCTGGGGGTATCAGTACTGGAGTTCCTGGGGTGTTGGGGATGAATGTCCTTAGCCGATGCTACCAGGAACTTTTCGGTCAGTATGGTCCTGGCTTGTTTGAGTGTCCTTCCTTAGTGCAGGCCCCAAAGTTTGTTTTACAGGCATTACAACATTGTCACTTAACGGAGGATCAGTCTTCAGTACTACGCCCGGGGAAGGCCAGATTGCGGGGTCGTAAGTCGTGTCGTGTTCCAGGTGGGATGTTAAAACTTGTACCAGCCACATGCTCTGAACAGTATGCCGAGGGGATTGTTTTGTTTGAGCCTCCGGTATCTGAGTTGCCGGCGCGTTTGCTGGCGTCACCTGCACTTGTTAAAGTCGTCCGTGGTACAGTTTATTTGCCTATGGTGAATGTGGGGACCGTAGATGTAATGCTGTATGCCGGAACGATGCTAGGAACACTTAATAGCGTTCAGGTGGTAAGTCTGCCAGCAGGAATAACTGAGGATGAGTCAGTGACGGTGTCGATGCATTCGCAGGTTGTGGAAACAGTTGCTCCAATACAAGACCAAATTGAAGCTGTTGACTTATCTGTTTTGTCGCAGGAGGAGCAAGGTGAGGTTAGATCCCTGTTGAGGCGATATCAGTCGGTGTTTTCAGCCCATGAGGGTGATCTGGGTTGCACCGATGTGATTTCGCATGAGATTCCGTTGTTGGATGTAGTGCCTGTTCGTCAGCGCTATAGGCGAATTCCGCCATCGGAATATGAGGTTGTTAAGTCGCATATTAATCAGCTCCTGGAGGCTAATGTTATTAGGGAGAGTTGCAGTCCCTATGCGTCGCCTATAGTGCTCGTCCGGAAAAAGGATGGGAGCCTGCGTATGTGTGTCGACTACCGGCAATTAAATGCAAAGATGAGGAAGGATGCTTTTCCTCTTCCGCGCATTGAGGAGTCGCTCGATTTCTTGATGGGGGCCAGGTGGTTTTCCACTATGGACTTGGCTAGTGGTTATAACCAAGTCCCTGTCCTCGAAAAGGATAGAGCTAAGACCGCATTTTGTACTCCCTTCGGCCTCTTTGAGTTCAATCGTATGCCTTTTGGGCTGTGTAATGCTCTAAGCACGTTTCAGCGCCTGATGGAGCGATTGTTTGGGGATCAACAGGGTAGTTTACTATTGTTGTATTTAGATGACATTGTGGTGTTCTCCTCTTCCGTTTCGCAGCATTTGGAGCGGCTGGAGGTCGTGTTGGGTCGCTTGGAGCATGAGGGCTTGAAGGCTAAATTGGCGAAGTGCGCGTTCTTCCGGAAAGAGGTAAAGTATCTAGGACATGTTATTTCTGCTCAGGGTGTTTCCACTGACCCAGGTAAGATCGAGGCAGTTTCACAGTGGCGGTGTCCCACCAGTGCGTCTGAGCTACGCTCGTTTTTGGGGTTCGCCAGCTACTATCGGCGTTTTGTGCAAGGCTTCGCAAAGTTAGCGGCTCCCTTGCATCGGGCGGTGGCGGAGTGTGCTGCTGTCAAACCCAGAGTACGATTTGGCAGGAGTTTTTCTGACGTTTGGTCGGAGCAGTGTCAGCAGAGCTTCGAGGAGTTAAAGGTCAGGCTCACCACAGCCCCCGTGCTGGCCTATGCTGATTTCTCCCTTCCATTCATTCTAGAGGTGGATGCAAGTCATGGTGGTTTGGGGGCAGTCCTTTCCCAGGAGCAGGGTGGGAAAGTGCGGCCTATTGCGTATGCTAGCCGGAGTCTGAGGCCTACTGAGCGCAATATGGTTAACTATAGCTCCATGAAGTTGGAATTTTTGGCGCTCAAGTGGGCCATGACTGAAAAGTTTCGTGAGTATATGTTGGGGCATAAATGTATTGTTTATACCAACAACAATCCTCTTAGCCATTTGATTACAGCTAAACTTGCTGCTACCGAACAACGTTGGGCGGCCCAGCTTGCAGCATTTGATTTTTCTATCAAGTACCGATCAGGTAGGAGTAATAAAAATGCAGATGCCCTTTCGAGGCAGGACCCTTCCGGTCAGGGCGAAGTACATGCACTGCTGCCGGGAGTTGAGGTACCGGTTAGTGTTCAGCAGGTGTTTGCGGCAGGGTTGCGTCCATCGGCAACTCAGGCGGTGGTCTCTGTGCTGCCCGGTTTTGGGGGTGACCTGGGTTTGTGTCAGCAGGACGACCCGGTTATTGGACAGGTGTTAAAGTTCTGGCGACAAGGGGCTCTCCCGTCTTCAGTTGAGCGTAGGCAGATGTCTAAAGCTGCCCTGGTGTTGCTTCGCCAATGGGGTCGATTGGTGGACAAGGAGGGTGTGTTGTATCGCCGTGTCTGTCGACCAGATGGAGGTGAGGAAAGTTTGCAGTTGGTCCTGCCGTCTGCTTTGCAGGGGGAGGTTTTGGCTAGGGTTCATGAAGGGCATGGGCACCAGGGTATCGACCGCACCACTGAACTGGTTTGTCAACGCTGTTATTGGCCAGGCTTGACAGCTGATGTGGCTCAGTGGTGCCGTAAGTGTGAGCGATGCCAGGCGGCCAAGGATACACAGCTGGCGCCTCAGAGTTTTATGGGCCATTTGTTGGCAGAAAGACCAAATGAGATCTTGGCCATTGACTTTACGTTGCTGGAGCCCTCGCGCTCGGGAGTCGAGAACATATTGGTAATGACTGATGTGTTTACTAAATTCACGCAGGCGATCCCTACTCGGAACCAGCGGGCCGAAACTGTGGCTCAGGTGTTGGTGTCCGAGTGGTTTTGCAAGTTTGGTGTCCCTGCTCGCATCCACTCAGACCAGGGCCGCAGTTTTGAGTCGTCCCTCATACAGCAGCTGTGTAGTTTGTACCAGGTGGAAAAGTCTCGCACCACCCCGTGGCACCCTGCGGGTAATGGGCAGTGTGAGCGGTTTAATCGGACGCTGCATAATTTGTTGCGCACTCTGCCCAGTTCGCGGAAGGAGGATTGGGTTTCTGCACTCCCCCAGTTACTTTATTGTTATAATACAACTCCCCATCAAGTAACTGGGGAGTCTCCGTATTTTCTGATGTTTGGGCAAGAACCACGACTGCCTGTCGATTTTCTGTTGGGTCGTGGCCAGGAGGAGGGTCCTGGTAGTGTTAATAACTGGGTGCTAGAGCATCAGACGAGGTTGTGGGTGGCTTTTGAAGGGGTCCGGGAACAGTTACAATTAGCCGCTGAACGCCGTAAGGAAAGGCATGACGCTCGCGTCCGGGATGTACCCTTGGATGTAGGTCAGCTAGTTTATCTCCGTAACTATGGTTTCAAGGGTCGTCATAAGATTCAGGACTGCTGGAGTTCAGTGGTGTACCAGGTGGTAAAGGCCCCTGGGACAGGAGGTTCCGTTTACGCCATTGCACCAGTAAATGATGTGAATCGGGTAAAGCATGTTCATCGCTCGTTGTTAAAGGCAAGAATAGGAGGAGAAGCTTTAGCGTCTTCTCCGGAAGGTACGTCACTAGTTATCGACGAGCCGTTGCCAGAGGAGCTTTCCTCCCTTGAGGACGTTGACCTGGTTCGAGTGGTACCGGAGACTCAGCCCGCTGCTATCGAGCTACAGAGTCAGGGCCGGGATCTGGCCGGCCCCAGTTCATCGGTAGTGGGAGGAGGTGCTGACGTTAAGGACCCGGTAAATTTCGAACTATTAGGGCAGGGCGCCATAAGTCAATTACCTGTGATCAATCCTGGTTCTACAGGTCCCTCATGTGGTGGGACCGTGAGACGCACAGGGCGATCTACAGCCGGACATCATTCTAATCCCTACCATCTTCCTCGGGCCGTAGCGGGGGTGGTAAGTGTTGAGGCTGTTGGTGCCTCGGTTAACCCTGCGTCTGCATTGTTCAGGCCTTGGGTTTAGGTCCATTGGGCAATCGTCGGGCCGACGATTCAAGAGCTATGGATAGATTGTGGCAATGTGGACAGTGGGGTCTTCCCCTTTGGTTCACAGGTAGGTGATTAGTTATTAATGGTAGCCAATTAGAATGGTCCCCAATGGTATTTAAGGCTGGTTTTTGTCCCACCTGGCGTACGTCACAAACGATACCGCTCTCATGGTGTGTGTATGGACCGAAGGTGTGGGTGAGTGTCATTTGTAGCTAGGTGGCTAATGAACAGATGGGCCTGTACCATTTAATGTGAGGGTTTATTCTTCCATTAGTGCGTCTGTGGGATAAGTGTCATCTGGTCGAGCTTCTCCATTAGTGTGTCCATTGGATTATTGCCACTCGGCAGAGTCAGACTGTTCACTTGTTGCTAGGTAGGTACATGCTCCTTACGCGCTGTATGTTCGGCCGTTGGGTGGTGCTAATCGGTATTTGTTTACCATTTAGCCACAGAGTTTCTTTTGTGCTGGCATTACCCTGCATGGCTTACTGCGAACTGTGGGCGGCGTTACAACTCGCGCGGCACAACGGGTCATCTGGGTAAGTGAGTTTCGCTTCCTCTGGCTCATAATAAGAAATGTGGGATGGTTATGTCTCTTTTCTTTTAGTAAGCTACGAACACTTGAGTGTTGATGCGCCTTGTGAGAGCGGAGGTATTAACTTTCCGCCTTGATTGAGGACGACACTGCTGTCTCTTCTCTGTTGGTTCTTCTTCGTCGTCTCTTCTTTGTTGTTTTGTCTTCGGTGTTTCTTCTTCGGTGGTTTTTGTGAACTGTCTTTTTGTTATTTTATTCGCCGTGACAGCAGTAATGGTTCAGGGCTGCCCTCTGGTGGTCTGAAATCATGGTGGAAGATGCCATAATATAGTGTTGGGAGAACTCTGACCTTGGTGTGGTATATTGGTGAGCTGTCCGAACTGTGTTAATTTATATCTGTTTTGTTTTTCTTTATTTCCTTTATTGGTTAAATTGTAATAGTTGTTGTTGTTTTTTGTGTCTGTTTGTCTTTATGTTTAAGGCAACCAGAATAGTCTTTCTGTTGCATTTGTTTTTGTTTATATATATATTATTTTGTGTCTGTTTATTTTGGGTATGGTTGGGTTGGGAGGCTAGCTTCTAAATACTGGTGGGTAGTGTAACTGTTTGAAGTGCAGCGCAGCTGGTGTTCACGGTTTTTCCTTTGCGTGAAGGTGTGGATATGTATGAAGTGCACCTGTAAGGTTGATACCTCCTTTAGTCGGCTTTGGCCGCCCCGAAGCCTGTGCCCGAATTTGTTGTTCTTGTTTGTGTTTTCTTTCATTTTCATTGTGTGTGTGTGTGTGTGTACACAAAGTGCCGTGTTCGTGTTTTATGGTATGTGACGATTCTCCGGATATTTGGTATTGCATGCTATGAAGTGCTGGTTTTCTTTAAACTGTTTTTAAATAGTAAATTATAATAAAGTTTGTACATTTGTACCCTTGTCTCTCGTTTATTAGCCTAGCGAACCTCTGCTCCTTATGGGTGTTATTTCCCCGGTTAACTTCGGGGTGGCGTAATCGGGTCTACCAAATTTTACATTCATTTGCCCTACCACGGCGTTGCCACAAGTATAAAGATATTTATTTAGAAGATTTAAAAATTCACTGCATTACAAACATTTACTTCTGATATTATTATTTTTTTAGCAGATTAAAACATAAAGTCTTTGTTGAAATATATTTGTGTGTGTGTGTGTGTGTGTGTGGTCAGTTTTAAACATCTACTTTCAATAATGTAAATATAAAGTTATTCTAAAGTGACGTCTGATGTGCCGAATCTCACCACGGCTCTTCACACAGATACAACTTTATAATAATACATTTAATAATACATCTGTTTATTTTTATTAAACTATATTCAGTGTTAATATTTACTCTTTAATTGTCACTGTGTTAAATTACTGAGTTTGTGCAGCTGGATTGTGTGTTAGTGAGACAGATGACTGAGCAACAATGTGACCAGGAATTTTACACAAAACACTTCTTCTTCTTTGTCTTTCGGCTGTTCCCTTTCAGGGGTCGCCACAGCGAATCGTCTGCCTCCATCTTACCCTATCCTCTGCATCCTCTTCTCTGGCAGAAAGCCTGGCAGTTCCAACCTCAGCATCCTTCTACCGATATATTCACAATCTCTCCTCTGAACATGTCCAAACCACCTCAATCTGGCCTCTCTGACTTTATCTCCAAAACATCTAACGTGGGTTGTCCCTCTGATAAACTCATTCTTATTCTTATTTCTTACATTTTACACAAAACATTACACACTTTATTCTGGATCACACAATCTCACAGTAGAGTCAGACCACCAGTATGGCCCAAACCCAGCGTACAGAGGCTGAGTGAATGTGGTGTGAACTCTGTGGAGGAGCTTTATCGTGTCAGAGACGCTGTAGAAGGACAGAGTTCCTGCACTGTGATCCACATACACTCCTATTCTGGAGGATGATGGAGCTCTGAGATCAGTCTTAATGTTGTTGTGATAGAAATAGAGAGAAGATGAAGAACGACACCACAGACTCCAGGACTGATTGTTGTATCCAAACCCACACTCATTACCCTGTCCTTTCCTGCTGATGTCTTTATATGAGACTGATATGGACACACCACGACCACTCCACTCCATCTCCCAGTAACAGCGTCCACACACACTCTCCTTACACAACACCTGACGCCAGGAGTCAAATCTCTCTGGATGATCAGAGTACTGCTGTTCTCTCTCACTGTATCTCACCGCTCTGTTCTTCTCAGACAGAATGAGTTCACGATGTGTCGTGTTGGGATCCAGAGTCAGATAACAGAAATGTAAAATAAAAGAGAAAAACAAACTGAACAATGTGAACATGTTGGGTTTAATTCACAGAATACTGTATATTCATGTGAAGAGTGAGACAGCTGTCTGTGTGCGCTGATATCTGAGGGAGAAATGTCTCAATAACACTTACAATTTTAATTTAAAGAAATTAAAAAACTGTTATTTATTCCAATTTGTCAGTATTTAGTGTTTTCTAAACTTATTTTGCAGGATATACTTATTAAAATAAACTTAATTATTATTATTATTATTATTATTATTATTCATTTATTTGTAATTTTTCTGTGTGTAATATACATTTCAGGAAATCTTCTCTGTTCTCTCTCTTACACTCTCTCTCTCTCTCTCTCACACACACACACACACACACACACACACACACACACACACACACACACACAAATAAACTAAAAATAATTAAATTAACATTTTAAATCACACAACATTCCTGCACATCACTTGTCTGTATTTAATATTTTCTAAGCTGCTTTTAAAGAAAATGGTTCTCTATAGACCTAATAAACCTGTGTGTGTGTGTGTGTGTGTGTACATTTCAGAAACTCTTCTCTGTTCTGTGTCTCTGGTAGTAAAAAGATCTGAACTGCTGCAGCTGTGGAGAGAAAAATGGAAATGAAGACAAAAAGCATCATCAGGTTGTAAAAGATGGAAACAGTTTAAAGTGATACAGTCAGTTTATTCATTTTAAATCAGTATTTTAGTTCAAACTGTCTGCAGGAAGGTCAGCAGGAGCATTGCTAAGAAATAAGACTTGACAGAGCGAGTAAAGACGTCCATCATTGTGTTTCTCCAGCAGGAACAGCTCCTCTTACCATGTGGAGGGATTTTGTTGAATTCCTCCTCACAGAATTCCTCGAGTCTCTTCTTCAGATCTAAGAGAGAATTCCTTACTCCATTAAATGAGAGTAATGATGCTGGATGTCTGAAAGTCTGGTCTCTCAATTGGAGAAGACTGACGTCCAGAAGCTAAAGCCTACAGAAAGCAGATTAAATGTAAAACACACTTGTGACATCAGAGGACATTCACTGTTCCATTAACAGGAGGTGTTTTAGAGAGTGTGTGAGGAACAGCTGTGTGTGTAGATCAGACAGTGAGTGTTACCTGGAGGAACTGGATGTGATCGTGTGTGTGTGTGAAAGCTGCTCCAGCTCAGTGAGTCTCCTCTGAAGATCAGCAATCTCCTGCTCCAGTTGCTCCAGGAGTCGTTCAGCTCGACTCAGTTCAGTCTTCTCCTGAGCTCTGATCAGCTCCGTCACCTCCGAGCGCTTTTTCTCCATGGAGCTGATCAGCTCAGTAAAGATCCTCTCACTGTCGTCCACTGCTGTCTGTGCACTCATCTGTTAGAACACACACACACAGGATTTAAAGCTAATCTATCATTCCCTCTCTTACTGCGACTCTAAATGACTCCATGTTGTCCATGTTGTGTGTGTTTCTAGGAGCAGCTCTGTCTCTGCTCACTGCTCACCTTTATAGTGTTCACAGCCTGTTTCAGCTCCTGCACCTTCTTCTGCTTCTCCTGGATTCTCTGCTGGGATTTCATCTGCTTCTCCTTTAACTCACTCTGAGGACAGAACAGTTACATTCAGCTTTTTATAAAGTACTTACATAGTAAGATAATTCATTACATACATGTTTTGCATGTGTGTGTGTGCTGTAGTGTTAGTTTCCCTTCACTGGATCTAAGAGACACAAACCCTTATCCAGCATGATGACAAGAGTGGAGTGGAGCACATTATATCTGCTTTGTTTATGTTCATGTTTATTCTCTCTCTCTCTCTCTCTCTCTCTCTCTGTTTTTAAATTTGAAATTGATGTTTAAATCATATAATTCACTAGAGCACATGCAGTGATGGTGACCGTGACACATACGCCTATCAGAATGTAGAGGAATGTTTATATCATGTGACATATTCAAATGTGAGTGACAGGTGAAGCTTGTGGTTAGTTCGGTCAAAATGTGGAACCATAAGAAGCTGACAGTCAGATTTAGATATCGGTGCCATGGGCAGCCACACAGAACAGCATGTTGGTGAAGCAGCACAATGCAGACGTGAAACAATAATAAATAAATTGTAATGGTGGTGACATTTGTGTGATCAGTTTACTGTTCCTTCAATGCAGGTTACATTTTTCATGCCACCGTATGGTTGGTGCCCTGATTCTAGTTTGTGAGGCAGGTTACTGCCCAAGAAGATCTCTCACTGAGTGTACGAGACGGGGAGGGGAGGAGAGGTGGACACTACCTCAGGTCTCACCACTGGAAGTCTGAGTACAGGGAAGTGCAGGATCACTCAGTCACTGAGTAAACCACAGTTCATTCATAATACTGTCTACATACACTATAGAACATCACAGACATGGTGGATTCTTATAGTTTGTGTAAAATTAGTAAAAACAATATAAAACCAGTCTACACACTCCTATGATGAAATGGTTTGTCCTGAGATTAGCCAGATAGAAAAAAATAAAAGATAATAAAATGTAAAATCCATGTCAGATGCCCAGTTTATAAATGTCTGTATGTAATAAAGTTTTTCATGCCGCTGTAAAAGGAGTTACGGTGAGTATAACACCTATGTGGGTTAACATGTCGTGCTGTGTTGCTAGCTTACATTACACTGGTTAACACAGAACAGATGATTTTACAGTTTCACACGATAATGTCTGTAGCCTGATGCAGAACCATAACAACATAACGTTTAGTTAACTTTCACTGAGGCGTCATTATAAAGGTTTTCTGTGATTGTATTGAGGTCCAGTGCTGTATCAGGGGAACTTCCAGTGATAACATTATGCTGTTATTTTGGCTTTGTTGTAATACAGTATTTTAAGTTTCTCTCAAGCGTAATTAATTCCAGAAGCGACTCGTAAATCAAAGTGAATATGAATAAAAGTTTATATATTATACAGACTAATTATTCACAGATTGATATATTTTAAGTGTTTATTTTTATGATTATGGCTCACAGAAAATGAAAGCCAAAAATTCTGTATCTCAGAAAAATAAAATATTGTGAAAAAGTTCAATATTGGAGACTCATGGTGTCACACTCTTATGAGATAATTAACTTAAAACACCCGCAAAGATTTCCTGAGCCTTTAAATGGTTTCTCAGTCTGGTTCAGTAGGCTGACTGTTCACAGAGTGCTGTATCCAAGTACATTAATGGAAAAATGAATGGAAGCAAAAAAATGTGATAGAAAAAGGTGCACAAGCAACAGGGATAATTTCATTTGGAAATCGAGGTCCCAGAATCTGGAGGAAGACGAGGGAGGGACAGAATCCAAGTTGCTTGAGGTCCAGTATAAACTTTGCACAGTCAGTGGTGGTTTGGGGAGTGATGTCATCTGTTGGTTTTGGTCCACTGTGATTTATCAGGTCCAAGGTCAGAACAGCGTCTACCAGGAAGTTTTAGAGCACTTCATGCTTCCCTCTGCTGATCAGCTTTATGGAGATGCTGATTTCATTTTCCAGCAGGACTTGGCACACTGCCTGGTTTAAGGACCATGGTGTATGAGTGTTTGATTGGCCCACAAACTCACCCGACCGAAACCCCATATAGAATCAATGGACTATTGTAAAAAAGATAATGTGAGACACCAAACCCAACAACGCAGAAGAACTAAAAAATGCTTTCAGAGGAACCTGGGCTTCTATACAGTAACACCTCAGCAGTGCCACAGACTGATCACCTTCATGCCACGCCGCATTGCTGCAGTAATTCATGCAAAGGGAGCCCTGACCAGGTACTGAGTACTGTACATGTTCATACTTTTCAGTACTCCAACATTTCGGTGTTTAAGATATTGTAGCGTTTTTACGCCGGAAAGAATGCTGGAGAGACGAGTGAGCTTATTTGCTGCCCAATGCAATGGCTGGGAGTACTTTATTAGGCACACAGCAGGTATGGCATGAGCAGCACCTTCACTCAGGAACCTACACCCAATTTAGCTTCAGCCTGAACCGGAGCACATTTCACACGTCACACCCCCACACACACAAACAGGGCCGAAGCCACTAACCCAAACACCTTTCCCTATCATGGTGAACACACCGACATCCCCACAAGGCATGCTGGTCGTCAGCCGCCGCCCCGCCCACGCCACAATATTTTCTCTTTTTTTTATTGATCTTAACTAATATTTTCAGAAAATATTCTAATTTTCTGAGATACTGGATTTTGGGTTTTCATTAGCTGTAAGCCATAATTATCAAAATTAAAAGAAACAAACACAAAATATATCAGTCTGTGAATAATCAATCTATATGATATGAGTTTCACCTTTAAAACTGAATAACTGAAATAAATCACATTTTTGCTAATATTCTAATTTACTAAGATGCAACTGTGTCTGTATATTCATATATATCACAAACATTATCTAGCCAAAGAGTCAACACACTAATATTTCATATTTTATATATTAATAGTAATATCACTTTTTTGTGTAACTAACACAACACTGTGCACATGTTACTAGATATAAACTATAATTAAGAACCTCATCCTGGAAATCTTTCTCATTCTCACCTGTTTCTCAGCTCTTTCTGCTGCGGCTGTGACGGTGTCGTGTCCTTTGTGATTATCCATCGTACACAAATAACAGATACAGGTTTGATCAGTACGGCAGTAGATCTTCATCACTTCATTATGTTCAGAACAGATCTTCTCTTGAAGTTTTGCTGAAGCTTCAGTTAATGTGTGTTTTTTCAAAGCAGGAACTTCCAGGTGTGGTTTCAGATGAGTTTTACAAAATGAAGCCAAACACGTTAGACAGGACTTGACGGCTTTGTGTTTTTCCCCAGTGCAGAAATCACACTCCACATCTCCAGGTCCAGCGTAACAGTGAGCAGGAGAAGCAGCTTGGACTTCAGTCTTCTTCTTCAGTTTCTCCACCACTTCAGCCAGCATGTTGTTTCTGCGTAGAACAGGCCTTGGAGTGAAAGTGTCTCTGCACTGAGGACAGCTGTAGACGTCCTTCTGATCCTCCTGATCCCAGTGACCATTAATACACACCTTACAGAAACTGTGACCACAGGGGATAGTCACCGGATCCTTTAGGAGATCCAGACACACTGGACAGATGAACTGATCCACTGAAAACTGATCTACTGAAATACTGGCCTCAGCCATTTTCTAGCACTAACAGAGAGAGAGAGAGAGAGAGAGATAGAGAGAGAGAGAAAAAGACAGTCTACCTTTAGTTTTCTTTGACAAGAACTTCCTGGTCCTGTGTGTGTGTGTGTGTGAGAGAGAGAGTGTGTGAGAGGAGGAGCTAAAATGAGGGAGGACATGAATACACCTCTGTTAACCATTTCATCTCCCTTTAGTCCATAAATCTGTGGAGATGTAAATTATTCCTGTCTACAAAACACCTGAATTGATACTTTGGTCTTGTTAATAAATACATTTTACATAGTTTATTGATATTTTTATATATTTATTTATTTACTTTATTTTATTTATTGTTCACTATTTTTCACTATTTTTCCTCACTCAGTGTGGATGCTTCCATGGTGTGTGTAGTGAAACCCATAAAAGACTGTATAGTACACAACATGCTTTGGTCAAATATATTTCATAAAAAAAAAAATCCCATATAAGTAATAATTTAAAACATTTTAAAATATTTATTTCACATTCACATAATATTAACATTAGTGAAAACAGCTGAAACTTTATTTATTCAGATAAGAATGTAAATAGTAGTTAATACCTGTATTGGTATTATGACTATATTTATTGTCTGTCACTGTTTAACTGTAGTGAAGCACTTTGAGCTCCATATTCTGTCTGAATAGAGTTATTCTAATGATTGTAGGTAAATAGACAGAGACAGATTGAGTCAGTACTTTATCAGTACTGTGTTTAATGTGACGTATCACTCCAGAGTTCTCCAAAGTTTACTGTACTTCACTTTACTTAAGAATTTAGGATCTTCACATTAAATTAATAACTTTAATACACATTACAGCACATACTTACAGTCACGGTACATGGAGCTTAGCTTCACCGTCCTCATTTAAAGCTCCACCCACTCACTCTGTTACACTACGTATAAATACAGAAACTGAAAGTTCATCCAGAGTAAAGAAAACTGATCTCTCTCTCTCTCTCTCTCTCTCTCAGGAAAATGGTGGAGGTGAGTATTTCAGTAGATCAGGACCAGTTCATCTGTCCAGTCTGTCTGGATCTCCTGTGGTCCAGCACAGTTACAGTTACACTATCCTATCACAATACAGTGGAGGTGAGTGAACCCGGAGTGAAACAATTCTTCCTGAATGTCCTGTATGACTGTAGTGTTTATCAGCATTAAACCTCACAAGGCTTTTACCCTCACAGCATTAACAGCAAACACAAACATGTCTGTAACTTTTTATTCATAAAACATACCTTATGTTTATAATAAAAGAATGCAACCACGGGGGGGCGCAATCCAGTGTCTTCTTGTGCCAGTCCCAAGTCTGGATAAATGCAGAGGGTTGTGTCAGGAAGGGCATCCGACGTAAAACATTTGCCAAATCAATGATGTGAATCAAGAATATAATTCCCATACCGGATTGGTCGTGGCCCGGGTTAACAACGACCGCCACTGGTGCTGTTGACCTACAGGGTGCTGGTGGAAATTGGGCTACTGTTGGTCGAAGAAGGAGAGGAGGAAGGCGTGTTCGTAAGCAGAGAGAGAAGAGGAAAGGCAAGAGTTTAGGAGTGATAGTAGGGACTTTGAATGTTGGGACCATGACAGGGAAGGGAAGAGAGCTAGTTGATATGATGCAGAGAAGAAAGGTGGATATACTGTGTGTACAGGAGACCAGGTGAAAAGGTAGCAAGGCTAGAAGCTTAGGATCAGGGTTCAAATTGTTTTACCATGGTGTGAATAGGAAAAGAAATGGAGTAGGAGTTATTCTGAAATAGGAGTTTGTAAGGAATGTTCTAGAGGTGAAGAGAGTATCAGATAGGGTGATGAGTCTGAAGCTGGAAATTGAAGGGATAATGTTCAATGTTGTTAGTGGTTATGCCCCACAGGTAGGATGTGAGTTAAAAGAGAAGGAGAAATTCTGGAGTGAGTAGATGAAGTGATGCAGAGCATCCCCAGAGGTGAAAGAGTGGTGATTGGTGCAGACTTCAATGGACATGTTGGGGAAGGGAACAGAGGTGATGAAAATGTGATGGGCAGGTTTGGTCTTCAGGACAGGAATGTAAAAGGACAGATGGTGGTGGACTTTGCAAAGAGTATGGAAATGGCAGTAGTAAATACTTTCTTCCAGAAGAGGCAGGAACATGGGGTGACATATAAGAGTGGAGGCAGAAGCACTCAGGTCGACTACATCTTGTGTCGACGTTGTAACCAGTGATCAGTGACCGAGATCAGTGACTGCAAAGTGTTGGTAGGGGAGAGTGTAGCCAGACAACACAGAATGGTGGTGTGTAAAATAACCCTGGTGGTGAGGAAGGCAAAGAGGACAAAGGCAGAGCAGAGGACAAAGTGGTGAAAGCTGAGAAAGGAAGAATGTTGTAAAGTCTTTAGGGAGGAGTTGAGACAGGCTATGGGTGGTCAGGAGGTGCTTTCGGTTGACTGGACAACTACAGCCAATGTGATCAGGGAGACAGGTAGGAGGGTACTTGGTGTATCATCAGGTAAGGGGAAAGTGGACAAGGAGACTTGGTGGTGGAATGAGGAAGTCCAGGAGTGTATACAGGGAAAGAGGCTAGCTAAGAAGAAGTGGGACACTGAGAGGACTGAAGAGAGTAGACAGGAGTACAGGGAGATGCAGAGTAAGGTGAAGGTAGAGGTGGCAAAGGCCAAACAAAGAGCATATGAGGACTTGTATGCTAGGCTAGACAGTAAGGAGGGAGAGGTGGATCTGTACAGGTTGGCAAGGCAGAGAGATAGAGATGGGAAGGATGTGCAGCAGGTTAGAGTGATTAAAGATAGAGATGGAAATGTACTGACAGATGCCAGGAGGGTGATGGGAAGATGGAAGGGGTACTTTAAGGAGTTGATGAATGAGGAAAACGAAAGAGAACAAAGAGTAGAAGAGGTGACTGTTGTGGAACAGGAAGTAGCAAATATTGGTAGAAGTGAGGTGAGAAGGGCGTTGAAGAGGATGAAGAGTGGAAAGGCTGTTGGTCCTGATGACATACCTGTGGAGGTATGGAAGTGCTTAGGAGAGATGGCAGTAGAGTTTTTGACAAGTTTGTTTAACAAGATCTTGGAGAGTGAGAGGATTCCAGAGGAATGGAGGAGAAGTGTATTGGTGCCAATTTTTAGGAACAAGGGAGATGTGCAAAGCTGTGGCAATTATAGAGGTATAAAGCTAATGAGCCAGACAATGAAGCTGTGGAAAAGAGTAGTGGAAGCTAGGTTAAGGGCAGAGGTGAGCATTTGTGAGCAGCAATATGGTTTTATGCCTAGAAAGAGTACATCAGATGCAGTATTTGCTTTGAGGATGCTGGCGGAGAAGTACAGAGAAGGTAACAGGGAGTTGCATTGTGTCTTTTTAGATTTAGAGAAAGCGTATGACAGGGTGCCAAGAGAGGAGCTGTGGTATTGTATAAGGAAGTCTGGAGTGGCAGAGAAGTATGTTAGAGTGGTGCAGGACATGTATGAGAGCTGTAAGACAGTGGTAAGATGTGCTGTAGGTGTGACAGAAGAGTTTAAGGTGGAGGTGGGTCTGCATCAAGGATCGGCTCTAAGCCCCTTTTTGTTTGCTCTGGTGATGGACAGGATGACAGATGAGGTAAGACAGGAGTCACCATGGACTATGATGTTTGCAGATGACATTGTGCTTTGTAGCGAGAGCAGGGAACAGGTGGAGGAAAATTTGGAGAGGTGGAGGTATGCTCTGGAAAGCAGAGGAATGAAGGTTAGCCGCAGCAAGACGGAATACATGTGTGTAAATGAGAGGGACCCAGGAGGATTGGTGAGGCTACAGGGAGCAGAGGTAAAGAAGGTGCAGGATTTTAAGTACTTGGGGTCAACGGTCCAGAGCAACGGAGAGTGTGGAAAGGAGGTGAAGAGGCGGGTACAGGCAGGTTGGAATGGGTGGAGAAAAGTGTCAGGTGTGTTGTGCGATAAAAGAGTATCAGCGAGAATGAAAGGAAAGGTGTACAGGACAGTGGTGAGACCAGCGATGCTCTACGGCTTAGAGACAGTGGCGCTGAAGAAAAGACAGGAGGCAGAGTTGGAGGTAGCAGAGCTGAAGATGTTGAGGTTCTCCTTGGGAGTGACAAGGATGGATAGGATTAAGAATGAGTTTATCAGAGGAACAACCCACGTTAGATGTTTTGGAGATAAAGTCAGAGAGGCCAGATTGAGGTGGTTTGGACATGTTCAGAGGAGAGATTGTGAATATATCGGTAGAAGGTTGCTGAGGTTGGACCTGCCAGGCAGGAGGTCTAGAGGAAGACCAAAGAGGAGATTTATGGATGCAGTGAGAGAGGACATGAAGTTAGTTGGTGTGAGAGAAGAGGATGCAGAGGATAGGGTTAGATGGAGGCAGATGATTCGCTGTGGCGACCCCTGAAAGGGAACAGCCGAAAGACAAAGAAGAAGATGTTTATAATAAAAGATGGACTATTAAATAACTGGTACATATTCTCCAAAACTGCACAAGGTTACAGGACTTTCTCCAGGTTACTGACACTACATTTCTGATCTGACAAAATGTATAAATATTTAAGTTGAACAAATGAAACTGAAGTTCACTTTACAGTGTAACTGTATTAGACTAACAATTCTCTCTGACATTCTGATTCTTAAACATCATTTAATTAAATACACTTTATGGAAAGGAAATTAATAGGTAAAGAGTAAAGGAACCTGCCCGGACCCTGATCCCCACGATGACGTAGTGAACGAAGCCCCGCCCCATAAACACACCTTTGTGCTGTTCTAATAACCTGGTTGCAATGCTGTATAGTCCCAGCAGGTGGAGCAGTGACTGCTTTAGTCAGCTGCAGTTCTTGCCTTGTCAACATATTTTCCTGATTAAATCCAGCTTGTCATCTTGGAGATATATACAGTGTCAGTGTCTGAGTACCGTCACTAACTATGCTTTAATAGACCCACACCGGGCCACTGGAATTTACTGCATTGTCTACATACTTTTCATCATTTCATCAAGGATGTCATCTCGCTCTGTCACTCTCATACACTTTCAAAATAATAATAATATAAGAAATGTAATAATGTCAGCAGAAAATGTATTTTTATGTAGTAGTTAATAATGCTGCACCAGCATGTTTTACATAAATACATAATTCAGCTAAGTATGGCTAATGAGTCATGAGTAATTAAGAGTGTTTTTTTTTTCTTTAACATAGTGTGTTACTGTGTATAGAGACGTATATTAACACTATGTAAAGTCACACCTGTGGACAAAGAGACGCACATTCACACTTGTGGCTGTCTTTTGTCTTGTAAATGTTGTATTCTTCATGTACATTGATGGGGTGAAAAGAAGGTTTCAGCCAATAGTTCCCTCATCTTTCCATGTGGTGAAATGGTTAAAGCATCTACACTGAAGGCAGGTGATCCCCGGGTCGTGTCTTGAGAATGGCAGTTTATTTTTTTTCATATCACATAACGCACACATCATTTATTGTAGGCTAATCGTGTCATAGACATGACATAGACATGATCTCTCTCTCTCTCACACACACACACACACACACAAACCACCACTTTCCCAATAAAAGCAGAATTCACACCCGTGACCATCTTTTGTCTTCTAAATGTTGTTTTCTTCACAGATTCACAGTTTGTTTAGAGAAACTGGCAGCGCTGTGATCTAAAGACATTGAGGATGTAAAATTCTAGAGGGATTTTTGATATCTCAAACGGGTCAGCCGTGACGATGCCTTAAACTTACGCCGAAAAGTGATTAATAACTTTCTGTGTGGCCTCATATTGAGTGACACGTTCAGTGACATCATGTTCAGTGACATCGCATTGAGGAACATCATAGTGTGATGCTTATTTTCCAGCATCTGTGGCCTATTATACACACATACACATTAGAAATATTAATGTAACCCGTTCCTTGGATTCATTTCTATCAAACGGAGGAAAAATACCTACAGGGTCTGAGCTCACCAAACACACATATAAATTTATAGTATTTAGAGGCTCGGGTTCGGGGTCTCACACCAAACACAGAATTACAGATAAATCTATGTTTATGAATCGTGTCTGCACTTGTTCAATTTAGTCACTAACTGCTTGAATAAATACACATTCACAGAAATCAGGTTTTAAGGAATAATTTATCCTCAGCAGTCTTGTTTTTCTTTCTTTTTCTTTTTCAACTACAATTATATTGCAGTACCCTTTTCAGATATTCAAAAGAAAATCCTTTCAAATGATTACAATTTAACCCTTGAAATGAAAAGTTGTCAGTTCACAATTACAACTGAAGATGAAAATAACAATAAAATATATATAGTCCAAGCAGTCAAATAAAATATACTGTAGAGGAACGCTGAATATATGTTATAAATGCTGAACAAATGTGTTTGACTCAGTTCAGTCAATATGTGTGTATGAATGCCTACAGAATCCTCGCTGAATTGAACGAGGAAGACTCCTTGCCTTCCTTAGACTGAGCGAGTTCCCTGATTGCGCAATCCATCCATAGTCAAATCCAACTCGTAAATACCAACAATAATCCAAATGATTGTAACGCGATGAGACAGTCCGATCTCGTCAAGCACACACTTTATCCTCCCAGCACTAATACAATACCACAGTTCAGGCATACATTTAAAGAAGGGAATGGCGAAGATGAATATGATTAAGTGTGAGCCGAATTGCGGAGTATTTAAAAGCCTCAGGACTCTTTTGCAGGTGTTTAGAGTTAATTAGTTGATTCAGATCATTAGGTTAATAGCTCGTTTAGAGAACCTTTTCATGATATGCTAATTTTTTGGGATAGGAATTTTGGGTTTTCATGAGCTGTATGCCAAAATCATCAATATTAAAATATTTAAAAGGCTTGAACTACTTCAGTTGTGTGTAATGAATCTAAAATATATGAAAGTCTAATGTTTATCAGTACATTACAGAAAATAATGAACTTTATCACTATATGCTATTTTTTTGAGAAGGACCTGTAGTGTGTGAAGTGTACAAGTTGTATTATATATAATATTGTTAGTCACGACCCTTGCTCCTTGTATTCTTACATTTGTTTTAAATTTGTCAAAACACTGCCAGGCCCACACTGATTCCAAACTTTACTTCAGAACTGTTAGTATCATGTCATACGTTGATGTGTGTGTTAATGTGTTCTTGAGAACAAAGCGCCATCTAAACTGTGAATAGGAGATGGAGGGGCTGATGGTAAGTGTCTGATTAGTCCACGTCGTGCGGCTGGGAACAGCATAGCTTGTAGCGGTTGGCTGAAACCGCAGGGGGGAAAAATATCAGAAAACTATTCCAAAATAGAAATTTAAAGCAGGAACTAAGCAGGACATACTAAACTGATATATATATATATACAGTGGCGTGAAAAACTATTTGCCCCCTTCCTGATTTCTTATTCTTTTGCATGTTTGTCACACAAAATGTTTCTGATCATCAAACACATTTAACTATTAGTCAAAGATAACACAAGTAAACACAAAATGCAGTTTTTAAATGATGGTTTTTATTATTTAGGGAGAAAAAAAATCCAAACCTACATGGCCCTGTGTGAAAAAGTAATTGCCCCCTGAACCTAATAACTGGTTGGGCCACCCTTAGCAGCAATAACTGCAATCAAGCGTTTGCGATAACTTGCAACGAGTCTTTTACAGCGCTCTGGAGGAATTTTGGCCCACTCATCTTTGCAGAATTGTTGTAATTCAGCTTTATTTGAGGGTTTTCTAGCATGAACCGCCTTTTTAAGGTCATCTCAATAGGATTCAGGTCAGGACTTTGACTAGGCCACTCCAAAGTCTTCATTTTGTTTTTTTTCAGCCATTCAGAGGTGGATTTGCTGGTGTGTTTTGGGTCATTGTCCTGCTGCAGCACCCAAGATCGCTTCAGCTTGAGTTGACGAACAGATGGCTGGACATTCTCCTTCAGGATTTTTTGGTAGACAGTAGAATTCATGGTTCCATCTATCACAGCAAGCCTTCCAGGTCCTGAAGCAGCAAAACAACCCCAGACCATCACACTACCACCACAATATTTTACTGTTGGTCTGATGTTCTTTTTCTGAAATGCTGTGTTACTTTTACGCCAAATGTAACGAGACATGCACCTTCCAAAAAGTTCAACTTTTGTCTCGTCGGTCCACAAGGTATTTTTCCAAAAGTCTTGGCAATCATTGAGATGTTTTTAGCAAAATTGAGACGAGCCTTAATGTTCTTTTTGCTTAAAAGTGGTTTGCGCCTTGGAAATTTGCCATGCAGGCCGTTTTTGCCCAGTCTCTTTCTTATGGTGGAGTCGTGAACACTGACCTTAATTGAGGCAAGTGAGGCCTGCAGTTCTTTAGATGTTGTCCTGGGGTCTTTTGTGGCCTCTCGGATGAGTTGTCTCTGCGCTCTTGGGGTAATTTTGGTCGGCCGGCCACTCCTGGGAAGGTTCACCACTGTTCCATGTTTTTGCCATTTGTGGATAATGGCTCTCACTGTGGTTCGCTGGAGTCCCAAAGCTTTAGAAATGGCTTTATAACCTTTACCAGACTCATAGATCTCAATTACTTTTGTTCTCATTTGTTCCTGAATTTCTTTGGATCTTGGCATGATGTCTAGCTTTTGAGGTGCTTTTGGTCTACTTCTCTGTGTCAGGTAGCTCCTATTTAAGTGGTTTCTTGATTGAAACAGGTGTGGCAGTAATCAGGCCTGGGGGTGACTACAGAAATTGAACTCAGGTGTGATAAACCAGTTATTTTTTAACAAGGGGGGCAATCACTTTTTCACACAGGGCCATGTAGATTCGGAGTTTTTTTTCTCCCTTAATAACGTAAACCTTAATTTAAAAACTGCATTTTGTGTTCGATTATGTTATCTTTGACTAATAGTTAACGATTTTTTTTTGATGAGCAGAAACATTTAAGTGTGACAAACATGCAAAAGAATAAGATATCAGGAAGGGGGCAAATAGTTTTTCACACCACTGTATATATATATATATATATATATATAAATATATATATATATATATATATATATATATATATATATATTAAATGTCAGCACATGCTGTGGGTAGGAGACTGGGAAAGCCTACTATGGTCAAATCTTGTTAGAGAATCTAAACTTGTTACAAATGTGTTGTCATCTTTCTCAGGATTTTGTCTTATTTGTAATTTGTATCTCTCTAAAAGTCAAAGATCCTGTATCCCCAAAACCGAACAAAACCTTACAAGGTAAGTGCAACAAGATAGTTATTAATATTCTAGGCCCATACTACTGTACATTACATTCATTTCCTGCACTAAGTTGATGGAAACAGGGATGTCTGGGCATCTCTGCTTCTCCCGCTACCACCTTTACCCTGGATTGGACTAAGTGGTATGGAGAATGGATGGATGTCTTAATGATGTATAAAATGAGTAATCTTTGAGAGCAGATTTCATAGATCTCTCCATTTATCCATCCATTCTCTGTACTGCTTAGTCCAATCCAGGGTCTGGGTACATGTGATGCATGTTTTATTCTTCTCTTTTTGTTATTATCATTTTTTATATAGTTTCTCAGAGACTGGCTCAGAGACTTGGGTGGAACCATCTACATCCCAGCAGCATACAAAAGCAGGTGAGGTTCATCCTGTACAACTCAATAAATTAGAATATCCTCAAAACCTTGATTTATTTCTGTAATTCAATTCAAAAAGTGAAACTCATATTATACAGATTCACTACACACAGACGGATATATTTCAAGTGTTTATTTCCTTTGATTTTGGTGATTATGGCTTACAGTACGAAAACCCAAAATTCTGTATATATACAGTATAATTGAATTACTTAAGACGGATAAAAAGAGGTTTTTAACACAGCAATGTTGGACTACTGACAACAAGTCCTGTTGGAAAATTAAATCAGCAACTCCATAAAGCTGGTTAGCAGAGGGAAGCAATAAGTGCTCTAAAACGTCCTGGTCGACGCTGCGCTGACCTTGGACCTGATAAAACACAGTGAACCAACACCGGTAGATGACAGGGCTCCCCAAACCACCACTGACTGTGCAAAGTTTACACTAGACCTCAAGCAACTTGGATTCTGAGACTCTCTTCCTCCAGACTCACTGCCCACTGAGCAACAGTACAATCATTGTCATCTTAAGCCCAGGTAAGACACCTTTGATGTTGTCTCTGATTCTAAAGTGGCTGGACACGAGGAATACGATTGTTGTAGCCCAGGTCCTGGATATGTCCGTGCATAGTGGCTCTTAAAGCACTGACTCCAGCTGCTGTTTACTCCTGTTGAATCTTCTCCAAGTACTTGAATAGGCTCAGTTTCACAATCCATTTAAGAATGTGGTTATCCCTTTTCCTTATGCACCTTTTTCATCAGTTTGATCAGTTAGTAGTAAATATGTATGTGTGAGTGTTTCATATGTGTGTTTGCAAGTGTTTCATATGTGTGTGCATGAGTGACGTTTGATTTAAGCCCTATACATCGCCTCATATTAAATACACTATATATAATATCACATATAAAAATATGTACTGGTGAAAAAAAAACTTTTTTAGTAAAAAAGTAAAAATCTGCCCTTTTTTGTGTGTTGACCTCCAACTGTCTAAACGGACAGAACTGCTTAACTGCTACCTGGACACCGTGCGGCTGCTTCTTTCGGCGAATCACATTTCTCGCCTTCCAAAACTCAAAGCCAATCATCTTTGCCCTTTTCCAAAATTCTCCATAATTCACAGCCAATCACCTTTCCTTCCTTCCAACATTCAGCTCGACCAATCCGCGTCGAGTCTCTCTGTCGAATCACGTCCTTGCGTTTCCAAAATTCACGTTGCGTTTCCAAAATTCTAAACCAATCAGCTTCCTCCGTTTCCAAAATTTAAAGCCAATCAGCTTCCCTCGTTTCCAAAATATCTGCATAATTCACAGCCAACCAACGTCAAGTATGCGCGCCATGCACCCGCCTTACACCCCCCCCCCCCCTTGCTGATGCGGACAGATTTTGTCAAGTTTTTAAGCTATTCGTAGATATATGTGTATACATCCATAGACAGAGATATTCTTTCAACATAACACGCACAATAAGACCGCACGTTACGTTTGTTGGTTAGAAAGCATTACAGCGATAAATGGACTTTATTTAATCGGTTTGCATTATATAATGTTAGTGTAAAGTTGCTGATGCTGTATTAACGTCAATGTATTCTAAGCAGACATGCCTCCACTTAGTTTTACAGTTACACATTAGCGGTGTATTTTAGTGTTTTCTACCGTTTAATGCTTTTGTTTCCGCAGTGTATGCTTCCAGTAGTAATATCTTTCCTGTATTTATTAACACAACGTGGTCGCGGTGGTGTTAGACCAGGGTGAATTTGCCCTGCATATGATCAGAAGAAAAAACACTGAAATTGGTTTGTGCATTGCTTGTGCATGCGAAATAAAGATGAACACATTTATTTTGCATGCACAAATGGTGAACAGACCATGCACAAACGAATCGACCAGTTTCAATCGATAAATGTTTATTTTGCATGTACAAACTGAGTGCAAATGCCTAAAAAGTCAAGATTGTAACAGACGCTGCATAACACCATTATAACAGATAACAGAGACGTGATGATGCTTATTTGAACAGACCAAGCGACGCGCAACTGCAAAACTATAAACATGCTTTTTTTAACTTATATGAGATTATAATCAGATCGTTGTGCACTCACCAAAACAATGAATAATCACCACTTTTCTGACTACAATTACACCATAATGTTAGTAGACCAGTAGATTATATTGTCATACAGATTCGAATCACAATATTAATGAGGTTTGTGTTATAACCTTATTAATTTAGTGCATCTGTTGTGGCACAAATCCAGCTTAAGTATTTTAGACATTAATACAGTTAATATGACTGATTTGAATCAACCTGTGTATTACAGCTATCTGCTGTTTTTATGTAATTTACATTGAGCTAAAAATCTATCTATCTATCTATCTATCTATCTATCTATCTATCTATCTATCTATCAGAAAATAAATATTCATATATATCAAAACCTAATAGTTAAAAACCTTGCTGGGTGTGTGAGACGTATGTATTTGGTTTAATTGGCACCTTTTTCCTGGTAATGAAAGATGGCGTCTAAACAGAAAAAACACAGGGCTACGGGAGATGAGGAGTGGATGTCACGTCTCCGTAGGTTCGCTGCCTCTGGGGTTTGGCCCTCTGAGGCAGGAAACAGACCAGCACCACGTCAGAAAAAGTGGTATGATCTGTATCAGAAGGTAAAGTTAGAAAGAGTGATATGTATACAGGTATATATATATATATATATATATATATATATATAAGTGTAAATGGAATCCATGTTTAAGGAGATTGCATTCTTATTGTTTGGCATTAAACACTTTTACAGATTGAGAAATGTCCAATGCAGCTGAGGGGGCATAAACCTTCGTTTGGAGGAACACAAACTTGTAGCTGTGGTTTCCATGCAAGAAAGGTATCAGTAGTCTTTCCTTAAAATACCATGTGTCCATGATTGACTTAATTTTCTTTTCTATGCCTCTGTAGCCTTCCAGCTCTGTCCCTGTGCCAGAGACACCACAGCCAGGACCCTCAGCATCCTCTTCTGCAGCACCAGCTACATCTAGCCAGTCAGTAACACCTCGTATGCCAGCTTTGACTTTGGCATCGGTAATTATTGATCATGATTCATTATGTAATAGGAGTGTGCACATATCATTTACACCACCGCTAAAGACACCACTTAAATTTCTTGTTTTTTTGTTGCAGTTCACAAAGCCACGGTTCGGAGGGGCTCATGGTGCTGGTTTAAAGCCAAACTTAAGCTTGTCTGTGAAGCATGCAGGCAAGGTAATATTAGTAAAATTACTAGTAACACTTCCTTAAATTTAATTTTAAAATATGTCTATTGTTGTTTTTTTCTCCATTTTGAAGTGGGATTTACATTGTTGAAATGTTTTAGTCTTTATCTATATAATCCATTTAACTATTATTTCTTCATATTCATTCATACTCTCTCAGCCCCTTACTAGCTCTTCTGCACTGTCCAGTGGTGACACAAGTGCTGTTGTAAGAAGGACACAATCTCCCTCTTGCAGTCCCAGGAGGTATATTCAGACTGTCTCTCCTCTGTCGCTTTCTCCATCTCCTGTATCAGCAACTGCCAAGGCCTTCTCCATTTCATCAGCCACTTCTACAGCTGTGAGAAACTCATAAATTATTATTTTCTTTATATGTGCTTTTATTACTAACTTAGAAGAAGCAAATTAATCATGCATGATTTTTAAACATATGCCTATACAGTACATTTGTCTTTTTAAAATATCTATAAATCAGGACTCAGCAGCATGCCATGGCACCTCCTTTACTCCTCCCATCCCTGCATGCTCAGCGCATGTCTCTGCAACCTCCACTCCTCCACCAACTGTGGCTTGTCCCTCTGCCCACTTTGCTCCTAACCCTCTGCTTAATCCATCAGCAGTAGATGTTGAGCCTCCTGTTGCTTCAAATCCTGTCTGGCTCCCAGCAGAGATAAAAAAGACAATACCAGTTCAGGACCAGAAATGGATTTCAGCAGCACTGTGGAAGCACCAGCGGCTGCGTACAGATTTGAAGCTTTGGCATGACCCACCAGGGCCAGCGCTCATTTATCATCAGGCACCCACTCCAGAACGCTTTTTCACCCACCAGCTTCTCCTGTGGATGTCATACCACCTGTGGAAGGTCAGGTTGTCCTGTCCTGAATGTGGAAAACAGCTCACAGGTGCTGGAGTCCACAAGAGAGCTCGTCTGGTTCTGGATGTGGACAGGTATTACCTGATGATAACAGAGACTCTAAGGTGTAATTCTGTTGGCTGCAAAACCAATTACATCTCTTCAAGCAAGACCATATTGGACCAGCTGGATTTGTCTCACAGGCTTGAGTTCAGTATGATCCTGACTCAGAAGTAAGTGTAACACGCGAGTATGTAAAAAATGTGACCCTAAATCACACTAGGAAATTACGTGTGTACGAGTGTTCAATACTAATTTCTTTCTTTCGTCTCTTCCCACCCGTGTTTAATACAGATATGCTTGTGATATTCGAGTGATAAGATTTCTGAGGGAGAGAACGCTTGGTAACAGCCCCACTCGCTTGGTCAGGCAGCTGAGGGAAAACCACAGCGAGGAGTGGCTTAAGCGTGTCTGACGGTACCTCCGGGCATGCTCTGCTTTTGTTGCTCAACCGAGCCTGCTACCTGTCACGTTCCAGCTCAACCAGTGACCATACCAACTCACCAGTGGATCCTGGCCGTGTACGGACGTGACATTCTGAGCAGGCTGGATCACATCAAAGCCAGAATAACTTCTACCTTTGGCACTGTGCTTAAAATGGACTCCACAAAAAAGGTAAATATTTTAATTGTAATCATTGTTAAAATATGCATTATTATGACTTGATGGCATTTTGGTTTCCTTGTGAAATCTTAGAGGAAAGGCAAAAACTTTGTAAACTAAAATTAGCCCAACATTACAATAAAACACTTAAAATGTGTAGAGTTAGTTTTCTACATAAAAAAGGACCTTCATACTAGTATCATATACATGATAACAATGTGTTTGGGCTTTTCAATGCACATAAAGATCACCAAGAAGTTGTCAGGCATTGCCAAGGGGACCGCTTTATGGCTTACATCAGTGAACAATGAGGTGGGCCAAATCCTTATCAGTGTCCTGACAGCTCAGGAGGGTCCCGGACTTGACACCATGATCGCTCATCTAATCCAGAGGTACAGCAGTGCTGGTGTGGCTCCTCCTCGCCTACTTTATGTTGACACTGACTGTTGTAAGGAAGATGGAGAGACCAGACTTAAAAAAAGATTTAGTGGGTGGCCAGATCTGATTGTCAAGCTGGACATTTATCATTTCATGAGGCGGCTGGCATCTGGGTGTACAAATGAAGCACATCCTTTGTACAAAACCTTTATGGCTAAATTGTCATGCTGCATTTTTGAGTGGGACAGCAGTGATGTTGCCTTGCTGCGGGAAGCCAAAAGGGAGCAGCTGAAGAAGGAAGGTGTCCCTGGTATCACTCAAAAGCTAGTGGACGAGCACATTACCAAGGATGAGCTGTCTCTGCACTGCAGAAGGCGGACAAGAGGAGAGCAGCAGACCTTCATGTTGATTGAACTTCTCCTTAATGAGCTGAAGGGAGTTAAGGGCAGCGATTTACTTGGTGTCCCTCTCTTTGACTGGGAGAGAATGGAGCACATTTGGAGAGTCCAGAAAAGGCATGTGAAGTGTATTCAGGACGAACCAGGTGTGCTCCTGTACACTGAGACAGGATGCACCAACAAAGGAGGCATTATCCTGCCAAACTACCGGTGTGCCAGGGGATCCACATCACTAGAGTCCTTCCATTGCCATGTCAACAGATTCATTCCAGGTAAGTATTAACAACTGTTTATCAGCAAGGTCAGATACAGCAGGGGAAATAAGTATTTGACACATCAGCAATTTTATCAGTAAGAGGAGTTCTAAGTGGGCTATTGACACAAAATTTCCACCAGATGTAGCCATCAAGTCAAATATTGAAATTATACAAATAAATCAGAACATTTAAGTATTTAAGTTGAGTCGTAATAAATAAAGTGAAATGACACAGGGAATAAGTATTGAACACACTTTATTTAATACTTTGTAGAAAAGCCTTTGTTGGTGATTAAAGCTTCTAGATGCCTCTTGTATGGAGAGACCAGTCGTCTGCATTGCTCAGGAGTAATTCTGGCCCATTCTGGTCTCTCCATACAAAATGCTGATGTGTCAAATACTAATTTTCCCCGCTGTACTTACAGTTTTACAATTTTATTTCAGATCCTGGAAATGGTGATAAAATTATGCCGTTTAAACGTAACAACAAAATGTCTCTCTATTTTAAGGAACAAGTGCAAACAGTCTGAATTTTCAGCTGTACCTCCTGGAAGGAATCCATAGATAGAATCAAGACCGTGAAGCTGCTTCCCTGGCAGTAAAGCCTCCATCTCTGCTGAGTTACTCAGGAGACCTTGTGCACTGTGCCAACACTCACAGTGTCAAAGTGCTTGGAAAGAAGCTTGTCCCTTCTTTTCAACCACCTGGCGTGTACACTGGTGAGCTGTATATTATAATTATTTTTATATTTGTATGATGGAATAATGTTTTTAGGAAATTGCTGAAATGTAACATTTGAAATTTAATTTTTTCTCCCAGGGGAACTAATAGGTATAGAATACCTAAACTGGCAGACGGGACAGGCCATGCAGGACCAGGATCCTGATGCAGAGCAGACTAATCAGATGCTGGAGGATGTAGGCTCTGAGGAGGAGTTGCAGGATGAGGGATTTGAAGATGGTGGTGTGGATCCTACTATTGAGCTCATGGAATTCACAGCCTCATCCTCTGTCCCATCAGCTGCCACTACCACCTCAACCTGCATTAATGAAACACCGACCTCTCCCCAGGCTGCTGTCTCAACTGTTGCCGCTACTAGTCCTCGTCTGCCTGCAACAGATGCCAGTTTAGCAACACCTGGGAAACAGCTGGTAACTATTTTTGTCACTTGATAATACTGTTCTCAGAAGGTTATAATCTGTTCCTGAGAGTTTGAGGTTTTTAATTACAATTTCCAGACTAACACTGAGAGTGCAGGACCCTCTGCTCCATCTGCACTGCCCAGTAGCTCTGCCCCACTGCTCCATATACCAGTCAGCCATACAGCAACTCTTCCATCCACTCCAACAGTTGCGGTGTTGGCAAGATCACCATCAGTACCTCAACAACAGCTGGTAGGTGTTTTTAAAATGCAATATATATTCTAATCTGTTTGACATGTGGTATGAGGTGAATTTAAATTTTTGTTGTGTTCAACTGTTCAGGCTGTGGATGTATGCTCCAGTGTGTCCTCTGGCATATCAGCTATAATTACTAGTTCAGCTGCTGTCCTTACTCCTCCCACTGCCTTCACAACTACTGCTGCTGCTGCTACTGGTCCCTCTCAACCACATGTCAATACTCCATCACTTGCACAACATTTGGTGAGTTTTTTATATAATTGTTTTAATATAAATTGTCAGCATTAGAATTTATTACCTCTAAATTGTAGGATTTATTTATTCTCCTTCTGAATAATAAGTATTATTATTTACAAAACTTACTGTAACAGTATGAGCACAGAGATGTGACACCTTCTCAAACTTTGTGTGAAAATGCATAATGTTTATTTCATAAAAGTTTAATTAACTTTTTTTTTTTTTACATTTAACAGTTTGTGCATACTGCTGTGCCCACTGATCCCCCAGGACCATCAGATATCACACCAACAGCACCTGAACAACAGCTGGTAAGTATTTAGGTGAGATAAGGGGATCATGTGTATTGTTTTCTTACTTGTTGTAGTATTGTTTTTGATTTTTATTGCATGTGTTATATTCAGGCTGTGGATGAGCACTGTGTCCCAGGGATGGACCTAGTGGACAGCCTGGCAGAGTACTTGGTGGGACTGAGGACCGAAAGTGGATTAACACTTAACAACCAGCAGGCCAGCACCATCATAGAGCTCTGGCAAGACCTTTTGCCGTATGACAAGCAGCGCGTGGCATACGCTGCTCGGCACCAGGTGCGGCTGACCACCGGACGCTTTAGACGTCCCAAAGCAAAGGGAGAATTTACACCAGGTGTGGAGAGCATGACACGATGTGTACTAGGATCCACAGGATCACCTGCCCAGTGGCCAGACTGTTGTCGCCTAGTAGAGGCCATCTTTGTTAGACTCTGTGGAGTTCACAAGAGCCCCAAAAAACAAAAAAACACTTGTTCACTGACAAGATGGACATTAATTCTTAGGGACTACAAAAATATCAGGCAGCTGGTTCTGGGTAATGGCTTGATCATGCAGAGCACTACCCTGCAGCTTCCTGACGTTAATCAAACAACACTCATTCAGTGGCATAACAAGCGACTGAAGCGGCAGGATTTTGGGATTCTGCTGCAGGGGGTGAACTTGCCTCCGTCAATTCCTGTAGCTCCTGTGCCTCTCCCACCTGTGCGGACACGTCCTACTGCTGCAACCCCACAGCCCGGCCCTCAACATCAGTACCACTTGCCTGTAAGTACAGTGGGTCAGGCAGTGGTCAAGAGAAAGTCTGCAGCTGGACCACACCCCTGTGCTCCACAATCTGTTCGACCAAGGCTACAAGCGCAAAGGCAGTTGTTTCCTCAGCCGCCTCCTCCACCTTCATGCGTCCCCATAACCATTGCCCTGAACCCCACCCCTGCCAATAACCCCTTTGTATTTTTGACTCCACAAATCCCTGCACTGAGGTCAATTGCTCCTGTTCCGAGAGCTTATAATCGAAGTGTTAAAAAAAATTAATGCAGTCAATGCGGCCAACCTCGAAATAAAGAAACTGGCCATACACAGTATTATGGCTGCATATACTGTCCACAAACTGCAAATATGCCTGTTGAGCAATGGATGGAGGATATGCGGAGGAAAAGGGCAGATAAAAAATAGACTAAAATTTGTAAAGTTTTGATTGGTGGTTTGTAAATTGTGTTGAAGTTGCAGAGTTTATAGCTATGTACATAGATTTTACATTGTGTGCCCTTGTTTGTTGTTTTATCACTTATAATAGCATTTATTTTTGCTTGTGTTTGAATATTAAAGAACTGAAATAAGTTGGAGAGCTGATAATATGTGATGAGTGCTGTATATACAGTATACATATATATATCTTCTTCTTCTTTGTCTTTCGGCTGTTCCCTTTCAGGGGTCGCCACAGCGAATCATCTGCCTCCATCTAACCCTATCCTCTGCATCCTCTTCTCTCACACCAACTAACTTCATGTCCTCTCTCACTGCATCCATAAATCTCCTCTTTGGTCTTCCTCTAGACCTCCTGCCTGGCAGGTCCAACCTCAGCAACCTTCTACCGATATATTCACAATCTCTCCTCTGAACATGTCCAAACCACCTCAATCTGGCCTCTCTGACTTTATCTCCAAAACATCTAACGTGGGTTGTTCCTCTGATAAACTCATTCTTAATCCTATCCATCCTTGTCACTCCCAAGGAGAACCTCAACATCTTCAGCTCTGCTACCTCCAACTCTGCCTCCTGTCTTTTCTTCAGCGCCACTGTCTCTAAGCCGTAGAGCATCGCTGGTCTCACCACTGTCCTGTACACCTTTCCTTTCATTCTCGCTGATACTCTTTTATCGCACAACACACCTGACACTTTTCTCCACCCATTCCAACCTGCCTGTACCCGCCTCTTCACCTCCTTTCCACACTCTCCGTTGCTCTGGACCGTTGACCCCAAGTACTTAAAATCCTGCACCTTCTTTACCTCTGCTCCCTGTAGCCTCACCAATCCTCCTGGGTCCCTCTCATTTACACACATGTATTCCGTCTTGCTGCGGCTAACCTTCATTCCTCTGCTTTCCAGAGCATACCTCCACCTCTCCAAATTTTCCTCCACCTGTTCCCTGCTCTTGCTACAGAGCACAATGTCATCTGCAAACATCATAGTCCATGGGGACTTCTGTCTTACCTCATCTGTCATCCTGTCCATCACCAGAGCAAACAAAAAGGGGCTTAGAGCCGATCCTTGATGCAGACCCACCTCCACCTTAAACTCTTCTGTCACACCTACAGCACATCTTACCATTGTCTTACAGCTCTCATACATGTCCTGCACCACTCTAACATACTTCTCTGACACTCCAGACTTCCTCATACAATACCACAGCTCCTCTCTTGGCACCCTGTCATACGCTTTCTCTAAATCTAAAAAGACACAATGCAACTCCCTGTTACCTTCTCTGTACTTCTCCGCCAGCATCCTCAAAGCAAATACTGCATCTGATGTACTCTTTCTAGGCATAAAACCATATTGCTGCTCACAAATGCTCACCTCTGCCCTTAACCTAGCTTCCACTACTCTTTCCCACAGCTTCATTGTCTGGCTCATTAACTTTATACCTCTATAATTGCCACAGCTTTGCACATCTCCCTTGTTCTTAAAAATTGGCACCAATACACTTTTCCTCCATTCCTCTGGAATCCTCTCACTCTCCAAGATCTTGTTAAACAAACTTGTCAAAAACTCTACTGCCATCTCTCCTAAGCACTTCCATACCTCCACAGGTATGTCATCAGGACCAACAGCCTTTCCACTCTTCATCCTCTTCAACGCCCTTCTCACCTCACTTCTACCAATATTTGCTACTTCCTGTTCCACAACAGTCACCTCTTCTACTCTTTGTTCTCTTTTTGTTTCCTCATTCATCAACTCCTTAAAGTACTCCTTCCATCTTCCCATCACCCTCCTGGCATCTGTCAGTACATTTCCATCTCTATCTTTAATCACTCTAACCTGCTGCACATCCTTCCCATCTCTATCTCTCTGCCTTGCCAACCTGTACAGATCCCCCTCTCCCTCCTTACTGTCTAGCCTAGCATACAAGTCCTCATATGCTCTTTGTTTGGCCTTTGCCACCTCTACCTTCACCTTACTCTGCATCTCCCTGTACTCCTGTCTACTCTCTTCAGTCCTCTCAGTGTCCCACTTCTTCTTAGCTAGCCTCTTTCCCTGTATACACTCCTGGACTTCCTCATTCCACCACCAAGTCTCCTTGTCCACTTTCCCCTTACCTGATGATACACCAAGTACCCTCCTACCTGTCTCCCTGATCACATTGGCTGTAGTTGTCCAGTCAACTGAAAGCACCTCCTGACCACCCATAGTCTGTCTCAACTCCTCCCTAAAGACTTCACAACATTCTTCCTTTCTCAGCTTCCACCACTTTGTCCTCTGCTCTGCCTTTGTCCTCTTTGCCTTCCTCACCACCAGGGTTATTTTACACACCACCATTCTGTGTTGTCTGGCTACACTCTCCCCTACCAACACTTTGCAGTCACTGATCTCTTTCAGGTTACAACGTCGACACAAGATGTAGTCGACCTGAGTGCTTCTGCCTCCACTCTTATATGTCACCCTATGTTCCTGCCTCTTCTGGAAGAAAGTATTTACTACTGCCATTTCCATCCTCTTTGCAAAGTCCACCACCATCTGTCCTTCTACATTCCTGTCCTGAAGACCAAACCTGCCCATCACATTTTCATCACCTCTGTTCCCTTCCCCAACATGTCCATTGAAGTCTGCACCAATCACCACTCTTTCACCTCTGGGGATGCTCTGCATCACTTCATCTAACTCACTCCAGAATTTCTCCTTCTCTTTTAACTCACATCCTACCTGTGGGGCATAACCACTAACAACATTGAACATTATCCCTTCAATTTCCAGCTTCAGACTTATCACCCTATCTGATACTTTCTTCACCTCTAGAACATTCCTTACAAACTCCTCTTTCAGAATAACTCCTACTCCATTTCTTTTCCTATCCACACCATGGTAAAACAATTTGAACCCTGATCCTAAGATTCTAGCCTTGCTACCTTTCCACCTGATCTCCTGGACACACAGTATATCCACCTTTCTTCTCTGCATCAAATCAACTAACTCTCTTCCCTTCCCAGTCATGGTCCCAACATTCAAAGTCCCTACTATCACTCCTAAACTCTTGCCTTTCCTCTTCTCTCTCTGCTTACGAACACACCTTCCTCCTCTCCTTCTTCGACCAACAGTAGCCCAATTTCCACTAGCACCCTGTAGGTCAACAGCACCAGTGGCGGTCGTTGTTAACCCGGGCCACGACCGATCCGGTATGGGAATTATATTCTTGATTCGCATCATTGATTTGGCAAATGTTTTACGTCGGATGCCCTTCCTGACACAACCCTCTGCATTTATCCAGACTTGGGACTGGCACAAGAAGACACTGGATTGCGCCCCCCCGTGGTTGCATTAGTATACATATATATATATATATAAATATATATGTATATATATCAATAAATTTGCATTATATTTAGAAAAAGCGGACACCAGCAGATTAATATTTTATTTGTAATTAATTAGCCTTCATTCCAGCAGGTCACAGTCATATAGAGAAGGCAAATACACTGTTGCATTCCTTTTTTATGTTTAATCCATTAATTATTAATTTGATTATATTAGTCAAATTTACTTTTTGAGTGACACAGCATAAAGCATTTAACAACAAATTTTAATACTTTTACAATAACCCAACCTCATGTAATGATTAATTAGGCAGTATTTTTTTTTTTTTTTTTGTGACATTTGTCAGATTTTTGGGTTGAAAAAAACCCCCGTCATTCTCGGGAATCGAACCTGGGACCTTTGGATTCACAACCTCCCCCTGCCTCGCGGATAAAAATGTTCATTTTTGTTGCAAATCTTAAAATTACAATGACATTAGCAGTCTACAACTAAAGGGAAACACCAAAGACGGTAATAACTCTCATTTCAACTCATTTTTTTTTCTCAATTTTTCTTTTTTTCTTCCTTTTTTCTCCTTTTTCCCTTTTCCCCCTTCTTCCCCTTCTTTTCGCCCTCCCCCCCCAAACAGACTATTGTTCCCCAGCTTTGGCGCAGGCGGTAACGCACGCGGACGGAGAGTCAGTTAACTTTGCGCAGGTGTAGTTTGATTCGTCTCGCTCTTCTGTTCCTTTAGCGGTTCATGACAGCTGGAGTCTCGCTACTGCCCCCTGCTGTATGTATGAAATGTTGACTTAACATGAATGGTTTGTGATTAGACAACGGATTAGGAATTTGTACGGTCAAGTTGAGACATAATTACGTGAACCTTAATCATAAAAAAACTTTTTAAATCAATAAATACAATTATTATAAGTAAACTAGGAATAATTATATTATGTAATGTGCACAACCTGCCTTGTTCATTTTTGTGTGTAAATATGTATAAATTATTGTATATGTTTATTATTAACATTGGTTATGATTCATACCATTAACAGACAAATGTCTTGTTTGTTTGTTTTGTTTTTGTTATTATTACTATTATTATTATGATTATTATTATTATTAATATTATACACAGTCTTACAGTGTTTTGGGTATTAAAACCCTTTTTAATATTTTTTTTAAAGGGGAGAGTGCTTATGTTCAGCCGGAAATGTTACACAGGTGTTACACACATACAGTATAAAGATATTTATTTAGAAGATTTAAAAATTCACTGCATTACAAACATTTACTTCTGATATTTTTCACACTAATTTTTTAACTGATTTAACCCCAAATTAAAAAAAGTCTTTGCCATAATATTTTCAGCTGTGTGTGTGTTTGTGTGTGTGTGTGTGTGTGTGTGTGTGGTCAGTTTTAAACATCTACTTTCAATAATGTAAATATAAAGTTATTCTAAAGTGACGTCTGATGTGCCAAATCTCACCACGGCTCTTCACACAGATACAACTTTATAATAATACATTTAATACATTTAATAATACATCTGTTTATTTTTATTAAACTATATTCAGTGTTAATATTTACTCTTTAATTGTCGCTGTGTTAAATTACTGAGCTGTTTGTGCAGCTGGATTGTGTGTTAGTGAGACAGATGACTGAGCAACAATGTGACAATGTGCAGGAATTTTACACAAAACACTACACACTTTATTCTGGATCACACAATCTCACAGTAGAGTCAGACCAGTAGACCCCAAACCCGGCGTACAGAGGCTGAGTGAATGTGGTGTGGACTCTGTGGAGGAGCTTCATCGTGTCAGAGACGCTGTAGAAGGACAGAGTTCCTGCACTGTGATCCACATACACTCCTATTCTGGAGGATGATGGAGCTCCGAGATCAGTCTCAATGTTGTTGTGATAGAAATAGAGAGAAGAAGAAGAAGAACACCACAGACTCCAGGACTGATTGTTGCGTCCAAACCCACACTCATCACCCTGTCCTTTCCTGCTGATGTCTTTATATGAGACTGATATGTCCACACCAACACCGCTCCACTCCACCTCCCAGTAACAGCGTCCACACACACTCTCCTTACACAACACCTGACGCCAGGAGTCAAATCTCTCTGGATGATCAGAGTACTGCTGCTCTCTCTCACTGTATCTCAGCGCTCTGTTCTTCTCAGACAGAATGAGGTCACGATGTGTCGTGTTGGGATCCAGAGTCAGATAACAGAAATCTAAAATAAAAGAGAAAAACAAACTGAACAATGTGAACATGTTGGGTTTAATTCACAGAATACTGTATATTCATGTGAAGAGTGAGACAGCTGTCTGTGTGCGCTGATATCTGAGGGAGAAATGTCTCAATGTTCATTCAGATTTTAATCTAAAGAAATAAAAAACTGTTATTTATTCCAATTTGTCAGTATTTAGTGTTTTCTATTCTGCTAATCGAATATATAATACTTTATTATTATTATTCTTCTTCTTCTTATTATTATTATTATTATCATCACTTTTATGTGTGTAATTTTCATTTCTCTCTAATTTTTACTCAGTCTCTCTCTCTCTCTTTCTCACACACACACACACACACACACACACACACACACACACACACACACACACACACAAATAAACTAATAAAAGATCATTTAAATCACACAACATTCCTGCACATCACTTGTCTGTATTTAATATTTTCTAAGCTGCTTTTAAAGAAAACGGTTCTCTATAGACCTAATAAACCTGTGTGTGTGTGTGTGTGTGTGTGTGTGTGTGTGTGTGTGTGTGTGTGTGTGTGTACATTTCAGAAACTCTTCTCTGCTCTGTGGCTCTGGTAGTGAAAAGATCTGAACTGCTGCAGCTGTGGAGAGAAAAATGGAAATGAAGACAAAAAGCATCATCAGGTTGTAAAAGATGGAAACAGTTTAAAGTGATACAGTCAGTTTATTCATTTTAAATCAGTATTTTAGTTCAAACTGTCTGCAGGAAGGTCAGCAGGAGCATTGCTAAGAAATAAGACTTGACAGAGCGAGTAAAGACGTCCATCATTGTGTTTCTCCAGCAGGAACAGCTCCTCTTACCATGTGGAGGGATTTTGTTGAATTCCTCCTCACAGAATTCCTCGAGTCTCTTCTTCAGATCTGAGAGAGAATTCCTCACTCCATCAAATGAGAGATGTTGATGGACACTGATGCTGGATGTCTGAAAATCTGGACTTTCAAATGAAGGAGACTGACGCCCAGAAGCTAAAGCCTACAGAAAGCAGATTAAATGTAAAACACACTTGTGACATCAGAGGACATTCACTGTTCCATTAACAGGAGGTGTTTTAGAGAGTGTGTGAGGAACAGCTGTGTGTGTAGATCAGACAGTGAGTGTTACCTGGAGGAACTGGATGTGATCGTGTGTGTGTGAAAGCTGCTCCAGCTCAGTGAGTCTCCTCTGAAGATCAGCAATCTCCTGCTCCAGTTGCTCCAGGAGTCGTTCAGCTCGACTCAGTTCAGTCTTCTCCTGAGCTCTGATCAGCTCCGTCACCTCCGAGCGCTTTTTCTCCATGGAGCTGATCAGCTCAGTAAAGATCCTCTCACTGTCCTCCACTGCTGTCTGTGCACTCAGCTGTTAGGACACACACACACACACACACACACACACACACACACACACACACACACACACACAGGATTTAAAGCTCATCTATCATTCCCTCTCTTACTGCGACTCTAAATGACTCCATGTTGTCCATGTTGTATATGTTTCTAGGAGCAGCTCTGTCTCTGCTCACTGCTCACCTTTATAGTGTTCACAGCCTGTTTCAGCTCCTGCACCTTCTTCTGCTTCTCCAGGATTCTCTGCTGGGATTTCATCTGCTTCTCCTTTAACTCACTCTGAGGACAGAACAGTTACATTCAGCTTTTTATAAAGTACTTACATAGTAAGATAATTCATTACATACATGTTTTGCATGTGTGTGTGTGCTGTAGTGTTAGTTTCCCTTCACTGGATCTAAGAGACATAAACCCTTATCCAGCATGATGACAAGAGTGGAGTGGAGCTCATTATATCTGCTTTGATTATGTTTATGTTTATTCTCTCTCTCTCTCTCTCTCTGTTTAAATTTTAAATTGATGTTTAAATCATATAATTCACTGGAGCTCATGCAGTGATGGTGACCGTGACACATACGCCTATCAGAAGGGAGTCCTGACCAGGTACTGAGTGCTGTACATGTTCATACTTTTCATTAGTCATTAGAACATTTCTGTGTTTGAAATCTTTTCTCCTTTTTTATTGATCTTAAGTAATATTCTAATTTTCTGAGATACTGGATTTTGGGTTTTCATTAGCTGTAAGCCATAATCATCTAAATTAAAATAAACGAACACTTGCAATCATATCAGTCTGTGTGTAATCAATCTATATAATATACGAGTTTCACTTTAAAAACTGAATTACTGAAACTAATCACCTTTTTGCTGATATTCTAATTCACTAAGACGCAACTGTGTGTGTGTGTGTATATTCATGTATATCTCAAACATTATCTAGCCAAACAGTCACACACTAATATTTCATATCTTATGCATTAAATAATTATAGTAATATTACTTTTCTGAGTAACTAACACAACACTGAGCACATGTTACTAGATATAAACTATAATTAAGAACCTCATCCTGGAAATCTTTTTCATTCTCACCTGTTTCTCAGCTCTTTCTGCTGCGGCTGTGACGGTGTCGTGTCCTTTGTGATAATCCATCGTACACAAATAACAGATGCAGGTTTGATCAGTACGGCAGTAGATCTCAATCAGCTTGTTATGTTCAGAGCAGATCTTCTCTTGGAGTTTTGCTGAAGCTTCAATTAATGTGTGTTTTTTTAAACCAGGAACTTCCAGGTGAGGTTTCAGATGAGTTTCACAAAATGAGACCAGACACGTCAGACAGGACTTGACAGCTTTGTGTTTTCTCCCGGTGCAGAAATCACACTCCACATCTCCAGGTCCAGTGTAACAGTGAGCAGGAGAAGCAGCTTGGACTTCAGTCTTCTTCTTCAGTTTCTCCACCACTTCAGCCAGCATGTTGTTTCTGCGTAGAACAGGCCTTGGAGTGAAAGTGTCTCTGCACTGAGGACAGCTGAAGACGCCCTTCTGATCCTCCTGATCCCAGCAGCCATTAATACACACCTTACAGAACCTGTGACCACAGGGGAGAGTCACCGGATCCTTCAGGAGATCCAGACACACTGGACAGATGAACTGATCCACTGAAAACTGATCTACTGAAATACTGGCCTCGGCCATTTTTCTGAAGTCACACACTGAGAGAGAGAGAGACAGTCTGAGTTTCGTTTTCTTTGACAAGAACTTCCTGGTCCTGTGTGTGTGTGTGTGTGTAAGAGAGAGTGTGTGAGAGGAGGAGCTAAAAAGAGGGAGGGCATGAATACACCTCTGTTAACCGTTTCATCTCCCTTTAGTCCATAAATCTGTGGAGATGTAAATTATTCCTGTCTACAAAACAACTGAATTGATACTTTGGTCTTGTTAATAAATACATTTTACATAGTTTATTGATATTTTTACATAATTATTTATTTACTTTATTTTATTTGTTTTTCTATTTTTCACTATTTTTCCTCACTCAGTGTGGATGCTTCCATGGTGTGTGTAGTGAAACCCATAAAAGACTGTATAGTACACAACATGCTTTGGTCAAATCTATTTAATAAAAAAAAAAAAATTGGATATAAGTAATAGTTTTTATAACAATTTAAAATATTTATTTTACATTCACATAATATTAACATTATTAAAATCAGCTAAAATATTATAAATTAAGTTAAGAATGTAAATAGTAATTAATAACTGTATTGGTATTATGATTATATTTATTGTCTGTCACTGTTTAACTGTAGTGAAGCACTTTGAGCTCCATATTCTGTCTGAATAGAGTTATTCTAATGATTGTAGGTAAATAGACAGAGACAGATTGAGTCAGTACTTTATCAGTACTGTGTTTAATGTGACGTATCACTCCAGAGTACACAGAGCACATACTTACACTTACAGTCACGGTACATGGAGCTTAGCTTCACCGTCCTCATCTAAAGCTCCGTATTTCAGTAGATCAGGATCAGTTCATCTGTCCAGTCTGTCTGGATCTCCTGTGGTCCAGCACAGTTACAGTTACACTATCCTATCACAATACAGTGGAGGTGAGTGAACCCGGAGTGAAACAATTCTTCCTGAATGTCCTGTATGACTGTAGTGTTTATCAGCATTAAACCTCACAAGGCTTTTACCCTCACAGCATTAACAGCAAACACAAACATGTCTGTAACTTTTTATTTATAATAAAACCTTATGTTTATAATAAAAGATGGACTATTAAATAACTGGTACATTTTCTCCAAAACTGCACAAGGTTACAGGACTTTCTCCAGGTTACTGACACTACATTTCTGAACTGACAAAATGTATAAATATTTAAGTTAAACAAATGAAACTAGTGTAACTGTATTAGACTAACAATTCTCTCTGACATTCTGATTCCTAAACATCATTTAATTACATACACTTTATGGAAAGGAAAGAAAAGGGTAAAACAATAGAGCGTTTTGGTGGGGAGCAGCACAGCTGAGGTCTTGCTCTGTTCTCTCCTCCTCACGCGCACACACACACCTCCTCACGCGCACACACACCTCCTCACGCAGACACACACACCTCCTCACGCACACACACACCTCCTCACGCAGACACACACACCTCCTCAGCAACTCATAAAGGGCAACATACTGTACATACATGATGTGATATATAACATAGTGGTGGCTGTTACAAAACACACGGACTTTATTGGCAGCGTCCGTAAAATCATGAGAAACGGGATTTTGAAATAAAAACTGACTTTGAAAAAATGACATATTGAAATAAAAACAGCATGAGTTAAATAAAATGCCTCTGCAGTAATCTCTGTTATTGGGGAAAAATCTTTTGCAGAGTGCAATATATTTCACAATAATAAGCTTTTTTTTCAAAATATGTTCCATTATTTCACAATATCATTCCCATATTACATGTATGTGTCTTATTTATTCAAAGAGTTATTTATTTCATCATGTCATATTTATTTATTCAATTTTGAACACTTTGGAGTTCCATAGTGCTGATGATGTTTGGTCTGCTTTCTGTGTGTTTTGGTGTGTGTGTGTGTGTATGTGTGTACTGTATGTCTGCTGAAAGTTGCCATTTTACCCCAAATAAAAGTTTTTTTAGAGAAAGCCTCACCCTTGAGAGGTTGCGCGCGTGTAACACAAGTAGGGATAACTGCAGGCTGGAGCAATAAGGCGTGCCGAAAGGTCGGGGCGTGCCGAAGGGTAGAGGGCATGTCAAAAGAAACTGGTGGGTGAAAGGAGCTTCTGCGTTGGCCAATCAGCGGTAATCCTATTTATATGTAAGTACCTTTATTTCAGCGTGGAAGAACATGGCGGCGGTAAGGCTTGGTGTGGTTAGTCAATATAAATAATTTTTCCTTTATTTTCATCATTTAATTGTTTGTTTAATTGTTGTCAACAGACATATATTACTGTGAGACGAAACACAGACAGGTTTTCCCTCGAAGTAAGGGTTTTGCGCTACAGATGTTTTTAGGCCTCGTTAATGTTTTAGGCCTCATCATTTTATTCTGACCGAGAGTTTGAAGGATTCTGTTCCATGGACCGCTACTACAGCGTAAATAAATAAATAAATAAATGAGCAGATTGAGTGTACAGGTTGGGTGGAGTACACTCTTAAACGGAGCAGCTCTGCCTCTAAATAAAATGTTTTATTGGCTAAAATTGTGTCTGTTTACTGAATAAGTGCCACTTCAAAGGTTACCAAACTGTACCCATCCTCCTCTTTATTGTGGTGTTTTATGAACCATATTTGTCCATATCAGGCAGTGTCTAAGTCAACGTACCGTGCATACATATTGAGGATTTAAATTACATTTCTCTCAACCCTTGTTACAAATAACACTGAAAAAACTTAAATAAACCTATTAAAAAAATACCTTAAATAACACTGGAGAACTTGGAGAACAACAGAGGTAAGATAATTGAGTTACTGTTCTGCAAAAAGGGACAGTTTACAACACAGAAGGCTGATATGGTGAAAAACGGAACAGTGCAATAAGAATAGTGCATGTGTGCTTATTTTAGTTGAATAAAGTGACATTTTAAAGAGCAATATAAAACAGTATTAACAACAATGTTTTTAGTTTTTATGCAGTTTTAGTAAAACTACAGAAAAACAACTGTCAGTTCAAAACATTCTGAATGACTAATTCTGTAACTTTTTTTTGGTCTTATTTAACCAATACACAGTTAATATTATTCCAAAAATATTAAAATTACATTAAAAAAAATTATGAACAGCTTGTAGTACTAAATTCTTTTAAATTATTGTAATTTGATTTTGATTATGGGTTTTTTGTAATATATATTTTTTTGTAATATATTTTGCAATCTTTGTAATATTGATATTTTACAGGAAAATAATGGAATTTTAATATAAAGGATTATGTTAGCTGCATTACTTAAACGCGAAAAGAACAATAGCGTTTAATATTAGCCTTTAATCAGGCAACTTGTGCAACCAATCATGAAGAGCTTTCGGCACGCCCCAACCTTTCGGCACGCCCATTACTCCGGGGAAAAAACAGTCAGAGTTAAAATCTCATGGTTGTTGAGAATAAATTTATTCTTCTGTTTTTTGTCATAAAAATTGCTCAGAAGCTAAATGTACATGTATATTTATATATGATATAAATATATAATTCTGTATTTTGTGTTTAAGAAGATAAACCTTCATGTTAATCCAGATTTACCAAAAGGGACCAGGAGAATTTTTGAACACTTTTATTTTTAATATTTTTTTCTTTCTGAATTTAAATTGAATTGTTTATAACATTCATGTTGCTAATTTACTGTTTGTGTAATAAAACCAGGCTGTTAATAATTTTACATAAACTGGACAAAATGATTATTTAATCATCCTCCAGAGAGTCGGACCTAGCCCATATCGATATCGGTTACGGTGTTATCCTTTATATTATATTTATTTGCATTTGAATGTTGTCTGACATTGTAAAGCACACACAGTAAGACTAAAACAACAATAAATTATAATAAACACGAAGAAGAGGCCCTGATTATACTGCATAAATATTATTTAGTACAACAAAATTCTTCTGTGATCTAGAAAACTTTATGCGTGCGGATGAACACTGAGTGTCACATCTGTACCACCACGGTCCGGGCAAATAAGATCTGGGTCTCCAGACTACTGAGCCGCAGCTTTGTCCCCTCCTAGTGTGTGAACGTTGGTATGTTTCCCCATCACTAATTATGTCCACCTGTGTCTCTCCCCTGTGTCCGTTCACTGTTATCACCATGTTTGTTTGTTGATGTCTCCTAACCCGCTGTGTGTGCGTGTCTCCTCCTCAGGACTGAGCAGAGTCTGCAGGGTCGGGGTAAGGCCTGTAAAGACAGACATTTTTGTCAAGGTCAAGGCTGAGACACCAGACAAGTTCGGCATAAAGCTCTTGTGACTTCTGTTGTTTTGGAACTAATCTCCTGTGCGTGTGTCCGCCTGCAGACCCAGCCTGAGGAGGCTAAGCTAGGAGCGAGTTTGTTTAGATTTTTTCAGCTTCGTTTTGTGTGTTTTCTTTTGTTTAAGGGACTTTTATTAAGAAAAGTGAATAAAGAAATACTAAAATAAAGCTGAAAAAACTATCTTCACAAAATACCTGCGTTTGCGTCCTTTGAATCTACAACAGAATCATGCAATTAGACTATGTAGGAAATTAAAGAGGAAAATCACGATCATGGCTCAAAATCCCTAAACCTTATTTAAATAAAATTAACAAATACTGTAAGTAAACAACAATAGTGCATAACTAATAAAGCATTTTTATTTAGATTATTAAAAATCGAACATCTATTTTTAGGCGTGCCAGCTGCCACTTTTTATATAGAAGTTTTCAGTACAAATCTTATAATGCCCACATGGCATCAAACATTTCCCTTCTTAATATTTTAACTTTTTATTTTAACTATTTAAACCATTAAACTATTTATTATATTATTATAACAAAAACAATTTTTTTTAAATATTATTAATTAAATGTGTCCATCAATCTGAGGTACATCATGCTAGAGAAACTCCCAGGTGGGAAGATGCTGCTTTGTGTAGTTCAAAGACAAGAAAACCTTTAAAACAACCATCAACAGCCTCCACCAAAGAGTCTGGAACACAGAGTACAGGATGCGTCACACAGCCGCGATATATTATACTATAACCGTATTATACTAAAGAATACCAGTTAGAAATACCCAAAATAAAATACCCTCGCTGTTTTAACTTCTACAGAGGCATCACAGCCAGCGGTAGATTTCAGAAGTTCTTTCTGAGGCGAGGCTGCGTCGGCCGATTTCCTGAAGCTCAAATATCCGAAATCTTTAATAACCGATGGAGGTTTCGAGCTGTACACACATGCATTCTCGCCTAAAACTACACTATGTGACACAATAACAGTAATATTTTGAATGTTTTACAGGCTGCCGTTTGGAGAAACCAGAGAATAAAGAATAAATCAGTTGTTAAGTTAAAATAACCCAACAAGGTGTTTGTATATAAATGACTCACTACATCTCATTTGAACCAACATAAGCAACCCAACAGAAACATAGTGTATTTTTAAGTTATTCTAATGTTCTATTCTAAAAGTCTATTTTTACAGTTATTTCTATATTTAAAGTTTGATGTCTTTAATTTTTTTTAACAATAAACAGATACAAACAGAGACAGGCTATATAACAGTCCATTTTTTGTACAAATGAAATTGTCAGTTAGTGACCTGGATCTTCTGTCTAAACGGCATTTAACCAATTTTTATTTTAACGTAAATGTCAATAGCTCTGGTACTAGTGATGCACGAGTCGGGTATTTTTCCAACCCGTGGGTCCCACTTTTATTTTATCGTTATTTTGCCCCCTCGGTGAGCACGGTGGTAATAGTCATTCTCATTGACTTATTGATTTAAAATTGCATGAAATGCAGTAAAGTGATGTATAAAGCATTAGAAAATAATACTTAGATAAAAACAGCCAACTAAATTTTTTACACAGTTATGTGTAACCAGGTTGAAAAGCCGATCTGTTAATCACAGGAATGGTTATTCGTGCCCCTGTTTGAATGCACTGCATATATGGTGTGTATTATTGGTGTTTTAATTCATTGAGGAAATGTAACGCTGACCCTTTAAGAAACACGAGTGTGTAATTACCTGAAAGTGTCACGGCAGTTACCTAAAAGCAGTGTGATCTCATACTACGGAGGGTGCTCGCGCAGTGGAGCAAAATTTACATCAAAGTTTAATAAATAGCAAACTATCATTAAATGTGCATGTATCACAAAGGTAAATTAAAGCTCCTCAGTGTTTTGCTGGTTAGTGTGGTTGTGTAACGTGTGATTTCTGGTGATTTAAACTGGACACGCTGGTGTGGGTGAACCAAATCAACACTGTGGTTTAAAGCGTAACTGCTGGGACTTAATCCACTTCATCAGAGTATTGAGTCTGTTTTTGTGTGCATTTCTATGTGAAACAGCTTCATTGAAACATCGTTATTTTGTTTATTCATGAGGGGAGAAAACCGCTCCATAGGCCATCTGTGTGTTTCCAGGGTGAGTGTGAAGTATTTAGTTTTACTGTTTCAAAAATGAGTTATTAATCGTGAATCACATGAGTTTTACTGAAAAGGACAGAAAAATAGAGGTGTTTCAATTTTGTGTTCCTAACGTTAATGTGAATGTTTAAATGTTCTTCTATTATATACAGAGAATAAACTCAAGCTCCTCATATGAGTGTTAATGTGTGATGCACAAGAATGGTGATAAGAAGTAAGTTTAAATCACTTATTTTGTTTCTGCACTTGTCAGAGAGTTGTAGCGTTTTAACGTAATAATGACCATGAATGGCTGCCGGCATTCCTCATCATTATTACGTAGGGTTTACATAATAAAGACAACGAATGACGGTTGCATTGTCCACCAATAAATATAGACATTTTAATGTGGACACAATGCCAACGCATCCTTTATCATTAATAAGTAAATTTTTAGCTCTGGGTCAGAGTTGTATAGAATCTTTAACAATTCGGTTTAATTTGATTAATTGAATCAAAATTTATAATGTACATTTTATTGACTACCCGTCCAGCGTTTAGCACAATTTAGTGTATCCTCCCAGTTCTGGTTATCACATGGCCAACGGCTATAACACAAAATCTAGTATTTAGCAATTATGAGCAAGGTTACACGATCTGGGCAAATGTTTAGACTTTAAAATACATGACCAAGACAACAGTTGTAGAGATGATGTCAGTCGGGAAAGCCCTTCGGTGAGGCGTTGGTTGCCTGGTTACCGATGGCTGCGCTCTGGAACTTCTCCTGAGGGTTTCTTCATTGCTGGACTTTGGAGTTCTGGCACGAAGTCTCGTTGAGAATTCTTGAAGAGCGGATGACGCCAGTAGCGGTGGCGCAGCGTCCGCAAGGGCGGGAGCCCGAGCTGCTTGGAAGATGTTGTAGGTTGCAGTTGTGATGATAACTTCTCTTCTTCTCATACTGTGGACTTCCTGAGGGTTTTTGTCCCTTGGGGGTCAGACCGTCCCACAGGTGATTCATCCAATCGAATGTGATTGCAGGGCTTAACCACGCCTCACGTGGTTCCTCCTTCCGTGCATAAATTAGCCAGGTGTTTCGGCTGTCACGTGTGACCCATCCGGTTGGAGTTTTTAATACTTTATAAAAAGTAATTTTGCATGAGCTCTGTTCATGCTACCAATTACCCATGTTCACCAACATTCTTGAAATAAAGCCAGCTTGAGATTGACACCAAACATTACATATCTTACCCACTCATTCCTTTCTTTATCTAATAAAAAAGGTTTGTAAATGCTGATTACACCTTTAACGTTATGCAGAATAATCAAACATATACACAGGAATAAAAGGAACTGAGTAAATATATGTGAATACGTTTTGCCCTACTGGCACACTTTAAAGATGTTTAAAATAGTGTCCATGCCGTATGCCTTTGTTCATGGAAAGGCATGTCTTCCAGAGGTCAAGAGAGTGTCCAGGTGTGATGAGGCCCCTTCCTCCCCAGCTCGGGGTGGAGCTGTAAAACTGTCTTCTTTGTTTACCAGGTCGCCGATTTACACCCTCCGTTTCGGGGTCTACTTCAAAGCATCTGGCCTTGTGGAGTTTCTTAGTTTTACAGACGTCCCCCTTAAGATAGCAAACCAATTAAGGTTATCAGGATGGTGCCATGCATGCTGGAAGAGGGTGTTCAGGAATGTGATCTATTGACTGTTCTCTCTATGGGAGCCCTGTTATTCGCTACAGAGTACAGTATGTCTAGTGATGTTATACGTCATGAAGAATTTCCATTGATGATTCATCAACAAAGTTTATTGTTTAGGATAAAATGATATTGCTGTCGCTTTATTATCTTAAAATAATTTATACCATTGGAATGTTGAGGTTTGGTCATTATAATTTGTCAATTTTGCTTTAAAACCCATAAGAACGGACCAAAACTAGAATCGAACTGCAGGTTAAGCCTCATGCATATGGTGACCATCAGCATTTTAAGTGTTTAAGAATACACAAAATAGCCTAACACAAAATATTAACAAACTACCATGACTAAACGTTGCTAAACGTGATGGACTAACAGTGCTGACATTTATGCCCAGTATTTTGTTTGTATTTATTAATTATGATAATGAATTCCTAATTACCTTTTCCACATGTCCACCAAACATTTGTGTTGTTTACTTTGATTCTCTGGTTTCACGTAGAGACAAGATCCCCTCAGTTTATCTCAACATGATTGAATCTAATAAACATGAGTGTGTTGAATTGCATGCAAATACATTCTGATTAAATCATGTTCATCTTAAAAACTTGAAATTATTGTGTGCAAAATACATGTTACACTTCAGTACATGTACCAGGTAGCCAGGTTCCCTTTTTTTTTTTTTGTGTGTGTAATACAGTTTGAAGTTATTAGTTTATATATTAATGATCTGATTACAGAGCTGTGATTCTGGTGTACAGTTCAGTGTTTACAAACCTGGTCCTGGAGGTTCCCTGTTCTGCACATATCCAGTGTATGGATGAAGGAGTTCCATCAATGCAAAGTAAGATAAGCATATAAATTAATGTTAGCCTTATTAGCATTTCAGCTAAGACATAAGCTAAAACTAGCTAGCTTGTAGTAACTGCAGGATTAAATTTCTAGAAATGCAGCATTTCTAGTTTCCAGTGCGGCAACAAAGTTGCTTTTTGATCCTTCAGGCACTGAACAGAAGTGAAGATCAATATCGTTCTACGCTTTTTGTTGGTGTGCGGCATTTTGTGATGATCCCTAAACCATTCGTTGCGCCGTAGAGAGTAATGGTGTTTATGCTTTTAAACATGTATAATTTAAGGCGGATGTAGCTTAAAGACAATGTAGAGAGGAAATATATGTGGGTATCTTATTTACGGGTTTATTTACGCAGCTATTGAATTCAGAGATGAGAATATAAAACTAACTTTACCGCGGACACAAACAGGTGTTATGCGCTAAAGTGCCCCCCTGCCACAGATTGCTCCCCCCCCCAACACACACACACACACACACACACACACACACACATTATCTCTATCAAATATTATATTAGGACATACATTCAAAGGTTTACTTTTATCAAATATATTATTACTATTATAATTAACACTAGGCACGTGACACTCGTCCAGACGATTAATACAAATCCCCCAAAATTATTATTTTATGGCACATTTATTTTGCAGGGGTGAAAAAATATAGGAAACGATTTTTATTATAAAATAAGCAATATAAAAATATACATGTTGTATATGAAAAAAAAAATCTTTTTATAATCTATATATTTTCCCCCTATAAAACATTTTTATATTGCTTATTTTATAATAAAATTCGTTTGTTATCATTTGTAATTTGTAAACCATAAACCTATGAATTTATGTTCTAATATATTATTTGAAAGAGATTATGTAGGGGAGGCAATCTGTGGCAGGGGGGCATTTTAGAGCATAACACCTGGTCAGTAGCGTACTGTATGTAGTGAGCATAATAACGTCAATGGATACATTTGTTACATGGACCACAAAAAAGCAGGTGATTCAGCACCAACAGCCTAATCAACCAAAAAGCCTATGATGAAGCTTATATGTTGCGCTTGGATTCATGGCGGGGGGGGGGGGGGCAGAAGAGAGACCCGTGTGTGACAAAGTCAGTCTGTTATAACAATTGCACGTGTATTTTATCTGTTTTGAACTTGGTGTTATTTGATCTTATTGGTTTAGGAATTGATATTTCAATAAATAGTACACTTGGCCGTTTTCGTTATCATTTTGTTGACAAGTGGGGCTTGAAAATTCGCCCACCGCCTGGAATGACAGAAAATGTTTGAGAACCACTGGTCTATGAACACTGTAACAGCTCACACTGTCCACCAGAGGGCGCCTTTAACCTTATTTTGAATCTCTTGTTCACTTGATAACCCCTATTGCCTGTTTGTTCTTAGAAAAACACACACAAAGCATTCAGTAATTGTGAACTCTTCAAGTTTACATTTTGTCATGATCTGGAGGTAATTGTCATAGTAATTAATCTATTATTTTTTTAATTTATTTTATTTTGAATGAAACACACACATTAAATTATTTCATTTCCACACAGCAGTGTTAAAGGAAACTTAAAGACGAGTAAAAGACAAAAAGTTTTATGGAAAATTCAATTATAATTTTTTTTTTTTTTTTACAAATATCGTACCCAAAGCACTAAGGTTATTTCTTGTAACTATGTAGTAGAAATATACAGTGAAAATTATATTTCTTACAGATAAAACATTATTATCCTAAAGTTAAAGACATCATGTTTGATATTTAATTTAAATATTTGCTTTTCTATTACTGTTGTTGGAGCATTTTAAGTTATTTTCACGGTTACCAGAAAAAAATGCAATTCGGAACTGCCAACTCCATGATGCTGGTGATGGTCATCTTACTGATGCTGATCTCCTGCATACCAGCACCAAAACTAAACATATGCTGGTATAATTGATGGTCAAGCTCATGCTGTTTTTTTATGCTGTTTTTTCTCTTTAATTATTATTAATTTCTCTTTAATTAATAAATTAATTTCAGTACAAGCTATTAAAATTTAATATAATGAGCAAAAAATTTAACCAATTTTAACTAGAAAACTGGTGGACCAGTAAAATTAGTTATACCTTGTTAATGAACTTATGATTCAACAGCTAAACCAGCACCAGATTGTCGCTACCTGACCAACCGTATCTAACGGCCATATTTAAAAGTCATAACGTACACTTATAAAGTACAAAACGTTTGTTTGTGTTTAATTTTTTTCTATGATTAATACTTATTTGTGGTGTTTTATGTTTTGTACATCTTTTTAAATTGAGACCTCATTTGTAAGTTGCTGCTGGTGTAAAACAGGGTTTTTATTAAATATAAAATAAAAATCTCCATTTTATCCCGTTTGTCTTATGCTTCCTTTCATTCACAGAATTCTGTAGACCATAGTTAATTATAATTAACTGAGGGTATTTAATTAAAATAATGGTAGGGGGGTGTTTTAATAAAACGACATTTATCCGACATGGATCAGACATTTCGCAGATGTATGAACATCTAATTATCACCATCTAAAGAGCGGATCAGGGATTTAATTTTTTTAAGGTTTTAATTCATTTACGTCTTAAATACGTAGCCTAAGCATCGTTCTAACATCGGGCACGGACGGCTCGGCAACGTCTACCAGATGAGCAAACGCCCTCTGCCAGACGATGTTGCATTGTCTCTGGTCTTGTGTAAGTACTGTTCTGTGTGTCTCCAGTGATTGTTTGCCTCATGTTTAGTTACCTGTATGTTTAGTCACTTGATTGCTTAGCAGCTAGTAGGGTGTAGCCACTAGTAGGCTTTAGCATCTAGTAGGATTAGCCGCTAGTGGCTTTAGTCTCTAGTAGGTTTAGCCACTAGTAAGGATTAGACTCTTGTGTGCTTAGCCTCTTGTGTGTTAGTCCCCTTGTAGGTTCAGTTACTAACCCCATTAGATACTAACCCATTTATTTCATCATCCATCCTGACAATAACCAGTTTAACTACTAACCCAAACGAACTACTAACCCGATCACTCGTATGTCTCGTCCCTGGTATGTCTTGTCCCGAGTCTGCCTAGTCTCTCATCTGTCTTGTTCCTAATGTCTTTTCTTAGTTTAGTTCAGTTCCATGTTTCTTTTGTTAAGCTCTTAGCCTGTGTTTCGCATAAGAGCTTGTGATACACCAACTCCCTTTTATTCCTTTTATTTTATACAGGCTAAAACTCTTACACAGCTTGGGAGTTTTTTTTTTATTATTAATTTTACATTTTCTCCGCTTTCCAAATGTTGCCACACTTTATGACTGAAATCAAGCTGTTCATATCGTCTTTAATAAAGTGAAAGTGTGCACCATGTGAGCAGCTTTATTTCAGTCATACATTCATAACCACTTTCCAGCCAATCAGGTAAAACAGTTATTCAGCTATTCTGGACACAAACAGCAAAAAAAGCATGAGGATCATTATTAAAAAAAAATAAAAAACTGAAGAGCCTAGTGTGTGTGTAGGGTGGGGGGTCTCCAACGCGTGTGGAGATGAGAACCGTTTATGTTTTTTTTTTTTCTGGGTTGTAATAACATCAATTTAAAGAGGAAAAAAGCGATTGCCAAGGCTGGCTCCACTTTGTTTATTGTAATAAACACACACATTTACGGCTGTGTGAAGACGTCAATAAGACGCAAAAGCTGCATGTAATTATTTTAAACGTGTATTTATACTTAGGATATAGCTGCTATGATCTTGAACATTTGACAATGTACAATAAAACTTTATAAAAATCAGGAGTACTGAAGAGCACAATAATGTTAAGAAGAGAACAATCTTATGGGGCTGAGGTGATGAGCTGTTTCTATCTTCAATTGCTGAAGTGTGAGTGTTTACCAAATGATTTAAGTGAAAGCCTTTTACTAGTAACATACATGAACAGACTTTATTATGAAATTAACAGGAATGATTGAACCACAGACATTTCAAATTAAAACATTTCTATTGTGCATCAGACTTTACCATGTAAAATATCTTTTAATCATGTTTAATCATGACTGTTTTCCTTAAAATATTGCCTTGTTAAATTTGTCATTACTTCCATCCACATTCACTACAAGGACTTTTGGCTGCCAAATGCTGCTGAACAGGTAAGGAGGTGATAAAAACCGATGAGGACTCCATTAATGGGTATACAAATGAGTAACACCTTAATTCCAACACTTATGAATCGATACCAAGGCAATGACGAGACATTAATGTCTGGAGGGTGCAGCCTAAACTTTTGAAGATGCTCCAATCTTCCTCCCGACATTAACAACGCTGACGACCACATCAGAATTCATACAGAGATCAAAAAAGGCTGTCAGTCAGTCAACAGACACTAGACTCAGCTTAATACAATGACAAAGGCCAAGGTGCAGTGCATACGTTTAAGTTACACAACTTTTCTCAGTGGTGGTGATGAGCTTTTATTCCAATTCATGTTTTAATTCTAGGGCCTGAAGAACTGGTTTCTGGTCTCACTGCTATGAACAGACTGTAAGGTGCAACAAGACTAGGTCGATCTTTGACAAAGTGTGCTTAATTTGTGACATTTTGGACATCTCCAGACTATTGGGGCTAAAAGCTGCTCTTATATTTAAGGGCCAGGAAAAGATGTTTTAAATAATCAAATGACATTTTAATAAATAGAAATGGCTTATTGTTAATAATATAACTGTTATGATTTTATGGCAAAAACTTGCCTATATTGGAACACGTCCAAAACTAATAGTGGAAATACAGACCATGTTAGTGGACTAGTAGTAGCAGAACTATCCGGAATATTGGGATGAGATGTCTTCACAGCTTTTTGTAACAGCTCAGAGACGATTGCACTGGGCTGCACTGGACAGCCTTGAGAAGGGGAAACCCAATCCAGATTTAATTGGTAAGAAGTCGCAGGTCTCCTTTTAAAAGTAATACACCTCAACACAGCATCTAGTAAGATCTTTTATAAGTTTTGTGTTTATGTTTTCAATAAAAATAAGATAAAAAAGATAAAAGGGTCGAAACATCCTGGCACTGTGTCCTTGGGTTGAGTGGTGATGTGAGACCAGAGGACACTGTAACAAACCACCGTTAACTAAGAAATCTGAACCTGACCTGAAGTGGATGGAACTGCATGGTTTTGTCTAAGTTAAGGCTTGTATTTAGATCTTTATTGATCTTAACTTTTATAAAAACATGAAATGCCTTGAAAAATTCAAGCTTGGTGCTGTTGGAAAACTGTGTGTGGTTATAAATGATGAACTGTTTTTGCAGCACAAATTGAATCAAAGTTTATAAAAGTTTATATTATTTTATTAGTAATTAATTATTTTAATCAGTACATGTTTTTATGTATTTATTTTTAATAGATATTTTTCTGACTGCAATAATTATGATAAATGGGTATATAAAAGGCTGCTATGGTGAACACATACAGTATTTATATACACACAAAACAAGGTCTTTAGGTTTTGAATTAAATAGTAAATTTGCAAAAAATAAATAAAGTTAGAAAACTCCATCTGGCTGAACAACACATCACTAAGATGAAGTGGGTTTAAGAAGAGCTGAAGTACTACCTCTCTGGTCCTCGTTTGTCAGATGGGTGAGTGATGTGAGTGATGTTCTTGGAGATTCACTCATGTTGTGTTGTTTCTGCAGTTACACTGGAGGATTCTTTCACCCCAGTGATCAACCTGTTTTTTTCTTCTCATCAGTGTTATTATTATCATTATTATTATACAACTTAATTTCAAGAGATTTGTTCTTGACCTGAATATGAATAAAAAAAAATGTTTCTGCTTTTACTTATTTTTTTTCAATTATCAGCAGATCACTAATGAATAGTGTTTAATAACATAATTTTATTGGACATTAATTAATTCCATCTGTTTATTTAAATGTTGTTTAATCACATAAAGTTAAAACATCCAACCATTTTCTTTCTATAATTAATCTATTAAAATGTTATTTAGTTTCTAATTAGACATACTGTATTGGCTTTATGAAAACATGTAAAAAGCAAGAGACATAAAATTCTTTCTGGAGATGTGAATGTCATCAGATGTTTTTGTGGTAGTGTTTTATTATTGGAAATGTGTTTCCATTTTATTTTTTAATGCTTTCATTAATATTTTGACGTTACAGGCTCTGAGTGTCTCTTAGTAAAATTAAATACATTTTATCAGGTTGATATAAATCACATTTCTCCTCACTGCGATTAGAAATTAACTAACATCACTGTAAAAGTGTCTTAAATACGTTTTAAAGTTTAACTCTGAGTGTTTGTGTTTCAATATTTTCTCTCAAGCATGTTACTCGAAACACAGATAACTATCTCATGAGTGACCCATAATAATACAAGTCTGTGTTTACACGGTGTTACACACATACAGTATAAAGATATTTATTTAGAAGATTTAAAAATTCACTGCATTACAAAAATTTACTTCAGATATTATTTTTTTTTTTAGCAGGTTAAAACAAAAAGTCTTTGCTGAAATATATTTGTGCGAGCGCGCACGCGTGTGTGTGGTCAGTTTTAAACATCTACTTTCAATAATGTAAATATAAAGTTATTCTAAAGTGACGTCTGATGTGCCGAATCTCACCACGGCTCTTCACACAGATACAACTTTATAATAATACATTTAATACATTTAATAATACATCTGTTTATTTTTATTAAACTATATTCAGTGTTAATATTTACTCTTTAATTGTCCCTGTGTTAAATTACTGAGCTGTTTGTGCAGCTGGATTGTGTGTTAGTGAGACAGATGACTGAGCAACAATGTGACAATGTGCAGGAATTTTACACAAAACACTACACACTTTATTCTGGATCACACAATCTCACAGTAGAGCCAGACCACCAGTTCGGCCCAAACCCAGCATACAGAGGCTGAGTGAATGTGGTGTGGACTCTGTGGAGGAGCTTCATCGTGTCAGAGACGCTGTAGAAGGACAGAGTTCCTGCACTGTGATCCACATACACTCCTATTCTGGAGGATGATGGAGCTCTGAGATCAGTCTCAATGTTGTTGTGATAGAAACAGAGAGAAGAAGAAGAACAACACCGCAGACTCCAGGACTGATTGTTGCGTCCAAACCCACACTCATCACCCTGTCCTTTCCTGCTGATGTCTTTATATGAGACTGATATGTACGCACCACCACCGCTCCACTCCACCTCCCAGTAACAGCGTCCACACACACTCTCCTTACACAACACCTGATGCCAGGAGTCAAATCTCTCTGAATGATCAGAGGACTGCTGCTCTCTCTTACTGTATCTCACCGCTCTGTTCTTCTCAGACAGAATGAGGTTACGATGTGTCGTGTTGGGATCCAGAGTCAGATAACAGAAATCTAAAATAAAAGAGAAAAACAAACTGAACAATGTGAACATGTTGGGTTTAATTCACAGAATACTGTATATTCATGTGAAGAGTGAGACAGCTGTCTGTGTGCGCTGATATCTGAGGGAGAAATGTCTCAATGTTCATTCAGATTTTAATCTAAAGAAATAAAAATTTTTTATTTATTCCAATTTGTCAGTATTTAGTGTTTTCTATTCTGTTTATGAAAGATTTAGTACTTTATTATTATTATTATTATTATTATGCATATTTTTTATGTGTGTAATATACATTTATCTCTATTTTCACCCTTTCTCTCTCTCTCTCTCTCTCTCTCACACACACACACACACAAATAAACTAATAATTAAATTTACATTTTAAATCACACAAAATTCCTGCACATCACTTGTCTGTATTTAATATTTTCTAAGCTGCTTTTAAAGAAAACGGTTCTCTATAGACCTAATAAACCTGTGTGTGTGTGTGTGTGTGTGTGTGTGTGTGTACATTTCAGAAACTCGTCTCTGCCCTGTGGCTCTGGTAGTGAAAAGATCTGAACTGCTGCAGCTGTGGAGAGAAAAATGGAAATGAAGACAAAAAGCATCATCAGGTTGTAAAAGATGGAAACAGTTTAAAGTGATACAGTCAGTTTATTCATTTTAAATCAGTATTTTAGTTCAAACTGTCTGCAGGAAGGTCAGCAGGAGCATTGCTAAGAAATAAGACTTCACAGAGAGAGTAAAGACGTCCATCATTGTGTTTCTCCAGCAGGAACAGCTCCTCTTACCATGTGGAGGGATTTTGTTGAATTCCTCCTCACAGAATTCCTCGAGTCTCTTCTTCAGACCTGAGAGAGAATTCCTCACTCCATCAAATGAGAGATGTTGATGGACACTGACGCTGGATGTCTGAAAGTTTGGTTTATCCATTATAGGAGACTGACGTCCAGAAGCTAAAGTCTACAGAAAGCAGATTAAATGTAAAACACACTTGTGACATCAGAGGACATTCACTGTTCCATTAACAGGAGGTGTTTTAGAGAGTGTGTGAGGAACAGCTGTGTGTGTAGATCAGACAGTGAGTGTTACCTGGAGGAACTGGATGTGATCGTGTGTGTGTAAAAGCTGCTCCAGCTCAGTGAGTCTCCCCTGAAGATCAGCAATCTCCTGCTCCAGTTGCTCCAGGAGTCGTTCAGCTCGACTCAGTTCAGTCTTCTCCTGAGCTCTGATCAGCTCCGTCACCTCCGAGCGCTTTTTCTCCATGGAGCTGATCAGCTCAGTAAAGATCCTCTCACTGTCCTCCACTGCTGTCTGTGCACTCAGCTGTTAGGATACACACACACACACACACACACACACACACACACACACACACACACACACAGGATTTAAAGCTCATCTATCATTCCCTCTCTTACTGCAACTCTAAATGACTCCATGTTGTCCATGTTGTGTGTGTTTCTAGGAGCAGCTCTGTCTCTGCTCACTGCTCACCTTTATAGTGTTCACAGCCTGTTTCAGCTCCTGCACCTTCTTCTGCTTCTCCTGGATTCTCTGCTGGGATTTCATCTGCTTCTCCTTTAACTCACTCTGAGGATAAAACAATGTAATAAATATTGTGTATACTGTATACAGTACAGGCCAAAAGTTTGGACACACCTTCTCATCTATCTGTCAATGTGTTTTCTTTATTTTCATGACCATTTACATTGGTAGATTCTCACAGAAGGCATCAAAACTATCAATGAACACATGTGGAGTTAACAAAAAAGGTCTCCACAGTCACCGGACCTGAACCCAATCGAGATGGTTTGGCGTGAGCTGGACCGCAGAGTGAAGGCAAAGGGGCCAACAAGTGCTAAACACCTCTGGGAACTCCTTCAAGACTGTTGGAAAACCATTTCAGGTGACTATCTCTTGAAGCTCATTGAGAGAATGCCAAGAGTGTGCAAAGCAGTAATCAGAGCAAAGGGTGGATATTTTAAAGAAACTAGAATATAAAACATGTTTTCAGTTATTTCACCATTTTTTGTTAAGTACATAACTCCACATGTGTTCATTCATAGTTTTGATGCCTTTAGTGAGAATCTACCAATGTAAATGGTCATGAAAATAAAGAAAACACATTGAATGAGTGAAGGTGTGTCCAAACTTTTGGCCTGTACTGTATGTCATCAATCAACAACACAGACTTGTTCAACAACACAGACTTGTTAATGAATTTCTGCATGTTTATGTCTAACTAAAGAGTCGAGACATAAAGCCATGATTACTTGACCACATGTGGTTTGTATAAAAGACTACAATGACACAGATGACTTTATCTTCTCCTCCATTAACTCAGTCTGGGGATAAAACAGTTCTTAAGCTCTTCATAATGCACACACATTAATATGCACCTACGACTGCGTGGCTACCAACTCCACCACAGTCATCAAGTTTGCTGACGACACTGTGAGTCGGCCTACCTAGAGGAGATTGTAAATCTGGAGAACTGGTGCCAGAGGAACAATCCCTCCTGAACGTCAGCAAGACAAAGAAGCTGATAGTGGACTTTTGTACAAAGCAGGAGAGGAACTACCAGACCCACGTCATCAGTAGGAGCACAGTGGAGAGAGTGGACAGCTTTCAATACCTCGGTGTACACATCACGCAGGACCTATCATGGTCCTGTTACCTCAACACCATGGTGAAAAAGGCCCGACAGCGTCTCTACCACCTCAGACGCTTGAGAGACTTTCGACCGCCCTCCAAGGTGCTCAGGAATTTCTACTCCTGCACCATAGAGAGCATCCTAACGGGAAACATCACGACCTGGTTTAGAAACAGCACCATGCAGGACAGACAAGGTCTACAGAGGTTGGTGCGATCAGCTGAGCACATCATCTGCACCAAGCTCCCTGACCTGCACTCAATCTACAGCAAGCGGTGCTGGACCAAGGCCAGGAAGATAGTGAAGGACCTCAGCCATCCCAACAATGGACTGTTCTCTCTGTTGCGGTCTGGAAAGCGCTTCCGCTCCCTGAAGGCCAACACAGAGAGACTGAGGAGGAGCTTCTTCCCGCAGGCGATAAGGTCTCTCAATCACAACACAACACAGGACTATTAACATCTTTTTTCAATATCCAACACTGACTGGGCATCCATGGACACTATGGACACATTCATGCACACTTTGCACTACATATTTATATTTTCATTTATATTTTCATTCATATTTTCATATTTATATTTTCATATTTTTTATATTTTCATATTTTCATCTATGGACCACTGCACAAATGACTTTAAATAAGACACTTACAAAGCCCCTTTTTGCATATTTGCACACCAGAGCTATTTCAAACTTCTATACTTCTAAATTTCTGTTTTGACAAATTTCTATTTCCATATTTCTATATCTGTTATATTGATATTTTGTTCTCATTTTACTAGTTAATTTTATTTTCTAACATATTTATTTTATTACAGTATATTTTTTGTACAGCATATTGTTTTTAACGTATTTCTTTCATTCATATTTATTTTCTTATGTATAAGCTTTTATTTTTTTAAGGTCACTGGCAGTCGTGTAAGCATTTCACTGCATATCGTACTGTGCATGACTTTGTATATGACAAATAAAATTTGAATTTGAATTTGATTTATTTAACACTCAGTTTTGTTTAATGCTGTTGTGACTTCATAGTCCACGTGCAAAATACTGACTAATGAATTAGAAGTAGAAGTTAAAGGGGTTAAGAGACATGACTTCATCTGTATAATGGTAAATGTATTGAACACTTTACTGCACTAACTCTTCATGCTTTATGAGCCAAATATCTGATTATTCTGACCTGATTAACTCTGAGTCACTTAATGCATCATTATTCAAACACATTCACTTTTACTTCAAGACAAATTAAAATTAATTTTGCTGAATGCGGCCATTAATGTTGCATTTTAATTTTGATACCTGACTGAAACATAAAATGGCCAAAAAGAGTGTAGTAGGAAGAAATGTGTTAACTTGCTGTTTTTTTTTTAAACATATAGGGCTCAGGATTGTCCCGTATAGAGTGATATATCGTTTTTCTAGCACAAAATATACAATATGATGAAAATTTAGCATTTATAAAAGTAATGATAACTTTTCTTCTACCTGACATATCCAGAAACTCAAATGCACAGTTTGAAGTCTGAAGCCACCCTATTAACACACACTGGCAACGCTTCCATATAGGCTCATATATACTGTATATATTAACAATTTCTAGTTCTCACCTGTTTCTCAGCTCTTTCTGCTGAAACTGTTACAGCGTCATGGCCTTTATGTTTATCCAACATGCACAAGGAGCAAATACAGGTTTGATCAGTACGGCAGTAGATCTTCAGCACTTCATCATGTTCAGAGCAGATCTTCTCTCGTAGTTTTAATGAAGCTTCTGTTAATTTATGTGTCTTAAATGCAGGAGACTCATAGTGAGGAGTAATATGAGTTTCACAGTAAGAAGCCAGACACGTCAGACAGGACTTGACGGCTTTGTGTTTTCTCCCGGTGCAGAAATCACACTCCACATCTCCAGGTCCAGCGTACCAGTGAGCAGGAGAAGCAGCTTGGACTTCAGTCTTCTTCTTCAGTTTCTCCACCACTTCAGCCAGCATGTTGTTTCTGCGTAGAACAGGCCTTGGAGTGAAAGTGTCTCTGCACTGAGGACAGCTGTAGACGCCCTTCTGATCCTCCTGATCCCAGCAGCCATTAATACACACCTTACAGAAACTGTGACCACAGGGGAGAGTCACCGGATCCTTCAGGAGATCCAGACACACTGGACAGATGAACTGGTCCTGATCTACTGAAATACTGGCCTCTGCCATTTTCCTGAAGTCACACATAGAGAGAGAGAGAGAGAGAGAGAGAGACCGTCTGAGTTTCGTTTTCTTTGACAATAACTTCCTGGTTCTGTGTGTGTGTAAGAGAGAGAGTGTGAGAGGAGGAGCTAAAATAGAGAGTGGTTATGAATGCTCCTCTGTTAACCGTTTCATCTCCCTTTAATCCATGAATGTATGTGGAGATGTAATTTTTTCCCCTATCTACAAACAGATGAAGTAATTATTTGGCCTTGTTAATGAATACATTTTAAACAGTTTATTTATTTATTTTTTATTTTTTTTATAGGTTTTATTTTTTATTACTTTTGCTTGCTCAGAGTAAATGCTTCAATGTGGTGTGTATGTGAAACACATAACATAAGGTATAGTACACAACATGCTTTGGTCAAATGTATTTATTTAAAAAAAATACGTACCGTGTCGTTTTTTAAACACTTTAAAACACTTATGTCACATTCACATAATATTAACATTAGTAAAACCAGTTGAAACATTATTTATTCTGTTAAATATTTAAATAGTAGTTAATAACTGTATTGGTATTATGACTTTATTGCTTGTATTACTCGACCTCAGTGTAGCTTTTGACACCATTGATCATAGTATTCTTCTTCACAGATTAGAAAATGTAGTAGGAATTAAGGGTACAGCCCTCTCCTGGTTTAGATCCTATTTGACCGATCGGTATCAGTATGTAGAGTTAAATGGTGATTATTCTGCATGTTTTCTAGTGGAGTTTGGTGTTCCACAGGGTTCAGTTTTAGGCCCACCCCTTTTTTTTTTTCCTTTACATGCTTCCTCTGGGCAACATAATCCGTAAGCATGGTATTAGTTTTCATTGTTATGCTGACCACACACATAAGAAAGACATAAGAAATTGGATGCTAATTAACTTCCTTCTGCTTAATCCAGATAAAACAGAAGTTCTAGTCATAGGACCGCATACAGCTAGAAGTAAGATTCTAGATCACTCTGTAAATTTAGATGGCCTTTCTGTTCCATTAAATGCAATAGTGAAAGACCTTGGTGTGATTATAGATTCCAGCCTTTCATTTGTAGCTCTTGTAGATAATACTACCAGGATAGCATCTTTTCACAAGAAATATATTGTTGCTAAACGATGCAGAAAAACTAGTTCATGCTTTTATCACCTCTAGATTGGACTATTGTAACGCCTTACTGTCTGGTTGTTTAACTAGATGCATAAATAAGCTTCAGCTAGTCCAGAATGCAGCAGCGAGAGTTCTCACTAGAACTAGAAGACATGAGCACATCACGCTTATTTTACATTCCATTCATTGGCTTCCTGTGAAATTTCGCATTGATTTTAAAATACTACTCTTGACATATAAAGCATTAAGTGGTCTCGCACCGCAGTATCTGAGTGAACTGCTAGTGTTGTACGATCCGCCACGCCTACTTCGATCAAAGGATGCAGGCTGCTTATCAGTACCGCGTATTATGAAAACTTTAGCTGGGGGCAGAGCTTTTTTTTTCTTACAAAGCCCCAAAGTTATGGAATAGCCTTCCAAATAGTGTTCGGGACTCAGACACAGTCTCAGTGTTTAAGTCGAGGCTAAAAACCTATTTATTTAATCAAGCATTTTTATAAATAGATTTGCCTTAGGTAAAGGAGCAGATCTGGGGGACTCATGGACGTAGAGTATTATGGTGAACTGGTATGTTTGGATGCTGTCTTCCCCACTCTCATTAATCACTCAGGTTTGTTGACCGTGAGGTGATTGGTTGCTTTCATCTCAGTTTCCCCTCATGTCTGTGTTTCCTTCTGGCTCTCCCTTTTAGTTATGCTGTCATAGTTAGTCCTGCCGGAGTCTCTGCTTGCACTCTACAGTTATAATACATTCACATTATATATTATGTGACTGTGACCATACCTAACTGTTACCTTTCCTCTTCTGCTCTCTCTCCCGCTCTTTTTCTTCCCTCTCTCCCCCTCTCTCTCTTTCTCTCTCTCTGTCGAGCTACACATGTCGTTCCTGAGCTGCCAGAGATCCAGACTCCCTCTGCTCTCCGGACCTGTCTGACCCATCCTGGTGCCCCGTTTCTGGTTGGATATCTCGTCGCATGGATGCCCCGTGTGTCTCTTTGGGATGTGTCTCTTTGGAATGCGCCCCCCCGCCCCCCCGAAAAAATAAAAAACAAAAAAAAAACCTCTTCCCAGTTGTGTTGGACTAATGGCACTTAGTTATTAACCTAGTTAACCCAGTGTAAGTATGTATCCAATGATGTAAACATTAAAGCACGTTTTGTAAGTCGCTCTGGATAAGAGCGTCTGCCAAATGCCTAAATGTAAATGTAAATGTAAATGTGTCTGGAGATGGTTCTCGTTACCTACAGTAGAGGACGGTTCTGGCCTCGACTGGTGTTGGCAGCTTTTTCTCTGAGGACTTGACAGTTTGATAGTTCATACAAGTCTACCTGAGCACTATACAAATAAAATTGAATTGAATTGACACTGTTTAACTGTAGTGAAGCACTTTGAGCTCCATATACTGTCTGAATAGAGTTATTCTAATTATTGTAGGTAAATAGACAGAGACAGATTGAGTCAGTACTTTATCAGTATTGTCTGTAGCGAATAACGGGGATCCGACAGAGAGAGGAATCAACTGACCACAGTCCAGATCCTACACACTCCATCTTGATTACCCAAAGTGCATGAAGAACACATTCAACTTCATCCAGCAAGTCATGCTTGATCTGAGATCGAAGTCATTGAAACCAAAAATACAGACTTTGAAGAACCAGTTATTTGCTTAAATCAACACATTTAGGTCAAAATTATCTGACCTGCAGTTCACATAGCCACTACTGAGATGTCATGATTGACAACATGTCACAGCAAGAAAAAAAAATGTTTGTTTAATTTCACTTTTTGAATAGATTCAGTTTGTTCAGCATTAATATTTGTTTAATAGCCTTAAAACATTTCAATTATAATTTACATCATTTATTTTCTTTGTTTGACATATGTTAATAAATCATAGTGTCCTTGTATTAATGTTATTGTGTATCAGTCAGCATGGTCTCCTTAAAAGCACTTTAAATAAGGATTGTAAAATGTTATACGAATGTAGAGATGTTTAGACAGCTGAGGTTTTCCATTCAACTCTTTTGTTAATTTTATTTCTGAGATGTCAGTTCAGTGCATTTTGATGCAGTACTTTTCATGTAGCGCACAGATTTAGCACCTAGCGGCAGTCATCCAATAAATGATAATGTGTATTGATTAAAATTTTCTCAATTGCTTCAGCCATTTCTGCTGTAATCAACATTTTAAAAAATAAATGTTTTTAAACTGATCTAAATGGAGACCTGTGATTTTTACTAGTTGCAATGTAAATAAAATTCAATAGGAATATTGCTGTTATTTTATTGATAAATTATAATAATTTTTATAACCCATAGTTAAACTTTACTGGTACCATTCCTCAAATCACAGATTCAGTTAAGTTAATAAAACTTAAATGCTTTAAGTAAATGTGACTGGATACAAGTAGGGAATACTTTTAATTTATTAGTAAATATGACTTAAATGACACTTGATATGATAAAGTTATTATTACTTAATTGAATTAAGGCAACACGTTTGCACAATTTAATTAAGTAAACCTAACAAGTTACTTTTTACACACCCACATACTAACACACACCACAAATGTATGCAAGCAAATCAGTCTCATGAATAATTCACACAAAAGACATGATGCGCACGTGTGTATCCCAATTCACATGCATGATAAAAAAAACCTTCACAAAACAAAAAAATGTGCACAAAAAAATAATAATATACAATATATATATAATATACATTTCACAAATGCAAAACACAATTCACATATGTACAACAGTGTAAAAAGTACCATAGACTGTTCATGTGAAAATCGACTTACGTGTGTGAATATCCCTGGAGTTGTGTGTGTGTGTATTTTTGGCTCCAATGTGCCAGCAAAGTCTTAAAATTACATCATTTGTGCTCTTTAACCAATTAGATGCGACCTCCACATTCAACCAATCACAGCCCTCCAGCAGCAAGTACCCCTGTCTGCAGCCTGCAGATCAAGGCGGGGCTGAATCTGGGGCGGGGCTGAATGTGTCGCTCCACCCACATGCCTTCTTATTGGTTGTAGGTAAATTAATAATGTCGAGATCATGTAACTCCCACAACTTATCTCATTGGTGGCAAAGTAATGACGTTAAACCTTTATTTCTGGTGTTCTTTGCTGCATGGTGAGTGGGTGCACCTGCTACAGTTTATGTGTAAATTGTTAATTTGTTACAGTTAAATTGTTAAATTTAATTGTTAAATTGTTAAAGTTTTTTTTTTGTGTGTGTGCTTTTTAATGCATTTGAGATGATGTGTCTTCCCCAGTGCATGCGTGATGTCATGGATATAATTTCCATCTACTGTATAAATGTTAGTAATTAATTCATGCATATATATATATATATATATATATATACAATTTGCCGTCTGTCGCAGATGATGTTTCACTGTAAATGAGCCTCGATGTAATAAGTGTGTATCTTTATTACAACAGTAACTGTAAAGAGAAAAACATTACTGAGTTCATTTAAATGTATATTTTCCTCAGTAAATTAACATAAAGATAAGATAACATGTCTTTATTAATCCTGAAGGAAATTGTTTTTCCAGTAGCTGCATATTTAAAATGATATAAATCAAATAAAAAATATATAGAGAAAACTAAAAACTAAAAAACTACAGACTGTACATAAAGGTGCAGAATGTCTTTTGTACATTTATGTTATTGCACCCATTATTATATTGCACATAATATTTGATATTGCACATAGAGTAGTAATGATATAGCACACCAGATATATATATATATATATATATATATATATATATATATATATTGTATAATATTGTATAATTAGTGGTTTTGCATGTGGTATTGTTATTGTGATAGTATTGCACAGTGTATCAGGGCATGATAGAGTTCTATTGTTTATTCGGTCATGACAGCTTCCTAATGAAGGGGGAGGAGTTATAGAGTTTAATTGCCACTGGTATAAATGATGTCCTGTGGCGTTCAGTTTTAGACTTTGGTAGTCTGTGACTGAACATGCTTCTGTATGACATCAGTGACTCGTGTAGGGGATGTGATGTATTGGCCATGATACTGAGAAGTTTCATTAAACGGTTTCATTTTTAATGTAGTGATTTTAAATTGTACTTTAAAAGAGCAAAATATTAGGATTTGTTTCTGTGACTAAAATCATTCAGGAGGGCTTGTTTACTATATAACAACTATATATGCAACTTCCATATATGCACATTTTAAATCATTTTATACTAAAACCAATGATCTATTCCTTCTATTTGCAGATCCTTGATGTTGACATCCCCATTAATATTCTCTGTGCACCACATTTTCTATTTCTAAATTCTTAAATGAAAAGAGTTTGTTGACCACATCTTTCTCTCTCTTTCGGTCAGCTGTAGGAATTGGTTTACTTGTTCTTTGATGTATTTCTGCAGTTGTCAATGTGTCTGTGCTGTGCTATATCCTTCTTTACTCTCCTGTGCTGCTGCATTCAATGTTTTGTAGCGCAGCCACATAAAGGGCCTTTTAAAGGGGGGGAAAAGATGGCTAAAGCTTAGAGGTAAAGCAGCTGTGCCCCGTTAAGGTGTCCTTTAGGGTTGTTTTACCCCAAGCAATAGGAGGTGGTCCCGAAAAGAGGCTCTCGCGAGAATTCGCTAACAGGTAGCGAGAGGTCGGCAGTGACGCAAAAGGTCACCGGGTCCGCCTTTAAAGGGCTGCCGCGAAGAAGCGAGGAGGAGAGAGATGAGGAGTAAACAGCGCTGTATTTTGTTAAGAGAGAGAGTGGAGACCGTGACACTTTGGATTACCGTTTTTTGGATTAATCGTTGTCGGACATTTCTACTACCCTCTTACTCCGTTGTCGTGCTCCCGGAACATTTCATTACTGCCGGTGAGACCGATTCATCACTCTCAACACACACCCGCTTTCAATAATCCGGACTTTGGACATTTATCTCATTCACTCGCACACTCATACACACGCACACACGTATTTATATTTGTATATATTTTGTAAATATTGGTTTTTGGTGCACCTTTGTTTGTTTGGTTTTTCACTTAATACATTTTGGGTTTTTGCTTGGAACTGTTGTGTCGAGTCTTTCCTTGTTTGGCTACGTTGCGCAACACCGGAAGTTTGATTCTAGAACCCGTATTAGTGTAACTAGCTTAAAGATAAAACCTGAGCGTTACAGTTTTGCTGTTGGAGCTCTCATGGGGCTGCTGGTGCACCATTAATGATGATGGAACAAGATGACATCTTTGAAATAATAATTAAAATATGAAGACAATGCAGTAACTTCCAGTGGCACGCTGCATAATATGTCTGACCGTTTAAGCTTAATTCATGGCTAGTACTTAGACACTGAGACTGCAAAAACCTAAAGCAGCCATCACTGCTCCCCCTGGCAGAAATATATGGCATTGCAACCCAGCTTCCAAGCACACAGCATATGAGATTAATGGGGTGGAGCTAAATTCATGTGCCAATGCAGGGCATCAGGTTCCAAGCATGGGTTAGTCAGGGTCCTGTCACAGATTGGGCAGCCATTTGAAAGGGCTACCTCTGTATAGACTACAGATCATATAACAGCACAGCTTGATTATTGTGGATCACATAGCATCATAATTCGTCCTGATTTAGACCCACCACGTGGGTAGAATGCAAACGCAGCATACAGTGGCTCAGTGAATGTGGTGTTGACTCTGTGGAGGAGCTTCATCGTGTCAGAGATGCTGTAGAAGGACAGAGTTCCTGCACTGTGATCCACATACACTCCTATTCTGGAGGATGCTGGAGCTCTGAGCTCAGACCCTTGGTGATTATGATAGAAATAGACAGAAGACACAGAGGGAAACTCCAGACTCCAGGCCTGATTGCTACGTGAATACATACAGTCGTCACCCCATCCTTTCCTGCCGATCCCCCTATATACGACTGCTATGGCCACACCTATGTCACTTGTCCACTCCACCTCCCAGTAACAGCGTCCATACACACTTTCCTTACTCAAGGCATGAATATAGGAGTCAAATCTCTCTGGATGATCAGGGTACCCCTGATCTCTCTCACTGTATCTCATCACTCTGTTGTTCTTAGACCGAACGAGTTCTCGATGTGCCGTGTTGGGATCCAGAGTCAGATGACGGAAATCTAAAATGAAATCAATAAATAAAAAAAATTATGATGATATTGATAGTTTAATTCACAGCAATAATGTGAATGTTCATTGATTTCATGTTTTAGATGGTGTTATTTTCTGTTTTGCTCTATTTAACAAATAGTTACTAAAATAAAACCAGTTGTGTGACGTACATTTCAGAAACTCTTCTCTGGTCTGCGGCTCTGTGGGGAAACTCTGAACGCCCTCCACTGTGGAAACAGAAATAAAAAGGTCAGATGGTAAAACCCTTAAAAACAGACATTTCATGTAAATCATCAGAAATGTGTTTAGGTCACATGACTTCAGTCCTGAAGCACCAGAGTCAAGAGTTTCTCATCTCTAACATAAACTCATTTACATCAGCGGTTCATCATCATGACTCGACTCAGAAGTGTTAAAACTCTAAACTGTGCAGAGCTTTAAAGTTCAGCAATGAAGACTGACACCTCGACCTGATACAGAGCGAGTAAAGACGTCCATCATTGTGTTTCTCCAGCAGGAACAGCTCCTCTTACCATGTGGAGGGATTTTGTTGAATTCCTCCTCACAGAATTCCTTGAATCTGCATTTCAGTTCTGAGAGAGAATTCCTTACTTCATCAACTGGGGGATGTTGATTTACATTACGGGTTCCTCTCAGAAAATCTGGTCTTACAATTTGAGAAGATTGATACTGAGAATCTAAAGCCTATAAAAAGCAGATGACATTTAGAACACATTTGTGACAGGGACATTTAGTGCTGTCTTAATGACAGCTGTGTGTAGATCAGACAGTGAGTGTTACCCTCTTAAGTTTAGTAAGCTCCTCCCCCAGAAGGTCCATGAGTACTTCAGCTCGCTGTGCTGAAACACTGGCCTCAGCCATGTTCCTGATTTCACACACGCACACACACATACACACACACACAGAAAGAGAGAGACAGAGAGATACAGAGGAGGAGCATAAGGACAGAGAGGTTATGAATATACCTGATTCGTCTTCCTACGTGTAACTACACTACATGTAACTACATTTATTAGAATTATGTTTATAAAATCCACACTGTAACATTCATCCCAAATGATACACCAAAACTACAGACTTTAATTACTCTTCTCTGGTGTTAAATTGCTTCAGAACATGGTTAAAAAAAAAAAAAATGCACCATCTTAACATGCCAAATTTTCGAATGTGTATTATACAAAATAGACATAAGACTTTTTACAACTATATATTTAAATCACTGGGTGGGTATGAAAATGCATGGAAAGTTCAAAGAAGGGTTGCCAACCGTCCTGTAAAATAAGGAATCTCCCTGCATTTTAAAATTAAAAACTCTGTTCCATATTGAACTGATACAGGACACAATTTGTTTTGTAATTTTGAAACTCAAAGTGAAACTAGAAGTTTATGTTAGTTTTATGGATTTTTCCTAAATTTATACGTTTAAACAGCTTCATTAAAGCAACAGCACTAGAAGTTTAGCAGTGAAACACTGTTATTTTACAGATTTTTGCTAAATTTATACGATTAAAAACCTTTAATAAAGCAACAGCACTATAAGTTTAGCAGATAAAAAACTTTATTTTACAGATTTTTTCTAGATTAATACGATTAAACGTCTTCATTAAAGCAACAGCACTATATGTTTAGCAGTGAAACACCATTATTTAAAAAAATTTTCCCAAATTTATACGATTTAACACCTTCATTAAAACAGCACTAGACGTGTAGCAGCAAAATGTTTTTATTTTACATTTTTTTCCAAAATTATTACAATCAAACACCTTCAATAAAGCAAAAGCATTAAACATTTAGCTGGGAAACACTGTTATTTACAGATTTTTTCTACATTTAAGATCAAACACCGAAATAAAACAACACAAAAAACCCTGTTATTTCACAAATTTTTCATAAATTTCTATGAACACACATGTTCAATAAAGTGTTGACACAAACTCAAGATTACAATATTTGTAAAATAGCCTGTAGAACTGTGACACAGTCAAGAACAGGTATGATGCACAATACAATTAAAAAAAAAGTTTAGTTTTATAGCATTACAGTAAAATCCTAAAACAGTGGAACATTTTCTAACAGTGGAACATTCTCTCTTACAAACTTAAACATTGCTGTGAAATATCCTTGACTAAAAACATGTGAAGAAATAAACAATTTCAAACAAGATTCCCAATGTTCCAATTAAAGTTGTGGTCTCTTTTTTTTACTCTATAGTTCTTATATAATGTATGTGTACAAATAACCTTAACTTTTAGTTCAGAATCCTAATGCCTTAGCGCAAGTAAGTCAAATCTAAATCATACGAAAATGGCAAAATTATTTGTCGAGTGTATCCAAGCAAGATCCTCTTCCATACAGGTAGTAAACAACTGAATCCTTGGTGCATTAGGGTGGATTGGAAGAGAGAAGAAAAGAACACATTAAGATCTTAGATTCAAAAGAAAATCGTTTTCTCTGCTGTCCAAGGAACAGATTAACTAAATATTCAAAATCATATTTAATACTAGATATGTTAAAGGGAACCTCAAGAACTTTTCAACTGGGGCCCCTTAATAAAGAAAGGATCTCTACACAGTAAAAAATTGGACTTAAAATGATCCAAGGTTGAAGGAGTTAACTTTTAAAATCACCATAAAAAGATTACTTTTTTACTAGTGACTTACTAGCGAAGGACTTGGATGCTTCTGGATGCCTCTTCTCCCACATCCCAATGTTTATTCTGAAAATGTAAGCAAGTTTCATTATCATTGGCAGTAATCAGAGCTGTATTAAGCAATCAAAATGTTAATGTACATACCACACAGAAGCAGGCGGTTACATATACATATACGTTTTTTTCAACATATTGACCTCTGTAGAATTAGAACAAGATGTGTCAATGTGTCTACTGTATTATATATGTGAGAATATTTACAGAAATATACTTTTTTTTTTTTTACTGACGTGTATTGATATTAATTTACTGAAAAGGAATGAGTTGTTTAAAAGTACAAATACACAATGTTTGTGGAAGTTTATATTTTGCAGAGTAAAAGCAGCTAGTAATGTAACATAAGTCATCTCAGCCCGAGTCAGGCTAACAGTGTGTACTGTACAGTACAGTACACACTGACTCTCTCTCGAAATTCTTAATGTGCATGCTCTTAAAGAGCTCGCTTGCCCTCCCTGTCCATCTGACTCCTTTACCCTTATAGGTGTAAGTGAATTCCTGCAGTTTATCAGGAGTGACATGGCAAGTAATGTTAATGGTACCTAAGACTCGTCTGAGATTTGCGATAGACAAATGTGGAAGCATTAATAAATGAGTAATAAATGAGCTTTGTTTACAGCAATAACAATAAAAAAAAAATCTCTTACCATCATTGTCTTTTGAGCTTGCAGGTATTTTTTCTCACACTGAAACACGATGACATTTCAGAATCAGTCTTCTCCTCTGTCCCTCTAAGACTGCTTTCCTCCTCATCAGTAGCTCATCAACGTGTCTTTACTTCTCTGAATTTACACTAGTGATGGGTTGTTCATGAACGATTCGTTCTTTTTGAACAAGTCTTTAATGTGACTCAGAAGAACGAGTATCTTAGAGAGTGATTCGTAAATTTTTTGTGCTCATGCGCAAAGCATTGTAAACCTCCATAGGTTATGCACAGGAAACAGAAATGAGTAGTTACCTTTGAATCTTTTGGTAACAGGAAACAGAATTGAACGGTTCTCAACGAATCTTCTAGTCTGAGTTGTTCATTCTTTTGTCACGTGACTCCCATAGACGTTATGCAGTGCAATGGATTTAAAAGAATGAACGTTTTGGACCAGAAGATATAAGAGGTGAGCTGCTCATTCTGTTTATTTTATGTCATTAGCTGCATTGTAATATTTTCATTACTGGAACTATAGCCAAAATGTGTGTATGTAGACGTGTTGGGGGTCTGTTTATTAAATATGTAACATTTCATTTTATTTCTAATCAAAAGAACGAAATTAACTAAATGACTCAAAAAAAGATTCGTTCATTTTGATGAACAAGATTCAAAGAACCGAGTTACTAAAATGATTCAAACTTCCCATCACTAATTTACCAACTCTGCGCGCGCTAAACATTTAAGGACGCCTGTTTCCGATTGGCTGGTTCATATCACATTGTGTCAGACCTACAAGACCTACACCAACTTCCAGAACACTGGGTATAATTTTACATCCAGTCATTCATACCATAATGTGAATTAAGTCAAGGCAATTTTTTTATGTATTTATTATTAACATTATATATATATATATATATATATATATATATATATATATATATATATATCAGATGAATCAGTACCCGCTATTCTGAGTCTCTCACGTTTCTGACTGTGCAGGACGTTTTCTAAACAACTCAGTCAGCCACTTGTTCCTACAGTTACTAGCTAACAGCTACTTAGAACAATTAAATTGAGTAATTATGAGTTTGAATTTGTGCATGTTGTTTTTAGCAACAACATAACTTAGGACGTAACTGATCCCAGTAATCTATATACAGGACCGGGTTAGTTAACCCTGATGAATCCGAATTTGCCCATCTCTAAGGAGAATCCAGCAAGCTGTTACAATGGGTAAGTTATTAAGTCTTATATAATCCTTATTCTGGTAATATAAAACTGATATTTTATTTTTTCTCATTTTGGCTAGCTTTGTTTAGCTTATATGTAAATTGTCTTTTAATGTCACTTACATAGTTTAGGGTAGCATGTAGATAACACTGCTAACCATGCTAACAAAGTGCCTTATGTATCACAAACATGTTACTGTAGCTCATGCTGGCTAAGCTAATCTCTTATGAAGATGTTCATCACCATCAGCTGTGGGGTAAATCTTAATGTATTCCACTCATTTTTGGTTAACTTTAGCTAATAGTAGCTTTTTAGATTTGTTTTTTTTTTTTAAATGGTACAGAAAATACTTCTGATTATACAATTCTTTACCTTTTAAGGTACAACTGAATTGAAGGTACATAAGTGTTCTAACATAAAGGGTGCAGAATGTTCTGGACAGTGGGAGGAGTTTAGCTTTTCCGCAGAACAACACTGAGATTCTCACAGAGAATGGAGGAGGAGAATCCAGCAAGCTGTTACCATAGGTGAGTTATCGAGTCTTATATAATGCTTATTCTGATAATATGAAACTGATATTATTTAATTTTCCTTATTTTGGCTAAAATTTAGTCAGCTTATGTGAAACATTGTCTTTCAGTGTCACTAACATAGTTTAGTGTAGCATGGAGATAACACCACTTATCATACTAACATACTGCCTTATCTAACTTAGCACAAACTTGTTAGCTTAACCCAGTAGCTAAGCTAATGCCTTATGTGGATTACAGATGTTCATCAGTATCAGCTGTGGTGTAAATGTTCTAATGTATTTCACTCAGTTTTGGATAGCTTACAGATTTTCATTATATACAACAACTGATACCTTTTTTAAATCGGAGTGACATTACAAAAGCTTGTGTTGTATTTATGCACAGTTCTAATGTGTGCAGTTTTTTGCTTTATTGGGGGTCTGGGGACTCAGAACCAGTCAGTATCTGGTGTGACCACCATTTGCCTCATGCAGTGCAACACATCTTCTTCGCATAGAGAAGAAGCAGCAGAAACAAAGGTGTTGCGTTTATATTTTTGTTGAGTGTATATATTAGTTTATTTTATTGTGTTATGCTCATGTTTTTTTTTCTTTCTTTTTTTTATAAACAGTTGTGACAGTGAAAATAATCAACCACCTGTTTGATAAAAAGCAAATGCAAACAAGCATGTAAGATACAGACAGCCATCACTGCCATGGAAAACACAGACTGATGTGATTCCTGCTCTGTGATTCCTGCTCTGTGATTCCTGCTCACATGGAAACCTGGACCACAACTGGGGATGGATCTCTTGTAATTTTAATGACACACAATAGACACACAATAAGCCTCTGCCTGAATCCATGACTGCGTATTTTGTTTCAAGTTGTATTGTGAAGTTTTTGCAGTTATATTGTAGATGAAAAATTGTATTTTATATACTATACAATTTTAGTGTAATCATATTTTGTGAACGGTTTTCAGCTAATAAAAGTGTTTTATTTAGTTAAAATATTTGTTTATTGTAAACCTGAAAGATGTATTTTTACAAAACAGTTTACTGTAATCTAAAGAAGTGTTCAAACATATTTCATATATGTGCATAATGAATTGATTAAGTGGCTTATTCAACAGGAAAATTACTTTTTAATAGTTCCCAAAGGAACACAATGGACTCCATTAAGGTACAAAAGGGCTTGTCACTGGGTTGGTACCTTTGATTAAAATAAAATAATGTACCAGCAAGTTTATAAAACAAAAGGTACATTTTGCTTGCCCATGGTACAAATAATGTCCTTGATGGTACAAATTTGTTCCTCCATATTAAGGTACAATTCTGTGTCCTTGAAAGGTACTGCCCCAGTTACAATGGTTTGTACCTTCATTAGTACAAAACTGTACCTTTATTTCTAAGGGTGTGTGTATAAATCAGTGGCGGCTGCTCTAGAACTACAAGGGGAGCTCCGCTTCCGCTACTATGTCAGAAAATAAATGCTCATATATGCACTGTCGTATTTATATTAGTTTGAATAAAAGTGCGCTAAAACGGGTTCAACTTTATGACTAGCTCGTTCAGAATCAGGTATTTATTGTAGATTATTTGACGCGATTTCCATGCAGCACAGCGTGTTAAACCCTCCTTAAGCCCAGCTTCACTGGAGCTCTATGGGCAGCACAGAGGAGCTTTTTTCCGTGCAGAAAAGCTGGACAGTTATTGGATAAATGCACCAAAATCGTCACCTCCAGGGAAGCTCAACTTTGGTACCCCTTTTCCACTGCTCTGGTTCCCGTGCCGGTTCCCAATTTTGGAACTTGTGTCGCGCTTTTCCACAGAAAAAAATTGGTGCTGGTGCCCAAAAATAAGCACCGAACCGGCCCCTAAACTCTGCTGGTCTAGTTGCGAGAACCTGTGACCTCACGAGCGGTGGGTGGAGTTATAGGGAGCATTAAAAAAAAAAGGCAGAGACCCAAAGTCCGTTAATGTGGAACGCGGACGAAACAAAAGCGTTTTTTCGGCATTTTGGACATCCGCCAAGATTCAGCAGAAATTGGAAAGTGCTTTAAGAAAAAAAAAAAAAAAAAGTGTATGAGGAAATAAGAGAAGAACTAATAGTCGCAGGCTTCACACGAACAACCGACCAAATAGTGTATATGGGTCATTGACGGATAAGACTTTTTAATAGGCCAATTTTAAAATACCAAAAATATGGATATGTTTGGCCATTTTCTAAACATTTGGAATGTAGTGTACACATGCCTTTATAAAGAAAAGTAAAAATAAATTGTCATTTTAGTGTTTTTACACTTAAGTTAATAAAACATAGCCTTAAAAAAGTCATCTGGGGCGACCGTAATATATCTCAGAATTCACATTTTTATGTATCATTAAGACTAGTTGAACTCATATCAGTAAGTAGATAAACTGATGAAGAAAGATAAACTATAGTGCCTTTTCATTTTATGAAAACCATTATTTCACAAGTTTATTCTATAATATCAGAGTCTCCTTCATTATCCAGTTAAAATAAATGTTTATCCCTATAAAAGGAATGGAAAATGGCTGAATTTAGAAAAAAAAAGATAAAATATACAAATAATTATACTTAAACATGTAACTCTATGTATATAATTGATGTATAGAATATGAAAACTACAAATATAGGACATATATCTATCATTTAAAACATTTAGAAGTGGTTGCCCCACATGATACTCGGTCGCCCCATATGATGTTTTCAAGTTTACTCAAGTATAACAGGCTAACGGTTAGCCTCAGAAACCAAACTAGCTTTTTCTAGTGACAAAGCACCATCAAATTTATCATCAAAATATAGATTTGTGGAAAAAAATTATAATTCACAGTTTTGGGGTGGTCGCCCCACATGATGACCAAAAGTGACTACGACATCACAGCCGTTAAAAAACAGCTTTTTCTTACTATATGAGAGAGACTGATTAACTATACAGTTGTTTCCAGGGGGTCTTCACTTGTGTCTGGCTGATGCAGTATCCCATCCATAAGATGTTTTTTTTAAATAAAGGTCCCAAAATTGTGGTTTGTTGATGGTCGCCCCGGATGAAATGGATAGAATCAACAAAATTCGGACAACATTCGTTTGTATATCATGATAGAAATATATGAGCAAATGCTTTATAGTTTTGTCAATGGATGTAAAACATGTTTAAAATTATGGCAACTAGGAAAAGGGATATATTTAAGTTGATTTAAAGTGTTTTTAAACCAGTTGTCCTAACTTAAGTCAAGGCCAGACGATCGCCCCATATGGTGTTTTGGCACTTCGGATAGCAGAAAAATGATGAAAAACTTAAAAATTTGGAGAAGTTAGAGTGGTTTAGTAGGTAAAGAAGGTATAACAAGTAGATGAGAAATTTTTATGTATTTTTTAGTTTTTTCTGCAAATTAAAATTAACCGGGCAGAAAAAGGGGGCGTCAGGTCATTGACCCACAAGCTAAAAAAAAGCTGAAGAAAGGTATAACACGCCGAATAAACTGCTTTTGGATACTAAAATACATTTTCGTACTAGTTTGGAGAATAACCAGTAAACTGACATCGGCCATGGTCGTTTCTGTTTTGTGGGCGTGGCCTGTGACGTATTATCATGCAGCTCCTGCTGAGCTCCTGTCTAGTGTAAATGCAGGCCGGTTCAGCACTGGCCAAGCACCAGAACCGGCACCTGGCACCAGCACCAGTGTAGTGGAAATGAGGTAGAGTAAATGGAGCGGTGGGCGGGCCAGGACGCTGGGCTGCTGCATGATGATTGGAGGAGCTGTTTAAAGGGCAGAACCCCTTTTTTGATTGACAGCATGTCTTAAGTATACATCAGAGCTACAGAGTTTCGAGTTCAGTTCCTATGCGGATTTGCAGGTGAAGTGGTACTGGTGTTAATTTCGTCAGACGAGACGAGACGAAATATGTTCGTCAACGACCTTTTTTTTCATGACTAAGACGAGACGATGACAAGACTGCACCACTGTCCAAAAACGCTGACTAAGACTAAATTAACATGCATTATTGTTGACGAAAAAAGACGAGACGAAAATGTTTTGCATAAAATAAAAACTAAGATAAAATCTCTCTTCATTTACGTCTACAATCGCATCTGCTTTTTCATCAGCTGTTACGGCTTTAAAATATTCAGAAAGAGTTCGCGGCTTCGCGCTGTGGCTCAAGTTACAGGTCTCATACTCAACACAAGTGACGAGCGACGACGACATGCTAGGTCGAAGGAAGAGGCTCGATATTTGGTCGCATTTTAAGTACAATGGTACTGACAAAAAGTCAGAATGTGTCATCATTACTGACGGGAAACATTGCGGACAAAGAATTTCGGGGAAAAACACCACCAACCTTAAACGACATCTAAAGGCTAACCACCCACACATTCAGGTAAGTTAACCTAAATTAACGTCTAATAAGCTAATGCTAAAGCTAATTTTACGCATATACGCTGTAAATCAACCAGTTAGCTATGGTGTTTTAGCACATTAAGCAGGTTATATATATTTTATTTTAACTTATTTTGCCACATGCATGTGTGGGTCTTCACATCACAGGCGCAGAAAGTGGGGGTGCTGTAAATGCATGTTTTTTCATTAACATTTATTTGTAATAAAAACTTTGAGTTGGCTATTTAAAAAGTTTTATTTTTATGTTAAATTATGTAAAGGATAATGTATAGCGAGGTGGTTGTAACGTTAGCTAATACAACACCAACAGGCTGATTAGGACCCCGACGCGAAGCAACGGTGTGTTATAGTTAGCAGCGGTCTGTTATCAAGAAATAAAATAGTGTGTGCGTAGAAAGAATTCGTCCACACGCCGCGCAAGTCCACCGTCTAGGCAGGCTTTTTGTGTTAAATTATATTTCCTGTCGCTGCGCAGGCTCTTTTATTGTACATGACGTCCCGATGACAGGTCCGTTGCATTACGATTAAAAGCAGTAAAAGCAGTATCAATAAAGTAAAAAATGTGATGAGCACTACAGTCAAGCTCCAGTGCGCTGTTTAAACGATGTTCTCACTGATACTTTTGTGATTTGCGGAGTTTTGACAAGTTTTCTAGCCTTGATATTGTTTCTTATTCAAAAGTGGTGACAGAAAACACTCAGCACCCCCAACCTGAAACCTCTTCCCACGCCCTGTCACAATCACATCATAATCAAAATTAATGTAATTAGGCTTAGGAGCAAATGTATATGTATATGCATTCAGTTGGTAATTTACATACATATATATATATATATATATATATATATATATATATATATATATATATATATACACCTACAGTTTCGATCTTAGGCTTTTCATTAAGTTATTTTTTTCATTAAGTTACTTATTTCCACTATAACACTTGTGTTCCTGATATTATTTCATTTAATGAGGCCTCATTGTATTTACTCTTACAATAGATTCCAGATGTGGTCAAGCAACCAGCCAGGCAAGAGGAGAGGCCATCTATGTCAGGTGCATTCTTTTCTCACATCAAGTACAAGCCAGACTCCCAGGAACAACGCATTAAAGAGGAGGCTATAGCTAAATGGGTAGCTCGGACAGCCCACCCTCCACGGACAGTAGAAGATGAGGAATTCATCAACATGATGGAGAAAATAGATAAAAGACTGACTGTGCCAAAAAAGACCAAAATTACAAATCTAGTGGACCAAATGTACCTAGCTGAAAAGGTAAAATTCAAAAACAGACTGGCTATGGCCCGCAAAGTTACCATCGGCATTGACATATGGACTAAAAAGGGGCTTACCGCCTCCTTCCTGGCTGTCAGTGCTTGCTATTTCAATGTTCAGGACAGTAAAGCTGAACACATACTACTGAACCTAAAGCAAATGGTTCACCCACACACTGCTAATTCTATTGTCACTCTTGTGGAGGAATGCACAGAAGAATGGGGGATCCCAAAGGAAAAGATTATCATGATAATAACTGATAATAGAAGCAACATGGTTTCTGCATTTCGCGTTGAAGAAGAGGACACCAGTTCTGATGAGAACGATTCCAAGGATAGCGATGAAGAGGAAGAGGCAGACGAAAGGACAGTCTGTGAATGTTGTTTGTTATTACAGAGAGCTTGTTCACTGTAATAGATATTTGATATTGAATCTAAAAAGAATATGAAATAAATATGTTTAATTAACTTTTTGTAGTGATAAAGTGCTATTATATAGATTAATAGTTATTGTAGGATTTAATGAAAATAATTGTTGTTTTGTGTTAAACTTTCTATCAGATATGGAACCTTGGAGAGGACCCCATGTGTGGTCCATACCCTTCAGCTTGTCGTCAACATGGTCAAAAAGGAACAAGCAATCAAACGTCTACTGGACAAGGTCCGGCATCTGGTGAGACAGTTTCGCAAATCATCTGTTGCCACAGAACGGTTGCTGGAACAATGTGGACTCATTCTCATCAAAGACTGTGAAACCAGATGGTCCAGTTCTTTTTTGATGTTGTCTCGTTTACTTAAAGTAAAGGACCACGTGACATCGGTGGCTGACACCATGGGCTGGGACTGCCTGCTGCCTAGTGAATGGCAGAAGGTGGCCATCCTCAAAGATTTGCTCCTTCCATTTGCAGAACACACAAAGGTGCTTGAAAGTGACACGTGTTGTTTCTCCCTGGTTGTCCCTGCAATACTGGATTTGAGGATCCACCTTTCAGACTTCTCCCTTGCTCATGCCAGGAGCTACAGGAATGTAGCTGTACTGGCACAGAAGATGTCTGCAAACATGGATTTACGCTTCAGCTGTTTTCTGGATGTGTCGGCAAGCAACTTTTCTCCTCTTGCTGCAGCTGCTTGTTTTGTTGACGCTAGTGTGTCAGCAGAGACCCTGATTGACAATGATAATGAAGACATACAGAATCTCCTCAGTAAAGCTGAAGAGTACATCACTCGCAGTGTACCATACCAGGAAGAGGTGACAGATGATGAGGACATTAGAACTGCAGAGGTCTCAGAGGTGCCTCTGCAAAAGAGGCCTAGATTCAGGTTTTTTAGTGCCCATCGGCCATCATCAAAGCCAAAGACCTCCAAGGCCTTCGTCAGACAAGAGGTCCAAAAATTCAAAGAATCTCTGTCCCATGCAAACCCAGAAGAATCCGGCATGGATTTCTGGTCTTCTCAAAGCTCCACCATGTATCCACTGCTGAAACCCCTGGCATTAGACCTTCTGGCAATGCCAGCTTCCGAAGCGTTTGCAGAGCGGGTCTTTAGTTTAACTGGAGACCTTTCAAGTGGCCGCCGCAACAGAGCAAGAATTACATTAGAAAGAAGTGCTTTTCTAAAACTTAAAGTCTAGAGTGATAACTGCAATTCTGCTCTGGTTAAAGTTTGGTTAGAGTTATTTTTTTATTTATTTTTTTTACTTTAAATAACCCTCAATGGTTTGGATTTTGCATTCTGTTGCAAATCTTGCCTTTGAACTTGATTGTTTCATTCATTCCTAAAGTGGAAGTTTCAGCAGCTGTAGTAACAACAGCACTGTTAATTGTTGATCGTTGTTAAAGCCTTGTTAAATCTTATTTGTTATTTCCCAAGATCAACCTAGACTGTAAATAGGTTGTATTTTAGGCCCACAGTAAAGTAGGCCTATTCTTTTCAGTTTTTCAGAGTATGTTTATTTTATTTCTGATTTGAACATAAGACACAAGGCAACCAAAACAGTTTTAAAAACCTTTGTAACTTAAGTTTTCAGTCGGAGTCTGTTGGGACCCAGCTTTTGAATTGTGTTGGTTAAAATAAAATGCTCTTCAGAACAGGTTAATCATGTGAGAATGTGTCTCCTAAATCAGAAATTGAAAACCAGACCCGTTTAACATTTGCATTCAACAAAAATCATTCAACAAGTGTATTTTGTCAGGTAATTATGACATTTAACCAATGTTTGAGATATGTGAAACACTTTTTTTACTGAAATGTGTATCAGTAATAATGTTATTTTAAAAAAAAAGACTACAATTTTTTGACTAAAACTAGACTAAAATTAAAAGACTTTTACCCCCGGTTTCACAGACAAGGCTTAAGCTAGTCCCAGACTAAATTGCATGTTTGAGCTGTCTCAGATGAAAATATCTTGCTCTGACGATTTTTAAAACGTGTCAGTGTCAATGTTCTGTGTTAAGATGCACACCTGTAATATTTTCTTATAAGGCATTTTTGCAAAAGTTGCTTAAATATCTTAATTTAATTAATGCCTAGTCCTGGCTTAAGCTAAGCTCCGTCTGTGAAACTGGGCCTTAGTCGACTAAAACTTGACTAAGATACCTTGAGTTTTCTTTTGACTAAAACTAGACTTAAATGACGAGACTTTTAGTCGACTAAAACTTGACTAACAAAAAAAGATATGTGAATGACTAAATATGACTAAAACTAACAAGGACATTTGGCACAAGACTAAGACTAAGACTAAATTAAAAATAGGTGACGAAATTAACACTAAGTGGTACGAAAAACTGCTGCACTCTGTATTGTTTGCTGGTGATATAAACCATTTTGTTTGTACAAATCATTCTTTAAATAAAAAAAAAACATATTATAGCCTTCTTGACTTTGCTCAGTGTTTCAGCATTGTAAAGTTAGTTCGTTCATATAATTAAAGTAGCTAGTGGAAGGGGAAACTAGCCAGCTAGCAAGCTGAAGGCCTAATATGAGCTTCCCCGTTTCAAAAGCTAGCAACCGCCACTGAGATATAGATATATAGATTATCATATATATATATATATATATATATAGGACACTGAAATGTAATTCTTCCAGTTCTCCATACACACACACCGCATTTCTGTTTGAGTTTAATGTTTTCCTGTGTTTTGTAAAGGGTGTGCCTGTGAAGAAGTGTGTGTGTAAGAGAGTGTTAAATCGGTCTTACCAGCACTACGAAGTAAAAATCTACACAATCCTGTGAAACTGTAATGAAGGAGAATATAATCCACAGTCGGAACACCCGCTAAGAGAAGAGAGATTACACAGTGATTACCAACAGCGCAAAGAAAGTTGAAGCAAAATGGCGATGGAACTCTTCCCATGAGAGTAGGCGTCTTTCTTTCTTTTCCTTAAGCTCCGCCCTAGGTGAACTTATAAACGTGACTTTGGGCTTCCAATACTTTGGGAAAATTTTGTGATGAGACGTATTGTGCCGATGCTTCGAAGCGTGTGTCGAGAAATCCAGGAACTATTTAGTGAAGCGCGTTTCGAGGCTTGTATAAGTGATGGGTCGTTCATGAACGATTCGTTGTTTTTGAACGAATCTTTAACATGACTCAGATGAATGAGTTGTCTCGGAGAGTGATTCGTTCATTTTCTATTGGGCGCGCATGCGCAAAGCATCGCAAAACCTCCGTATGGTATATAATATAATATAATATAATATAATATATACAGGAAACAGAATTGAGTAATTACCTTTGAGTCTTTTCGGTCCTGAGTCGTTCGTTCTTTTGTCACGTGACTCCCATAGACGCTATGCAGTTATATTTACGTATATAAAATAAACATCAAAGAAAGTATTATACTGTTGCCTTTATTTTTTGTAAAATTTAATAATTTAAATAAAAAATAAAAATAAATAGTAAAGTTTAAATAAACAAGTGAGAGTTTTCACCCTATACACTACAGTATGAGCCGCAACAATAACATATAGTTATCAATATATTACAATATAAAGCCTAACATCAATATTGTTTAAAAAAAATAAACACACAAAACACACAGACACACTGTGATCTGGTTCAGAGCAAGTTTGCATTGAGAAAAACAAGCTCCTGGACTTTGGATGGGCTCAGTCTGTTTCTTCTGTCAGAGATAATCTGCCCTGTCTTAGAAAAAACTCTCTCAGATGGCACAGATGTAGCCACAATACAAAGTCTAGCCTTCATTTCTTCAAAGAGGCTTTTGTAAACAGGGGAACTCTTCCTCCACCATGCCAGAGGGTCTGATGTGCGGGGTAAAAGTGGGTCTGCAAGATAGGCCCGCATCTCCATCATTGTATCTGCAGTATGGGACGTGGTGGCAGAAATTGGCCTCATGCTTGCTACCCTTTCGTCAAAGTCCTCCCAAAACATGGCTGTTGCAGTGACGATTGCAGCACAATCTGGAGCAGTCTCCTCTTCACCCTGAGTTGGGTTAACATGTGCTGCAGCTGTAGTGATCCTCTTTACTGTCTCATCTGCAGCCTGCTGGTTGACAAAGGCTTGCTTTTTAAACCTTGGGTCCAAGCAAGTAGCATCAGCAAGTTTCTCAATAAATTCAACTTTGCCAAACCTTCTGTTCATTTCAGCCATGAGGGTGTCCACTAATTTGTTAACAGGTTCTAGACAGGATGGATTTCTCTGAAACCTGACAACAATCTTCTGAAGACCTCTTGTCATCAAAATGACTTCGAAGACAAAGACAAACCTATAAAGATGAACAATTATATAAAATATAATTTCTTATAACTTGTAATAATTATTTTATATAAAAAAAGAGTTATTTCTACTCTCCTGCTCATAAATCTGATATAACGTAGAAAATCTTCCCTGCTGCTATCTTCTTGTCTCCTCTTTCATCTGTTCTTAAACCTTCTCCTCACCTCACCTTCTCATTCTCTGTTCATGTCTCTCTCTCTCTCTCTCTCTCTCTATCTCTCTCTGTCCCCCCCCCCCCCCCAACTCAAGCCATCATCTTGTGATTCGTCTCTGGATGGACACCTCTCTATCTTCCTCTCTTTTAATTCTACAGGATCTCACCAGAACATTTACAATGGTTCATGTTCTTTGCAGTAACATAAGTCGATGGCACAGGCGTTTGTTCAAACATATAAAAACCCCATCTTTTGCTATTAATAAACATAGACCTTTCTGACAGACAACGTGTGTGTGTGTGTGTTTGACTGAGTCTCTCCTTGCACCAGAAAAGCTTACCGAAGCACAGCAGACAGACCGAGCAATTGGCTTTTTCTACTACGCAACTTTACATAACTAAATCAACATCTATATTATACATAGGATTAGCTTAATGTAAGTATAAAAATATATATCATCTTGTATAAAAATAGAGAGTTTAAAATTTTGTTTTTTTTTAAATGATAAGCAAAAAATGTTAAACTACTTACTTTTCTCCGCTCACTTCAGTGCTGACCTCCTAAAATGGCTTAATGATATCAGCAATTTCTTTGCCAATTTCCCATTCCTCTGGTCTTAATGTTGGCAAAGAAGCATTGGTGAGTGCCAGGGTGGAGATGATTGGATCTTTCAGATCAGTGAACCTTTTCAACATGTAATAAGTTGAATTCCACCTTGTGGAAACTTCCTGTTTTAGACGCAGCAGCTCCTGTCCCATCTGTTTCTGTGTGGCCTTGAGTCTGTCTGAAGCAGCTGTGCTTCTGTGGAAGTATTCAACAATAGATTCCACCTTTTGCAGTACATTTTGGACCTCCTTCAGTGCAACTTTGACAATGAGGTTTAACATATGAGCAAAGCATGGAATGTGGTCCCAGTGGAGGTGTTCTCTCAGAGCTGAAACAATATCGCGGGCATTGTCAGTTATACAAGCTACAATTTTGTTATCCACATCCCATTCATTAGTAACTCTGGACAGCTCTCTTGCCAGGTGAGAGGCAGTGTGTCTTTCTGTCAAAACAAAGCAGTCTAAAAGATAGGATGTCATCTGATGAATCCTCTATGAAATGACAAGTCACAGCCATATAACTTGTGGCATTCACAGAAGTCCAGCAGTCTGTTGTGAGACATACAGCAGAGGCACCCTTGATTTTATCCTTTATTTCTGCCTTTAGCTTGTCATACAACCTAGGCAGTATGTTTTTCTACTTGGTAGAATGTAAGATGGGTCCAGGAGATTTGAAAATTCTTTAAAGCCCTTATCCTCAACAACTGAAAATGGTTGAACGTCACGAGCAATCATTTTGACCAAGGCCTCATCAAGTTTGCTCTGTTTTAATGGGTCCATCAGTCTTGTTATGAAACTGCCCATTGCGGTTTGATGATGTGGTAATTACTGTTTGCACCTAATATTAAAACCAAGCACATGTTTACACATTTTCCAAAATAAATAAATAAATAATAAATACACAAAAAATTTCTAAGTACATTATATTTGTATAATATTTTTTATTAAATGCAAAAGTATACATCATTGACAAGAACATACACTCGATACATTTACTGTCAATTTTTTTTGCATGCTTTTATTAGATCATGATAAACAATAATATCAATATTCGGACAAAACCTGAGGTCCGTTCTTCGTACGTCGCTTGACACATCCGAGATGAATTGACACATCTAAGATGAGATCATCGTGCTAATTACGATCCGGCTAAGTCGGTTCTTCGAGCTCACCTGTTGTTGATGATTAGTATATCTGGATTGAGTTGTCTAGGATTATTGCGCGCTCGTGCGTTGGTTTAAAAGGCGATATGCATCGACAGTAGAAACACTGATCACAAGCCCTCCGATTGGTTGACGAAATGGAAAAAGACCGGCTCAACTTTTTTTTGTAACACGTGTTATGCGCTGAAATGCCCCCCTGCCATGGATTGCCCCCCCCTACATAATCGCTATCAAATATTATATTAGAACATAAATTCATAGGTTAATGGTTTGCAAATTACAAATTACATGAGACAATAAAATAAAATAAGCAATATGAAAATAAATATGTTGTATATGAAAAAATAGAAATATTATGTATACTTTTATATTGTTTATTTTATAATGAAATTTGTTTCGTCCAATTTATCATTATAAAATATTAATTTTTAATATATATAAATATTTATTAGCATATTTTTATGACAAACCCCTGAAAAATAAATGTTACAAAATAAACATTATACAAGAGTTTGTAATAATGGTCTCGGCTGTCTCATGCCTAGGGTTTATTATAAAAGTAATATCATATTTGATAATACTAAACCTATGAATTTATGTTCATATATAATATTTGATAGCGATTGTGTGTGTGTGTGTGTGTGTGTGTGTGTGTGTGTGTGTGTGTGAGTGGGGGGGAGTCCATGGCAGGGGGCATATACTTTTCTTTTTCCACGTGAGTCAGTCATGCTCTTTAACCAATCAGATGTGACCTCGCCATTTCAACCAATCATAACCTGGCAGGAGCGCAGGCTAAATCCTGTTTACATGAAATAAATCCAGGTTCAAGCTTACGGATATGTTGCTATGACAACAAATGCTAGAAGCGCATCGAAGAACGAAACAATCCAAGATCAGGACAAATCCACAACAATTAAATCCAGCTAACTGAGTTAGCGACGTACGAAGAACGGACCCCTGGGGTCCGTTCTTCGTACGTCGCTTGACACATCCGAGATGAATTGACACATCTAAGATGAGATCATCGTGCTAATTACGATCTGGCTAAGTTGGTTCTTCGAGCTCACCTGTTGTTGATGATTAGTATAGCTGGATTGAGTTGTCTATGATTATTGTTCGTGCGTTGGTTTAAAAGGCGATCGATATGCATCGACAGTAGAAACACTGATCACAAGCCCTGCGATTGGTTGACGAAATGGAAAAAATGCAGCTAATTTTTTTTGTAACACGTGTTATGTGCTAAAATGCCCCCCTGCCATGGATTGCACCCCGTACATAATCGCTATTAAATATTATATTAGAACATAAATGTATAGGTTAATGGTTTACAAATTACATGAGACAATAAAATAAAATAAGCAATATGAAAATAAATATGTTGTACATGGAAAAAATTTAAATATTAATATTTTTTCAAATACATGTATACTTTTATATTGTTTGTTATAATAAAATTAGTTTCATTTATATAATTTATCATTATAAAAATATTTATTTTTTATTATATATAATTATTTATTTGCATATTCATGACAAACCCCTGAAAAATAATTGTGTCACAAAATAAACATTATACAAGAATTTGTATTAATGGTCTTGACGACTGTCTCGTGCCTAGGGTTTATTATAATAATAATATAATATTTGATAATAAACCTATGAATTTATCTTCTAATATAATATTTGATAGCGATTATATATATATATATATATATATATATATATATATATATATATAGCAAGATATATGCAAGATACTTTTCTTTTCCCACGTGAGTCAGTCCGCGTCAGTCGTGCTCTTTAACCAATCAGATGTGACCTCACCATTTCAACCAATCATAACCCAGCAGGAGCCTAAATCCTGTTTACATGAAATAAACCTGCTCCCGAGCAGGTTCAAGCTTACGGATATGTTGCTATGACAACAAATGCTAGAAGCGCATCGAAGAACGAAACAATCCAAAATCAGGACAAATCCACAACAATCAAATCCAGCTAACTGAGTTAGCGACGTACGAAGAACGGACCCCAGGAAACAGTATTGAACGATTCTCAGCAATGAGTCTTCAAGTCTCGAGTCGTTCATTCTTTTAACACGTGACTCCCATAGACGCTATGAAGTGCAATAGATTCAAAAGAACGAATGACTCAGATAAAAAGATATGATGGTGAGCTACTCATTCTGTTTATTATAATATGTCATTAGCTGCATTGAAATATTTTCATTACTAGAACTAAATTTGTGTATGTAGACGTGTTGAGGGTCTGTTTATTGATAATCTAACATTCTATTTTATTTCTGATCAAAAGAATGAAATGAACTAAATAACTCAAAAAAGATTCGTTCATTTTGATGAACAAGATTCAAAGAACCGAATCACTAAAATGATTTAAACTTTTCATCACTAGCTTGTATTGTTTACGACGAATGACGTCATGAATGACGTTTAAAGCCTCGCTAGTATTGGTAGTTCAGTTCTTAGTACGTGTGTGAATGGTTGTGCATGAAAATCCCAGTAACTGAGCAGATTGTGAAATACTCAGACCGGCCCGTCTGGCACCAACTACCATGCCACGCTCAAAATTGCTTAAATCACCTTTCTTTCCCATTCTGACATTCAGTTTGGAGTTCAGGAGATTGTCTTGATCAGGACCACACCCCTAAATACATTAAAGCAACTGCCATGTGATTGGTTGATTACAGTAGATAATTGTAATAATGAGAAATTGAACAGGTGTTTCTAATAATTTTTTAGGTATATATATATATATATATATATATCTTTCAATTGTCTTTCAATTAAAGTATGGGAAACTTATTTTCCTGGGCATCAGGAAAATCGGCTTCCCTCCTCCTACCTGATGTGGAAGTATCTGAGATGTCTGAAATTGCCTCAGAGACATGTGTGCTTAGGTAATACAGTGAGGTGATGTTTTTTTTAAAAAACACTATTTTTAACAAGAGACTCAATTCACCCAGTTAACATTTGTAATAAACTTCAAGCTTTCATACTTTGTGAAATTAAAGAAAAAGAACCAATTCAGATACATTATTTAATGTAAAAATGCTATTATAATAAGTGCTGTGCCAATTCTGTATGTCTGTTTTATCATGGACATCCAAACAGTATATCATGGACTTCAGGATATCATGTTTCCCCATCATATGTGGGTGCTAAGGTAGGCAGGTAGGTAGGTAGGTAGGTGTGAATAAAATGAATAACTATGTGGTGTCCTATAATTCCTGTACCTGTGTGTTTGATATGTAACCAGATGGTTTGATATGTAACCAGATGGTTTAATAAAACTGGATGTTTGAGTGGGTAAAAAAGAGTATCCGAGTATGCACTCTACCCTTGAGTTACATGCTATGATAAAATACAAAGTATAACCTTAAATATATGTAAAATAAATCAGTATCACATCTATCATCACACAGCTAATGTACGTGTAATAAAAGTAATCGTGATGTCAGTACTCGCCCAGCAAACCAGTCTTTCGCAGCGGCCTAAAACATCTGAATCATCTTCAAATATACAAAAAAAGCGAAAAGACACTCGACTATTTTGCATAGGTTATTTGTTTAATTCACAAAGTTCGTAAAAACACTTAAAAACGGGAGAACAACTGTTTAAATCCTCGTTCGCCTTCTCAGCGTTAGGTAGCGAGTGACGTTATGATTTGAATCTGCACACGCACTGCGCGTGACCGGGGAAACATAGGGAAACTGAATTTCCCGAAACACAGATGCTCGGAATGTTGTCATAATTATTTGTGAATGGTGTGTGTGTTATGCTAATCTCTCTATGTGTATTGTTTCGTCCCAACTGCACCCTGCAAGAGTAGCTGGACGTTTCTCCATTTGCTGTGTCATGTCCGGGTTAGTATACCCTAGGGTGTACATTAACAGCATGTACAGTAGAGTTAAAATTTATTTAGACACACTAGATAGGAGCGAGAGCTACTTGTTGTACTTATGTAGGCTAGTTAGTGTAGTTAGTGGGCATCCCACGCCCTGATTTTGTTTTCATTTTGTTTATAGGTTAGATTGACTGCAGCGCATAAGTTAGAAGGTGTTTTGTTTTATTTATTTATTTGATTTAAGCTCTGCTCGTGGCTCCCACCGTTGAATGTGTATTTAATATTTTGTATGTATTTTCTATAAATATTATTTCTTTCACTACTTATACTATTGGTTTCCACTGTGTGTTTTGGTGCTTTAAAATTACTAAAGTTTGCTAAAACTCAGCGCTACTCTTGAGTTGGTCTCATTCTTGTTCATAAGTGACTTCTCAAATAGTAATCAGTGACGGTCTTCAATATTTTAACCTTCTTTTTTTTTTTTTATGTCGGCTTCCTATCTCCCTTAGACAAAAGCAAACATAACAACTAAATAGGAAACCGTAACAATAGTATGACTACATATTAAATATGCGTAATATATTTTACTGTTCAAACATGTGTAAAAAGTGTTTAAGTGCCAGACATACAGTACGAACAGCTCTACACACAGTTGCCTTGCCCACATGCTCTGCATCGCCCACATTGTACAGAAAATGCCCTGACACAAAAAACCGAAGTGCTATGCACAGAATGTTTTCTGTGCTAAGAGCAGACCCGCAAGATCAAAAGATGTGTTAAGTAAATTAACGTTTCCCCTGAAAACTAATAACGCTCTTTCAAATAATCATTAGGAAATGAAAAGACATCAATACGCAAGCTTATAACTCTCTCCCGTAAAAAAAAAACTCATATAATTTGTGACTCCACGTCCACAGCATCATCATCAAAAGGGCGCGCTATGCTCAATAACCTTCTGAAACAAACTGAGCCTGAAACATAACTTGCTACCGAGCAGGTTGTCTTCAGAGAGTAGGTTGATATGGTTACATAAATACCCAGACAGTTACCTCCGTTTTTGGAAACGAAAGTTGAGATTATCCACTATGTAGTGAATAACAGGGCTTCCATAGAGAGAACAGTCAATGGATCACATTCCTGAACCCCCTCTCCCAGCATGCATGGCACCATCCTGATAACCTTATCTGGTTCGCTATCTTAAGGGGGACGTCTTTAAAACTAGGAAACTCCACAGGGCCAGATGCTTTGAAGTAGACCCCAAAACCGAGGGTGTAAATCTGCGATAAACAAAGAAGACAGTTTTACAGATTCAGCCTGAGCTGGGGGAAGAAACCTATCACAACTGGACACTCTCTTGACCTTTGGAGGACATGCCTTTCCATGAACAAAAAGCAATGGCATGGACACTATTTTAAACATCTTTAAAGTGTGCCAGTAGGGCAAAACATTCACATATATTAACTCAGTTCTTTTTATTCCTGTGTATATGTTTGATTATTCTGCATAACTTTAAAGGTGTAATCAGAATTTACAAACCCTTTTATTAGATAAAGGAAGGAATGAGAGGGTAAGATATGTAATGTTTGGTGTCAATCTCAAGCTGGCTTTATTCCAAGGATGTTGGTGAACACGGGAAATTGGTAGCATGAACCGAGCTCATAAAAAATACTTTTTAAAAGGTATTAAAAACTCCAACTGGATGGGCCGCACAGGGCAGGCGAAACACCGGGCTAATGTATGCACAAAGGGGGAACCACGTAAGGTGTGACTAAGCCCCGCAACCACATCTAATTGGACCAATCACCTGTGAGACGGACTGACTTCGAAGGGTCAAAACCAGCAAGCTTAAGCAGAATTGACCAACAACCTCTTTCAAGCAGCTTGGGCTTCTGCCCTTGCGGGCGCTACACCGCCTCTGCTGGCGTTATCTGCTCTTTAAGAACGCTTAATGAGACTTCGTGCCAGAACTCCAAGGTCCCACTATGAAGAAACTCTCAGGAGGAGTTCCAGAGCACCACCATTGGTAACCAAGCAACCAATGCCTCATTGAATGGCTTTTCTGAAAGATGTCATCTCTACAAAAGTGCACCAACCAATTAGCAACGCTGTGATTTCCATTGCTGGAGGCAAACCACTGGATGAGAATGAAACATAACGCAAGTAAACAAACAAAGCTTCATACCTTGCTGAAATTGGTGCTCGTTTCATAACTAAACCGGAAGAATTAACCCAAGACTCTGCTCTTGTGACTTTCTTTTATCTAGTAAATAGTACTAGAAAAATTTCCTTAACTTTCACCCTCCAAACTGTTTGCATGTGTGCATGCATGTGTTTAAGTAGCGTAGTTTCATGTAGCATAGATTATTCAAATAAATTCTTGTTTCTTTATAAAGAACTGTTGTCTTGGTCATGTATTTTAAAGTCTAAACATTTGCCCAGATCTTACGTTACCTTGCTCATAATTGATAAATACCAGATTTTGTATTATCCTCGTTGGCCACGTGATCAACAGAACTGGTAAGATACGCTCAATTGTGCTATACAGTGGACAGATAGTATATAAAGTGTATGCTATAAATTGTAAATCAGTTAGTAAAATTAGCCTGAATTGTCAAAGAGTCGATTCACCTCTGACCCAGTGCTAAAACACTACATATTAATGGTGAAAAATTGCGACATTAGTATTATGAAACCCTACACGATAGGTCCGCCATTTAAGTACCCAGTTATTTAGCTATATTTTCAATAATGTAATCTGTTATTCAGACAATTTATGTAATCCGTGAGCCAGACAGCAGTAATTCAGTTAGTGTGTGTGTGTGTGTGTGTGTGAGAAAGTCGTCCTACAAGCCCCGTCCCCACCCCCAATAACTCGCCCCCCTCTGTTATTCCTGCTGTAGTTAACAGATTATGGGCCAAACTTCGCTGAGTGATGATGGTAGAATAATTATAAAAGTCTTGACTAAAACAACATGCATGAAGAATCACAAAGGAGTTTTCAGTTTCTGCATTTTCTACAGTAGTTACTTCTAACAGAAAGTAACGCTGTAATGTAACTGATTACTTTTTAATGACAGTAATTTTGTAATGTAATTAGTTACTTTAAAAATTAACGGCCCCCCAACACTGGTACTAATGTACATACCTGACAGTAATTAATGAAGGTAAAGTATATAGTTAATGTATTATAAGTACATTACAGCATTTTTTTTTACTGTTACAAAAACATGATTAATATACCATCTATCCATCCATATTCAACCGCTTATTCAAAGTCGGGTTGTGGGGGAAGAAGTTCCAGCAAAGAACCCCAAACTTCCCTTTCCCCAACTACCTCAGCTAACTCTGACTGGGGAATCCCAAGGCGTTTCCTGGCCAGTGTGGAGATATAATCTCTCCATCCAGTCTTTGGTCTGCCCCGTGGTCTCCTTCCAGCTGGACGTGCCAAGAACACCTCTCTAGGGAGGCGTCCTGGTGACATCTTTACTAGATGCCCGAACCACCTCAACTGACTTCTTTCCACGTAAAGAAGTAGCAGCTCTACTGAGTTTCTCATGGATGACTGAGCTTCTCATCTTATGTCTAAGCGAAAAGCCAGCTACCCTTCTGAGAAAACTAATTTCAGCTGCTTGTATTCACAATCTTGTCCTTTCGGGCATGACCCAACGCTCATGACTATAGGTGTGGGTTGGAACAAAGATCGACCGGTAGATTGAGAGCTTTGCCTTTTGGCTCAACTCTCTTTTCGTCACAACAGTGGGGTAAAGCGACTGCAATACCGCCCCCGCTGCTCCAATTCTCTGGCCAACCACACATTCCAATATTCCATCACTCGTAAACAAGACCCCGAGATACTTAAACTCCTTCACTTGGGGTAACAACTCGCTCCCTACATGGAGTACACAATCCATCGATTTCCTGCTGAGAACCATGGCCGGAGATTTCAAGGTTCTGATCCTCATCCCTGCCATTTCACACTCAGCTGCAAACTGATCCAGCAAGCGCTGCAGGTCACAGACTGATGATGACATCAGGACCACATCATCTGCAAAAAGCAGCGATGCAATCCTTAGCCCACCAAACTGGAAACCCTCTCCTCCATGGCTGCGCCTTGATATCCTGTCCATGAAAATCACAAACAGGATTGGTGACAGGGCACAGCCCTGGCAGAGGCCAACACCCAATGGAAACAAGTCTGACTTACTGCTAAGAATCTGAACACAGCTCTCACTTTGGGCATAAAGGGATGATTGGATGGCCCTGAGAAGTGACCCCCTCACCCCATCCTCCCACAGTACCTCCCACAAAAAATCCAGAGAGACCCGATCGTATGCCTTCTCCAAATCTACAAAACACATGTAGACTGGATGTAGACATGTAGACAGCATTTCCGGACGGATCTCGTCAATTCAGTCAGACAGCTTCCGTAACCACAGGTGTTCACCACGCTGTTTGAGGGTTGCCGCCCCTCGAGGCACCCAGTACCTCAAGACCACAGCTCACAGCTGCAGCTTCAGCAATAGAAGCTTTGAACATTGACCACTCTGATTCAATGTCCCCAGCTCCTACAAGGATGCTGGAAAAACGCTGCTGGATGTGGGAGTTGAAGGCCTCTTGGACAGGGGCCTCCCCTAGACGTTCCCAATTTACACACACTACACGTTTGGGCTTACCAGATCTGTCCAGTGGCCTCCCCTGCCACCTGACCCAACTCCCCACCAGATGGTGATTAGTTGTCAGCTCTGCCGCTCTCTTTACCTAAGTGTCCAAGACATATGGCCTCAGGTCAGATGATACGATCACGAAATCGATCAATGACCTTCGCCCTAAGGTGCTCTGGTACCAAGTACACTTATGAGCATCCCTATGTTCGAACATGGTATTTGTTATGGACAATCCATGACTAGCACAGAAATCCAATAACAAAACACCGCTCGGGTTTAGACCAGGGAGGCCGTTCCTCCCAATCACGACCCTCCAATAAGAATATACTATTAGTATATTCTTATTGCAGCAGTAGCATGCTGTTATATTTCTGGCCAATTCCAAATACTTAAAAAGTCACTTTTTGTTTAATAAAAACATACTTTTATTATATCATACAGTACACACGGTCTTGGGATAATTTAAAAATATTGAATCCATTTTTTACGTTATAACATGTTTTTGGTAATACATCAGTTGTTATGAGGCTGATTTGCACAAGGTTACGAAAAAAACAGTACTATATTTTATTTGTGTGCAACAAAACATCAGATTGTCTCAGTAACACAAACAAAAATATAAACCATTGTCTGAACAAAGACAGACATTAGTCTTAGAATATACAGGAAGATTATTAAAACTTTAAACCTGGTTTGTTGATTCTAGCTGTTACACAGAGACTAAAAACAGGCCAAGGGCTACAGTACGGAGCATTATACTAGAACAAAGTACATAAGCTTTAGCAACAACACATTAGACAATACAGTCTATAGTTTACATTATGTACTTAATTACAAACTACATAAAAAAAACATGAAATTTATCTTATGCAGATGAACATAAAATAATAATGATATGAAATAACGCACTGATGCAGCTTTAAGCCGTGTATTCAAACTAGGAGAGGAGGACTGGGCAGTGTTGCCAACTTCTCAGTAAGGAAAGTAAGCCATTGGCTGTCCTAGAAGTCGCTAAATGACGTCATCGCGTAATTAACATAATGTTATGACAAAAAGTATGCATGAACACCTTTTATACGTTTAGAACTATACAAATAACATGTCAAATATCCAGCCTATATATATATATATATATATATATATATATATATATATATATATACACAGTACAGGCCAAAAGTTTGGACACACCTTCTCATCTATCTGTCTATATTTTCATGACCATTTACATTGGTAGATTCTCACTAAGGGCATCGAAACTATGAATGAACACATGTGGAGTTATGTACCATGAGATTACGTGAGATTGTGCCAGCTTCAGTAGAGGACAACCCTGCGAGGATCCTGAGGCATCCAGAGAAGGACCAGCTCCAGCTGGATTCTGCTTCATGATGGTTTGGAGCTACACATACTGCTCCTGAGCTCCCAGTAATCCAGACCCCATCTGCCCTCTGCATCCTTCTGACTCATCCCTGTGCTTGCTCAACAGGGACATCTACTGTAATTATTATTTAGACACATTTTTCTCACACATACACATTTCAATAAAATTTTCTTTTCCTTTTTTTAAAGCTGCTTTGAAACATTGACCATTGTTAAAAGCACTATATAAATAAAATTAAAAATAAATTGAATTTTATTTATCTATTTATTTATTCTTAATTAGGGCACTCAAAAAAAAGAGCAATGATATGCAAGTGCTATAACAAGTCTTAGTTAGCTTAACACAGTGAATGTAGCAAGGTTTATTATTATTATTATTATTATTATTATTAATAATAATAATATTATAATATTAAGAAAAAGAATAGAACAAGCTAGTGTTAGAGGCCTATTTTGCTTTTGTTAATTGTATTATAAAGAAAAAGAAAATAAAATACACTCAACAAAGGTATAAAAGCAATACCTTTGTTTCTGCTCCGATTTTTCATGAGATGGACTTAAACAAAGGTGTTGCGTTTATATTTTTGTTGAGTGTAGATAGAATACAAAAGGAACATAGAAGCTAGTGTTAATTAGTTAATTTTTATTTTTTAAAAGCTCTGTGACTGCAGCTGGGAGGGACTGCTGGGAGAGGACTGGGCCGCCTGGGAAAGCCTTGGGACAGGGAGGGGGCCAGGGGCAGCAGCTGCTGTGACAAGTTAATAAGTCTAAGAACGGTATGGTACGGACACATCAAAGTCTCCAAAAGTCTATAGTAACACCAGAAAAAGTCGCTAGATTTGTCGCTAGTTGCTAAGTTGGGAACGCTGGGGAGCCAATCAGAAAACAGACAGTCTGAATCTTCCCGCCTCCAGTTATTGATTGGCTGGTATTGCCCCTCCTTTAGTCTCTGGTTGGCTGGAATAGTTGCAGATTTATAACGCTGCTGCAGGTCTTCCAAGTGTACAGCAGCATTATAATATTAGAGTTTAAACACACAAATTATCTTGAACAAGCAAAAGTGAGTTTTAGAAAGTAAAAATAAGTTTTGCACAAACAAGAAAGAAGTGCACTAAATATAATCATAAATAAGTACATATAAATAAGTACATTCAAATTTTACTAAAAATATACTGAAACTACATTGTATTCTAACACATACGTCCTGTACATTGCTACAAAGATTATTTCAAGCATATTTAAAAAAAAAAAAAATATGCCAAAAATAAATTTAAAAACAAAGTGTACATTGATCTTTTACTTCAAGTATATTTTCCTATAATACATTTTTGAAAAGTGTACTATAATACAATTATTTTAAAATATGATTAAAGTTTAATTCCAAAAATTAATAAAAGCATAATGTTAGTATACTTTTTACAGTAGAGCTGCACGAACAATCATCAATATCGAGTAATTCGAATGTATGGTTCATGTCGATGTAGAAAAATGAAAATCGATTTTACAGTTTCACTTTGGTAAGGCACCGCGAGCTTCTGTAGTTCTGCGACGCCCCCTCTGTGACTCACACGTGGGAAATACGAGATACATGGCAGCACGCTCTGATGATACCAAAGAGCTTGTTTCTAACAGAGGCGCAGTTTTTTCAGTCCTATGGAAATTGTTCGGGTTCGCAATTTTACACATTGAACAAGCCAAAGCCAGGTGTAAGATTTGTCTGAAGTTTGTGGCAACCATAGGAAACAGCACGACTAATTTACTCGAGCACCTTCGAACAGAGACACACTGATGAATCAGCGTCGTATCGTAATCGCCAAGCTAAACAAGACAAGCGGCACCGCGGAAACAGCGACCACATTTCCCCACTGTATAAGAGAGGCCTCGATGGAAAGACATTAATGATGTTGTGTCGTGTTATATCGCTAAAAACATAACGCTCATATACATAGTTAAAAAAACATGTAAAGTCCTGTCAGGCACCTGTTTGATTTTATTCAGCATGTAAGTTGCATGTGGTTTACAAAATTGTTTAAGTGATTTTATATATATACTGTATATATATATATATATATATATATATATATATATATATATATAATTTTTAAATTATTTATTTTATAAAAAGTAATTTACAGTAGGTCTTTAGCTTATACTTTACTAAAATCCCTCATATTTTGTTAGAATAACCAGAACATAAAGACTGTTCAAAGTTTACACTTAATTAACCCCAAAAAAGAGGTATGTATGTTATACTGATTCCTGTTGTCCTAAAATAACAAGAAAACCTGTTCGTGAAAGCAAGTTTGCACTTTTAGTCCAAATAAGCAGTTCATGTTCGGTTATATCGTTTTGCTTAAATAATAATAATAAAAAAAACTATACTCTGTTTTTTTCCCCATTTTTATTCATTTTAGGGAAAATAATCGTTTTAAAATTGAAAATCGAATTTGGTCAAAAAAATTTGAGGTTCAACTTATAGGGCATATCGCCCAGGTCTGTTTTATATTTTAACTGATGGTACCTTTTTTATTAAAATATTTGCAATGTAGAAGATTTTAATATATTTGTAATACATTAAAGTGTATTTTCCCCCCCCACTAGGGTTTATTTGTGTCTTCAACAAAACTTTAGGTTGTCTGACAAACACTCACACATACACACACAGAACAAAAATATAAACTTTGAAGTACACAAGATTTAGCAATAACAACATTATAGAATGTATTGTCTAGTCTTAAATATTTACTTAATTTTAAACTACCTAACAAAAACCATGAATTTTACTCGATAAAATAATAATAATAATATTATAACCGTTTATATATATAATATTATAACCGTTTAATAATATAATATAAAACCGGAGGACAATTGAGCCAATCAGAAACAGGCAATAGGAATGTACCTCATTGGTAGGTATTGACTCTGCTACTCAGCTTTCTGGTTGGCTGGAATTCTGGCAGACTTTTACCGCTGCCATAATTTGAGAAAGTGTAACTTAGCGACATTAAGTCCATGCAAGAGACAGAGTTCAAACACACAAATAATGAGCATAAATGGACGCGAGTGTCAAAAAAAAACAAAAAAACTTTAGATTCAGCATTTAAAAACTAAGCATGGGTAAGATAGTAGTAAACTAAGATATAAGCATGAATAAGTTTATCCAAATTTTACTGAAAATATACTAAGACTACCATATATTAAAATTTACATTCTCTCCTATATTTTCTGTACATTGGGTATTTCACTGTGGCGACCCCCTGCCGGGAGCAGCCGAAAGATCAACATTGTTACAATGATTATTTAAAAAAAATAATAATAATATATATATATATATATATATATATATATATATATACACAACAAAAATAGATTGAAAAGGTCAAATCAGTGTTCTTTAAAAATTATACTGAACTTTCACTTGAAGAATTTTTTTCTATAACTTATTTTTGTAAAGTGTTTTATAATATAATAATTTTAAAGTTATATTTAAAGTTTAAATCCAAAAATTGGTAAAAGCATGATGTTGATACAGTTATTATATATTAACTGATAGTATAACTTTTTTCTTTAGTATACTGTATTTGCAATGTACTATAGAAGATTTAAATATAGTGTTAATCTGGAAACGTGCTTGTAATCCAAAACACCTGTATATCAAAGCTAATTTCCCCATAAGTAATAACAGAAACATATGTACCACAACCCAAAAATATCCATATAAAAATTATTAATGCAAAACAAAACATAAAAATAAAACATGTTAACCTGCACTTTTAATATATAGTGTACGGGGTATTGTATAGGACGATCCCACTTTAAAGCTCAGGTGTTGTCTCATACACAAATTAGATTCATCAAGAGTACCTGATTTAGAACATATCAAATACATGGACTTTCTAGAGCAGGGGTCGCCAACTGGCGAGACTGGCGCCAGCGAGATGCGTCTATCCGGACCACAAAGCCTTTTGACTTAATGAAAAAAAATATAATAATATATATATATATATATATATATATATATATATATATATATATATATATATATATATATACACACTCACCTAAAGGATTATTAGGAACACCATTACTAATACGGTGTTTGACCCCCTTTCGCCTTCAGAACTGCCTTAATTCTACGTGATTCAACAAGGTGCTGAAAGCATTCTTTAGAAATGTTGGCCCATATTGATAGAATAGCATCTTGCAGTTGCTCAAAGATGCTCAATTGGGTTGAGATCTGGTGACTGTGGGGGCCATTTTAGTACAGTGAACTTATTGTCATGTTCAAGAAACCAATTTGAAATGATTGGAGCTTTGTGACATGGTGCATTATCCTGCTGGAAGTAGCCATCAGAGGATGGGTACATGGTGGTCATACAGGGATGGACATGGTCAGAAACAATGCTCAGGTAGCCCATGGCATTTAAACGATGCCCAATTGGCTCTAAGGGGCTTAAAGTTTGCCAAGAAAACATCCCTCACACCATTACACCACCACCACCAGCCTGCACAGTGGTAACAAGGCATGATGGATCCATGTTCTCATTCTGTTTACGCCAAATTCTGACTCTACCATTTGAATGTCTCAACAGAAATCGGGCTCATCAGACCAGGCAACATTTTTCCAGTCTTCAACTGTCCAATTTTGATGAGCTCGTGCAAATTGCAGCCTCTTTTTATTATTTGTAGTGGAGATGAGTGGTACCCGTCATGCGTGCATTAAAGAGAGCAGAAAGCGAGAGCAGCGCACAGACAGATTAGCGCAAAAAAAAAAATAAATAAATAAATGTCACGTTCAAAAATGAGAAAAATTGATTCGGAAAACCAAGTTTTGCGAGATGAATGGGTGGAAAAATATGCATTTATTCTTCCTGCATCAAGCTCTACGAGGCCTGTGTGTCTTATTTGCTCGGACTCTGTTGCGGTTGTCAAAAGTGGAAACATTAAACGCCATTACGTATGGAACTCCAAAGTGTTCAAAATTAAATAAATAAATAGGACATGATGAAATAAATAACTCTATGAATAAATAAGACACATACATGTAATATGAGAATGATATTGTGAAATAATGGAACATATTCTGAAAAAAACCTTATTATTGTGAAATATATTGCACTCTGCAAATTATTTTTCCCAATAACAGAGGCATTTTATTTCATGCTGTTTTTATTTCAAAATGTCATTTTTTCAAAATCCCGTTTTAAAAATGACGGAAACTATAATATTGCATTTCTTTTTTATGCAGATAGATAAGTGCGTTAATCGTACGGGGGCCGCCGATAAAGAGCGTGTGTTTTGTAACGGCCACCACTATGTTGTATATCACATCATGTATGTACAGTATGTTGCCCTTTATGAGCTGTGCTGCTCCCCACGGAAACGCTCTATTGTTTTACCCTTTTCTTTACTTTTACTGTATGTTTTGTATTGTACCTTTGTGACGCTGATGATGATGACCAACACCTCTCCCCTTCTGTACCCGAGCCAAGTGAAAATCAACTGAACAGATAAACTGGAATAAAATCAGAGGCAGCATTAGCTCTGGCTTGTAAACTTACTCATTTTAATTAATATTTTAAAATAATATTGACTACAATAATAGTAACTGGCATGAGCTGATGCTGCTACTGATTTTATTCCAGCTTACCTGTTCAGTTTGATTGGCATCATTTTCACTCTGGTAGATTGGGGGAGAGGTGTTGGTCATCATCAGCAGGCACTGGTTCATCATCACTGACCTGCTGCACTTGCAGCTTACACTGATTGGTGTATAATTGCTTGCTGATACACTGAGTGGTGTATCTTACACTGACTGCATCAAGATGATCCTCCCTGACCTGCTAAAATATTGTCTTTATAGTTTTATATGTTGTTTGTCTTAATGTTCTTTCCTTTGTTTTATAAATATGACCCAATATACACTACCGTTCAAAAGTTTGGGGTCACTTGCAGATTTCTTTGTTTTTGTTTAGTGATTTATTTTCTACATTCTGCAACAATACTGGGGATTTCAAAACTATAAAATAACACATATGGGATTAGGTAATTACGTAACAACAAGAAAAAAATCAGTTAGTTGTTATTTTAAGACACAGAGGTCGGCCTTTCTGTATTAGTTCTTACAAGAACAGTATTGTCAAGTGCATTTGCAAAATCCGTCAAGCACCATAATGAAACTGGCTCTCATGAAGGCCGTCCCAGGAGGGCGAGACCAAAACCTACCTCTACCGCAGACGAGACGTTCATTTAGAGTTATCAGCCTGAAAAATGACCAATTAACAGCTCCTCAGATTAGAGGCGTTATGAAGTCTTTACAGAGCAGAAGTAGCAGAAACATCTCACTATTAACTGTTCAAAAGATCATGGATTTAGAAAGAGACCCCCTAACTTTTGAACAGTAGTGTATGTTCAGTGATACTTTAAATAATATACTTAAAAAGCATTTATTTCTGTATTGAGTTATATTTTTATACTAGTAAGTTGTTTGCTAAGTCAAAGGTCAGGTCAGATGGCGGACTGGTGTGAACTTCAGCCAGTTCTGCTCATTTTAGCTGATCAGATAGAGATAGATAATTTACCAGTAGACACTGTACTGCCACCTACTGCATAGAATACGAATTGCACCAATAGACCTAACCTGATACTTCATGCGCTATCACTTACGCCTGAATAAAGGAGCAACCAATCACACAGCTGGCTCCGCCCTATCGCTATTGATTGACAGAACGACTCATTCTACTGAAAAGTCGCATTATGAAATAAATAGGCCATCGTGAAAAACGAGACTTTAAAATAAAAACTAACTTTGAAAAAATGACAGTTTGAAATAAAAACAGCATGAGTTAAATAAAATGCCTCTGCAATAATCTCTGTTATTGGGAAAAATAATTTGCAGAGTGCAATATATTTCACAATAATAAGCTTTTTTTTTCAAAATATGTTCACATGATTCACAATATCATTCTCATATTACATGTATGTGTCTTATTTATTCATAGAGTTATTTATTTCATCATGTCCTATTTATTTATTTAATTTTGAACACTTTGGAGTTCCATAATTACGAAGCTAAACATAGACACTTTGAAGAAACTTACCCCCAACAGTCTGAGGTAAGGGCGAGGAAAATAAATGAGCTTAAAGTGCAGAATGAGCGATCTACACAGGTCCTCTTTCACTCACTAACCCCTCAACATTTTATGAATATAAAATGCAATATAAGATTTATGATTTTTTTTTAACAAGGTAAATAAGGTGATAATTTGTAATCTCAGTTCAGCAGGAAAAAAGCACTTTAGTTTCCCTTTTAAATTGTTAATGTTGAAATTAATTTATGTTCTGTGCAGATTTAGAGATAAAGGCATTTTGCACTGTTTCCTTCATCATATTTTTGTCAGACATTGTTACTGGTTTAGTTAAATTATTTTGTACCAAAGCAACATAAAGGACAGAACCGAACAGCATTAAAATGAGATCCAATTTGTGAAGGATGTAAATTTATGTCTGTTTATACATACGAAAAGACATGTTTATCCATATGAGAACATATTATATTTTGTTTAATAAAAAATGTTATCTACACCTAAACCATCAGTGCCTGTTTTGGGTTGTCCGGACCTTAGCTGGTGAGGAGTGTTCATTTACCTGACCTTAAGCAATTTTAGTTGATGACCCCTGTTCTAGAGAATTGTTGATGGAGAGCCAAGTGGAAAAAAAAGTATGCTAAGTATATTAAATCCAAGCATATTTAAGTATGCTTGTAGCAGACTAATTGTTAGGTTTTAAATGAATATGAAGTGTGTCCGAGCTAAGTTTTAAGCTAAGAGAAGAAGAGTTTTAGCTTGTTGTGTCCGCTGCACCTTGATACACTTACCGGTCCAGGCCCGATCGACCGGGAGAGACAAACACACACACGCAGGCATGATGTCTGAAGATCTCTGTTTATTCTCAGCAAAGAGAGCACATTTAAACGGTGCTACGTCCCGAACATCAAAAGAACCATCATTAACATGTCAGTCATAGAGGAACCCGGAGACAGACAGGTGAGAGGAGATACATTTGCATTCTCCTGATTAAACAAAAGGATTCTAGCAGACACGAGCCATTTGGATGTATCCTCGTCTGGATACAGGATATAGAAGGTGTTACCACAGAAGACATGAGGAAACACAGTGAGGGGTCTGTTCTCAGAGCACAGGAATCTTACTACATTATAAAACCTTACACTAATACTTGAAGTTTGCTATTTTGGAACAACTAATTTTGTTCTAAGTGTATTTAAGTTGTAATTAAATTTGTACTGTATGTGTATTACGTATACTTTTGTGTGCTAAAGTGGAACAACTTTAAGTATACTTAGTACACTTAAAGTATATGGCTGTGTGTGTACCAACGTACATACCTGATATTAATTAATACAATTTAAATATATATTCAATGTATTATAAGTACATTACAGCTGTTACAAATACATGATTAATATACTATGAGTATATATTTTTATTGCAGCAGTAGCTGTTATACTTCTGGTCAACCTTCTATATTACAGTATTGCAAATGTATTACCAGTACACTAAAGGTGTTTAGGATAATTTACAAATGCTAAATGCATTTTCTACACTATGACATGTTTTTGAAACACATTACATCAGTAATTATGAGGCAGATTTTATTCATGAGTTCAACAGATTTAATTTGCACAAGGTTACAAAAAAGCCAATCAAGAAACAGACAGTCCGAATCAATCTGCCTTCAGTTTCTGATTGGCTGGTGTCGCACCGATTCTAGTCTCTGGTTGGCTGGAATAGTTGCAGAGATCTAACACCGCTGCAGTTTGTGCAAGTGTCGCTTTATGACATTGAGCGAACAGAAGAGTGAGAGGGTGCAGACATACATTATCTTAAACGGGCAAAAGTGATTTTCAGCGCACAACAACGAGTTTGAGAGCACACGCGCGGGAGAGAGGGATTCAGCAGGTAAAAACGAGTCTAAAAGCGTGCACGCACGAGAGAGTAGTAAATATAAATACTAAATATAAGTACATTTAAATTTAACTGATAATATACTGAGACTACAGAATTTTAAAAAAAATTTTATTCTAATGTATACTTTCTGTACATTTGTACAATGATTATTTTGAGCATATTTTTTTTAAATATACCAAAAATACACTGAAAAACAAGTTTAAATAATTATACTTTCGAAATTAAACCAACCTTTCACTTAAGGTATGTTTTCAAATAATATATTTTTGGAAAGTGTACCATAATACAATTATTTTGAAGTATATTTAAAGTTTAATTCCAAAAAATGGTAGAAGCATGATGTTGGTATACTTTTATATATTAACTGATTGTACATTGCAAATATACTTACAAAAAAATGTACTATCAAAGACTTCAATATATTTGTAATACACTAAAGTGTATTTTTTGGCTGCATGTCAGAAATGTCTAATTCAAGAGAGCTGTCTATAAAGTTAAGAGAACATATCAAACTTCAGTGTGGTTGGACATTCCAACAGGACAATGATCTCAAGCATACTTTGAAATATATAAAGGCTTGTTTTCAGATGAAGTCCTAAAGGGTTCTAAAGAGGCCATCACAGTTACCTGACTTGAATCCAATAGAAAATTTTGATAAAAGCAGTTGCAGCATGCAAAATCAAAGAATCTTAATGAACTACAGGTGATTGCACATGAGGAATGAGACAAGTTCTCTGAGAAACACCAGGTCATAATAGCTAAAGGTGGCTCTATTAACCTACAATATAGGAAAAAAAAAGTATGCTAAGTACATTAAATCCGAGCATGCAAAAGCATACTTAAGTGTACTTGCTCCAGACTAATGACTAGTATACTTAAAGTTTGCTATTTTGGATTAACTAATTTAGTACTTAGCACATTTAGGTTGCATTAAAATTATTGAAAAATACAATTATACATGTATTAAGGGTACCTTCATGTGAAAGCACTATAAGTATATTTAGTATTAGGCTGTGTATGAACATTTGTACATACCTGACACAGCGATTAATGAAATTAAAATATATTTAATGCATTACAAGTCCATTACAGGAATTTTTACTGTATAACAAAGGCATGAGTAATATACCAAAAATAAAAAAGAGAGTAAATTTTGTGGTTAATTAAAAAATATATATATATATAAATAAATTACTTTGGCTGCTCTGACCAAGTGGTCCATCCAATCGTGGTACAGGTTTTATACCGGATGCTCTTCCTGACGCAACCCTCTCATCTGTCTATCGGGTGTAGGGGTACTGTAGCAAGTACTCAAACCCAGATACTCAGTCCCCCAAATACACAACCTAGAGCATTTTCACTAGGAAAGTACTGAAGAGGGGTTGAATAATTTAGTAATCATTTAAAATTGTCTTAAAGTTGTCACTTGTTATATTAGTTGTGTTGAGCTGTTTAAATTGCTCTCATTTCACTTTCAATATATTACAAACAGCTTCAAGTTAGTAATTTTGGGCAAAAAAAAAAAACTTTTTTTTTTTATGTGGGTTGAATAATTTGAGTGCAATTGTATGTTGTCTTAATACTTAACAACCTCTGTACAATTTTCTAACTGAGACACGCATAAAACAATTTTGCTGTGCTGTAAGCTACATGTGACAAATAATTGAATATTAAAGGTTTAACAATGTAAGTTTACCAAAGAATAACAACGAATTATATTACGGTCATCAGGCAGCCTCATAATTCGTCCTGACTTAGACCCACCACACCTATAGAACCCAAACCCAGCGTACAGGGGCTGAGTGAATGTGGTGCGGACTCTGTGGAGGAGCTCCATCGTGTCAGAGACGCTGTAGAAGGACAGAGTTCCTGCACTGTGATCCACATACACTCCTATTCTGGAGGATGATGGAGCTCTGAGATCAGTCTTATTGTTGTTGTGATAGAAACAGCAAGAAGACGCAGAGGGAAACTCCAGACTCCAGGACTGATTGGTACGTGCAAACATACACTCCTCACCCTCTCCTTTCCTTCTGATCTTCTTATATACAACTGCTATGGCCACACCTATGTCACTTTCCCACTCCACCTCCCAGTAACAGCGTCCACACACACTCTCCTTACACAACACCTGAGGCCAGTAATCAAATCTCTCTGGATGATCAGAGTACTGCTGCTCTCTCTCACTGTATCTCACCGCTCTGTTCTCCTCAGACAGAATGAATTCTTGATGTGCCGTGTTGGGATCCAAAGTCAGATGACAGAAATCTAAAATAAAATCAACAAATCAAAAATGTATTAATGTTTTAATTCACAGCAATAATGTGAATGTTCATTGATTTCATGTTTTAGATGGAGTTATTTTCTGTTCTGCTCTATTTAACAAATGGTTACTAGAATAAAACCAGATGTGTGACGTACATTTCAGAAACTCTTCTCTGGTCTGCGGCTCTGAGTGTAAACTCTGAACACCCATTACTATGGAAAAAGAAATAAAAAGGTCAGATGATAAACCCGTTAGAAACATACAGTCTTTACCCCATCCTTTCCTGCCGATCCCCCTATATACGACTGCTATGGCTACACCTATGTCACTTGTCCACTCCACCTCCCAGTAACAGCGTCCCTACACACTTTCCTTACTCAAGGCATGAATATAGGAGTCAAATCTCTCCTGATGATCAAGTTCAAGTAGGCTTTATTGTCACTTCAACCATATACAGTTAGTACACAGTGAAACGAAACAACGATCCTCCAGGACCAAGGTCCTACATGCAACATAAACTTACAACAAAAATTAACAGAGAAGCTAAACTAGCTAACTACTGTAAGAGGTCTAGTTAGCTGGCTAGCAGAGACAAGACAGATAGTCCTAACATAAATTACAACATAAATTAACTAAAACTAACTAACTAAGGAAGACTATTTACAGGTTTTACAGACAACAAAGTGCACGTGCAAATGTGCAAACGAGCAACAACAAGTGACAGTGCAACAACAACGACATAACAGAACATAAAACACAACTTAAAATATGGTGTTGAGGTAGTAAACACAGCAGCAAGAATTGAGGAATTAGTGCAAAAAGTAATGATCAGGGTACCCCTGATCTCTCTCACTGTATCTCATCACTCTGTTGTTCTTAGACAGAACGAGTTCTCGATGTGCCGTGTTGGGATCCAGAGTCAGATGATGGAAATCTAAAATGAAATCAATAAATAAAAAAATTATGATGATATTGATAGTTTAATTCACAGCAATAATGTGAATGTTCATTGATTTCATGTTTTAGATGGTGTTATTTTCTGTTTTGCTTTATTTAACAAATAGTTACTCAAATAAAACCAGTTGTGTGACGTACATTTCAGAAACTCTTCTCTGGTCTGCGGCTCTGTGGGGAAACTCTGAACGCCCTCCACTGTGGAAACAGAAATAAAAAGGTCAGATGGTAAAACCCTTAAAAACAGACATTTATGTAAATCATCAGAAATGTTTTAGGTCACATGACTTCAGTCCTGAAGCACCAGAGTGAAGAGTTTCTCATCTCTAACATAAACTCATTTACATCAGCAGTTCATCATCATGACTCGACTCAGAAGTGTTAAAACTCTAAACTGTGCAGAGCTTTAAAGTTCAGCAATGAAGACTGACACCTCGACCTGATACAGAGCGAGTAAAGACGTCCATCATTGTGTTTCTCCAGCAGGAACAGCTCCTCTTACCATGTGGAGGGATTTTGTTTAATTCATACTTACAGCATTCTCCGAATTTCTTCTTCAGATCTGAGAAAGAATTCCTCACTTCATTTAATGGGGGATGTAGATTTACATTAGTGGCACCTCTCCTAAAATCTGGTCTTACAAATGGAGGAGATCGATACCGAAAAGCTAAAGCCTATAAAAAGCAGATGACATTTAGGACACATTTGTCACAGGGACATTTATTGTTGTCTTAATGAAAGGTTTTTTTTAGTGTGTGTGTGATGGACAGCTGTATGTGTAGATCAGACAGTGAGTGTTACCCTATCAAGTTTAGTAAGCTCCTCCCCCAGAAGGTCCATGAGTACTTCAGCTCGTTGTGTTGAAACACTGCCCTCAGCCATGTTCCTGATTTCACAGAGAGAGAGATAGAGTTCAAGTTTTTAACCATTTACATTTTCACATATACACATATATATATATATATATATATATATATATATATATTACACACACACATATACACACACACACATTTTTTTTTAAATAAGAAAACCCTTGTGACCGTCCACCCCATCAATTTCCCCAACATCTTTTCAAGTCCTAGTTAATTCATCCTATTCCAGTTCGCAGTCCTGTTCAGAGTCTCACACTCTGTGGTCATGAGTTTGTACAGTAGGTGTGTTTATAGCGTTGCTCTGATCCAGGCTACTGTTCGTCTCCATGGCTTGTGTTCTCCTTAGAAGGAGCAGGTTTCAGTTTTTTGCTACCAGATGCGAGGGTTGTGTTTTGTATTTACTTATATTTATGTATCCTTTAAATTTGTAATAAATTATTGTTATTATTACTTTTAATAAAAAAAACACCAATTCAGGCATTGTTTAGGTAACGTTACTGTTTTAAAAGTACAGATTTGGCACCGGTCTCGTAAAAAAAAAAAAAAAAAAATCAATGTCCTGATGTTTGTTGAATTAAAAAAAAAACTATTAAAGCCATTAGAGTCTCAAAAGTGAAACAAAATAAAAATATACAGCTGTTTCCTTGTTATATTATTATGTACTTGTTAGGATAACATGTGACTCTAACTTGGCCTTGGTGTATCATTAGCTTACAGAACACTGGGTATAATTTTACACCCAGTCATTCGTGCCATAATGTTAACAAAGTCAAGGCAACTTATTATTATTATTATTATTATTTAAAAAAAAAATACATTTATAGTTCTACATACACACTACAGCGCTTGCCTGAGGGGTAGGATCAGGTGGCACAGTGCCAGAGCAAACATTACAGCAGAAGACAAAACAGATCAGAACTTATACACTGCGTAATCAGAGAGAGATCACTCTGTAATAAGTACACTAAATATAAACTAACATTATTTTTACTACTAAACTTAATGTAAAACAACTGATTAGCAAATAATATCTATATAACTTATATCTAATTATTATTGCATACAGAGAGAATAATATATAAGGGGTGTTCAAGTCTAACTGCTAATTGTGGTGAACTTTCTCAAGAATAAAGGCATTAACACCGTGATCGTCCCTATCCCCGCACCCCCAACATCACACACACACACACACACACACACACCGCATTTCTGTTTGAGTTCAATGTTTTCCTGTGTTTTGTAAAGGGTGTGCCTGTGAAGAAGTGTGTGTGTGAGAGAGAGGGAGAGAGAGAGAGATAAAAAGATTGTTAAATAGGTCTTACCAGCAGTACGAAGTAAAAATCTACACAATCCTGTGAAACTGTAATGAAGGAGAATATAATCCACAGTCGGAACACCCGCTAAGAGAAGAGAGATTACACAGTGTTTACCAACAGCGCAAAGAAAGTTGAAGCGAAATGGCGATGGAACTCTTTCCATGAGAGTAGGCGTCTTTCTTTCTTTTCCTTAAGCTCCGCCCTCTTCAGCCTATTCCACCTCCTCACAAATGCGGTTGCCAGTTCCACTTATAAAACGTGACTTTGTTTGTTTGGGTTTTTTTTTGCTTTGAAGCCGCTTGAAAATATTACTGGTTGTGAGTCACGTTTTTTGGGCTTGTTTCTAAAAATATGATTGCTTTGATAGAAAAATCTGACAAACAACCGTTTTTTTTTTTTTTTTAATTCATCTTTACATGTGCTTTCCACCAAATTTATTGTTTGTTGCTGTCTACACAGGTTGTGCAAAACTCATTAAGCGCCATGATGAAACTGGTTCTCATGAAGACCTACCAAGGAAAGCAAGACCAAAAAGGTTTGGATTTTTTTTCTCCCTAAATAATAAAAAACCATCATTTAAAAACTGCATTTTGTGTTTACTTGTGTTATCTTTGACTAATAGTTAAATGTGTTTGATGATCAGAAACATTTTGTGTGACAAACATGCAAAAGAATAAGAAATCAGGAAGGGGGCAAATAGTTTTTCACACCACTGTATATATATATATATTTATATATATATATATACTGAACAAAAATATAAATGCAACACTTTTGTTTTTGCTCCCATTTTTAATGAGATGAACTCAAAGATCTGAAACATTTTCTACATAAACAAAATAACCATATCTCTCAAATATTGTTCACAAATCTGTCAAAATCCGTTACGATGAAGAACTGGAGTCAAGTCGAGACCCCAATAAGGACGACGAGCATGCAGTTGAGCTTCCCTGAGACTGTTTGTGCAGAAATCCTTTGGTTATGCACTCCGATTGTTTCAGCAGCTGTCCGAGTGGCTGGTCTCAGACGATCATGGAGGTGAACATGCTGGATGTGGAGGTCCTGGGCTGGTGTGGTTACACGTCGTTTGCGGTTGTGAGGCTGGTTGGATGTACTGCCAAATCCTCTGAAACACCTTTGGAGACGGCTTATAGTAGAAAAATGAACATTCAATGCACGAGCAACAGCTCTGGTGGACATTCCTGCTGTCAGCATGCCAATTGCACGCTCCCTCAAAACCTGCGGCATCTGTGGCATTGTGCTGTGTGATTCAACTGAACCTTTCAAAGTGGCATTTTACAGGTGGCCAGTCTAAGGCACACCTGTGCAATAATCATGCTGTCTAATCAGCATCTTGATATGGCACACCTGTGAGGTGGGATGGATTATCTCGGCAAAGGAGAAGTGCTCACTATCACAGATTTTGACAGATTTGTGAACAATATTTGAAAGATATGGTTATTTTGTGTATGTAGAAAATGTTTCAGATCTTTGAGTTCATCTCATAAAAAATGGGAGCAAAAACAAAAATGTTGCGTTTATATTATTGTTCAGTATATATATATATATATATATATATATATATATAACTTTACAGCAGTGATTCCATTGGTATGTGCTCACACGATTGTCATTAGTGATGTTCCTAATAACGTTCCGTTAATGTGTGTGTGTGTGCACGGACATTACACACACACATACACAGCGCCTGCACACATAAACGTAAACACCTATCTGTCGGGATTTATTTTTCTTTTTTTAAGGATAAAGTGCAGGTTAATTTGTATTATTTTTACTTTATATATTGTATTAATTATTTTTATGTATAAATTTTTTTGGCCTGTTGAATGAATAATTTAAGTTTCCATTATTTCTTATGGGAAATTATTGATTTGATTTAGGAGTGTTTTGGAATACAAGCCCACTTCCAGAACGAATTATGCTCGTAATCCAAGATTCCACTGTGTATATGTATATATATATATATATATATATATATATATATATATATATGGAGCTGAAGATGTTGAATGTTGAGGTTCTCTTTGAGAGTGACAAGGATGGATAGGATCAAGAATGAGTCCAACAGAGGGACAACTCATGTTAGATGTTTTGGAGATAAAGTGCTGGTTTGGACATGTTCAGAGAAAAAATTGTTAATATATCGGTAGAAGGATGCTGAGGTTGGAACTGGCTGGCAGGAGGTCTAGAGAAAGACCAAAGACGAGATTTATGGATGCAGTAAGACATGAAGGTAGTTGGTGTGAGAGATAAAAATACAGAGGATTGGTTTAGATGGAGACAGATGTTTCACTGTGGTGACCCCTAAAAGGGAACAGCCAAAATACAAAAAAAAAAAGATTGTCCTGACTCTAGTGTGTGACAATGCAGGAAACTGACTAAGAACCTTTCTCACTAAGGGGCATGAGATGGGGAGGAAGGGGGTAGTGGAAATTTCCTCAGGTCACCTGCAGGGGAGCTGGATAAAAAGCACACATCAGTATAATGTCCTGATACTCGTTAAATTAAAAAGAAAAGAAAACAAAAGAGTCAAAGCAATAAAAAAAGAATGGAGGAAAAAAAGGTATGTAGCTGTTATCACTCACTCACTCACTCATAGCCTATACCACTTTATCCTGTATTTAGAGTCACGGCAGGCTTGGAGCCTACATCAGGAGACTTACAGTAGGACACGAGGGGGGTATACCTTGGATTAGGAGCCAGTCTATCACTGGGCACACACACACTACAGGCAATTTGGAAATGACAATTAGCCTAATCTGCTTGTCTTTGGACTGTGGGAGGAAACTGGAGTACCTAGAGGAAACCCACCAAGAATGGGGAAAACATGCAAACTCCATGCACACAGACCTCAAATTCAAATTCAAATGTTATTTGTCACATACAGAGTACTACACAGTACGAAATGTAGTGAAATGCTTACACGACCGCCAGTGACCTTAAAAAGAGAATTAAAGCTTATAATAAGTAATAAATATGAATAAAAGAAATACGATAAAATTTAAATAAAAAAATAAAAATAAAATTTAACTAGGAAAAATAGAACTAAAAATAGAAATATACTGTACAAATAGAAATATAATGGTGTGCAAATATGCATAGAAAAAGTGACTTTGTGCAATGGTTATTAAAGTGTCTTTGTGCAATGGTCCAGAATGTAAACATAAACATGTAGTGTAGATGTGATGTGCGTGAGACTTAAATCAAATCCAGACCCTGAAGATGCAAGGCGACAGTGCTAACCACTACACCACCGTGCTCCTTAGTAGCTGTTATGTCTTTATAATATTAAGTACTGGTTAAAATAGGTAATTAACACTTATTTTTGTTAACACTGCTTATTTTATGTTTGTTAGCCTTCAAATTTACTGTTTTATGTCATTACGCAAAGTTTTGTCTTTTTTTTGCTGGACACTGAAGTGGAGTTCTCCCAGTGCACCATATACACTACAGCCCCTGCTCAAGGAGTAAGATCAGGTGGCAGAGCACCGTAGCACAAGTTACAGCAAAAGACAAAACACAAACAGAAGTTACCGCTGTGTAATCAGGTAAATCAGCCTGTAATAAATGTGAGGTACATTGTGATTATTTTTACTACAAAACTTAATGTAAACTAACTGAGCAGTAACTAATATTACTATACTATAATAGTACTATTGTACTTAAAATAATACATACATGACATATACAACTGTTACACATAACTCACTTGTTTACATGTTCAAACAGCTTACAGTATATACTATAGGTATACTATAGAATGAGAAATTATCCAAGTACTGTTCAGGTCAAACCACTACATGTAGTGAAATTTCTCATGAATAAAGTCCAATTATCACTCAAGAACACCCTTATTGTCACCCCACCCCATTGCCTGCCATATTTCTACATGTTTCACAGAGTTGGCTGCCCGAACTGGGACAAACCATAAAATACAAATCCTATTAATAAAATCTTCCTTAATGTTAGAAAATTGGGAACAATTTTACAGTAGAACAGTACAGTAGTAACAGTAGTAAAGTACAGTAGTGATTGTGTATTTCTAATGAAATTATACACAAATACACAATCATGGGAACAATTTACTAAAAAAATGTATACATACAGTGACAGCACATACGACAGGCAGAAGTGAATGCTGTCAAAATATTGGAGCAGCAGGAGGTGCAGTTTTACACATACAAAAGATACATTTTATTATAAACATGTATGCAGCACTGAACACTTTGGAATAAATTTTCACATCTTCAAAACAATTGAATGTAAAGCTTTAGCACTGAACTCTTTTTGATTAGCATTGTCATCTTGCACCTCTAGTGTTCGTGTTCGATCACCACCTTGGGTCTGTGTGCATGGAGTTTGCAAGTGCTTCCCGTTCTTCCTTAGTTTCCTCTGGGTAGTCCCACTATCTAAAGACATGCAGATGTGGCATTCCTAAATTGCCCGTAGTGTGTGTGTGTGTGTGTGTGTGTGTGTGTGTGTGTTTGTGTGCATGTGTCCTGCGATGGATTGGCACCTCATCCAGGGTGTACCCCGCCTCAAGCCCTAAGCCTTGAGATGGCCTTAAGATAAAGCAGCATAGTGTGTGTATGAGTGGATGGTGATTTAAGACCTTCATGCAGAATCAAAATAGAACCACTGAATTTCATGCATACTTTGTAAAACCCATGATGTAAATGATTGCTTCAACATTACAACGCAATGTACTCCTGTAACTGTTAATTTTAAGGGGAAAAATTACTAAAAAAAAGAGGCCAAAATCAATCAAAATCAATAAACAAGGATAACACAATAGAACATAGTGGTTGTAAGGTCCATTACATTTGCCTTTAATTACCATGTTATTCCATCTATTCCTCTTCTTTCTCAAGAATACATTCCTCTTTTCAGGGTCTCTATAAATCTTCCCACTTCTTTTTCTTTGATACTCCATATTCCTTCACTTTCAATCTTCCACCATAATTGCCCGTAATTAATTTGATGATTCCTACAGTATATATATATATATATATATATATATATATATATATATATATATATATACTGTAGGAATCATCAAATTAATTACGGGCAATTATGGTGGAAGATTGAAAGTGAAGGAATATTTGCCTCAAACATCCTCAATAAGCTTTTCATTAAACACCATCTAACTTTATTGTAATTCTTTTTAAATAATATCCTACAGGTGATAAATAACTGAACAGTTTTAAGTAATGCAAAATAAAAACTCATTTATGACAAATAAATAAATACAGTTTGCACAATAATGAGATATAGGTTACCTATAAACATCAGTAGTAAACATTAGCAGGTTGTGTACTACTGAGAAATAAACAATAATAAATGGTAAGGGCATATCTAAAATAGGACTTTTTTGATCAAACGTGAGCAGTTTAAAGAAAGTGGAATCTATGTATACGAATACTATGTTCATTACGGCACACCAGTTCTCCCAGTAGGCACCAGTGTTATGCAAATTAGTATGTGGTGTTTCTGTGTATGTTTCAAATCTTTTATGCTTTTATTTATACTGTTGTTTTGTATTTATTATTGTTTTCAACAACTTGTCATGTGTTATGGCGGGTGATTTTTTTGCCTCACTATCATTGTGAATTGTATCATGTTTAATAGGTCCATGTGTTGCGAGCATAACAATATGTTTATGTGTTCACATTCTATTGTGTAGAAAATAAATACTTTTAATAACATGGGCGGGGCCCTAGGCAATCTCCCGTATTGCCCGTTGGACGGGCCAACACTAGTTCTTGTTGAAGTAGGTGAAGGATAGTGATACATGTGAGGACATCTATGAAGAGGATGAAGAGTTTAAAGGCAGTTGGTCCAGATATCCCAGTGGAGGGATGGAGGTGTTTAGGTGAGATGGCAATGGAGTTGCTTACAATGATGCCTTATAAGTGGAGAAGAAGTGTTTTAGTTCCAAGGGAGGAGTGCAGAGCTGAGCAACTACAGAGGCATAAAACTGATGAGCGCATTAAGTTATGGGCAAGAGTAGGGTTACATTTACAGCAATTGGCAGATGCCCTTAAAACATTATATTTTTATATATATTTTATATTCCTGAGAATGTGTATGACAGGGTCCCCAGAGATTAACTGTGGTATTGCATAAGGACATTAAGACTGGCAGAGAAGTATGTAAGGTGGTGCAAAATATGTACATGAACAGTGTTAAAGTGGTGAGGTGTGCTGTAGGTACGACCGACTGGTTTGAGATGGAGGTGAAACTACACCAAGGATCAGCTCTTAGCCCCTTACTGTTTTCCTTGGAGATGGACTATTTGACGGATGAGGTTAGACAATAGTCCTCATGGACTATTTATGTTTGAGGATGATATTGTGAACAGCAGCAATGTAAAGAGCGGGTGGAGATGAGTACAGAGAGGTGGAAAGATGCACTGGAGAGAAGAGGCATAAAGATGAGAGCCAAACGAAGCACATGCGTGTACAGTGGAACCTTGGTATATATATGGAATTATGTTTTTGCAAAAAGGACAAATTTTGTATCAGTGTGATTTTTAAAAAAATAAACTGTAGTTTATTACTGTAGTACTGTAGAACCAAACACAAGTACTGGCAGCAGGTTAGATCAGTGAAATCAGGTGTTACAAATTACAAAGATCGTAAGAGATCATAACACTATTATAAACAAAAAAAAAATTATGTTTAAATGTAAAGTTACTTTATGAGAAGGCAAAATCCAAAGTTTATGATCATAAAGGCTGTGAGGGTAATTGGGAATGTGTGCATGATTGGCATTCGGTGAAGTGCTGCTCTGGGGATTTTAATCCATGGCAGTCAAGTTTGTATAATTATAGTGTGTTACAGTAGATACAATGACAGTCAATTGATCAGTAAGAATAATTTGTTATTTTATGAAATTAGTATGCTGTACAAAAATCAATATTTAATATATAGACCTTTATTCTTCAAAAATGGCTGGGCATAATGTCTAAAAGCCATCTACAGTACAGTACTCTGGGGTCACTTTCTCCATCCATGCATGCTTAAATTCTTCCTGAAATCATGTACAGAAAGTAATTTCTTTTTCACTACTGTCTTCTTCACCATTTTCAAACAGTTCTCTATTGGGTTTAGATCTGGAGATTTGCCTCCAGAACCTGAATACCAGTTTTTCACAGATTTTATTATGTGGCAAGAAGTCATAAATCATGGTAAATTTGTGAGAACTAAAACATGGTATATGCTGTATTAATATTATGGCAACCACTGTACATTTTCAGAAGATCACAATTTAAACATTATATAATAATATAATTAGTATTAATTGATAAAGAAAAACATATGATTATTTTATGTTCTGCTGAACCATGTAAGTGTAAGCCCAACAGACATATAATGATCTTTTTAGATTTGACTCAGATTCTATGTGGAAATAAAAGATAATAAATAAAGACAGTTTCATATTAAGACATCCTTCATACATACTGCATATACATCAGTTTCCTAAATGGAACATGCAAAAAAATAATAATAATAATAATAATTTATATGCTTTGAGCAATGTAAATGATCGGCCAAACCTAAGTCTAAACTCATGATGTAGTGTTTTAATGATTTAACTTTAAAAATTTGTCACAGTTGGGATCGATAAGGAAATGTGCTTTCATTTATCAGTACACTACAGATTATAAAACAGCACAGCTTAATTACTTTGGATCACACATCCTGATAACTGCTTCAGATTCAGACCAACCACCCCTGTAGAACCCGAACCCAGCGCACAGAGGCTGAGTGAATGTGGTGTGGACTCTGTGGAGGAGCTTCATCGTGTCAGAGACGCTGTAGAAGGACAGAGTTCCTGCACTGTGATCTACATACACTCCTATTCTGGAGGACAATGGAGCTCTGAGATCAGTCTGAATGTTGTTGTGATAGAAACAGCCAGAAGTTTCAGAGGGAAACTCCAGACTCCAGGCCTGATTGGTAAGTGCAAAAGCACACTCCTCACCCTCTCCTTTCCTGTCGATCGCCTTACATACGACTGCTATGGCCACACCTATGTCACTTTCCCACTCCACCTCCCAGTAACAGCGTCCACTTATGCTCTCCTTACTCAACACTTGATACCAGGACTCAAATCTCTCTGGATGATCAGGGTACTGCTGCTCGTTCTCACTGTATTTCACGGCTCTGTTGTTCTCAGACAGAATGACTTTACAATGTGCCGTGTTGGGATCCAGAGTCAGAGAAGAGAAATCTGGAATAAAATCATTAAATTCAAAGTGAATATAATATATTCATGTAAACATTTCATGTTTAAGATCAAGTTATTTTCTGTACTTGCGAGAGTGTGTGAGAAAAAATCACTATTATTAAAACAAAACAGTACAGCAGGCGTGTGACATACGTTTTAGAAACTCATCTCTGCTCTGAGGCTCTGTGAGTAAACTCTGAGCGTCCTCCACTGTGGAGACAGAAATAAAAACGGTCAGATGGTGAAATCTTAAAATTCAGACATGAAGACTAGACTGAAGTTTCTCAGGTCTAACACAAACTCATTCACATCAGCAGTTCATCATTAAGAGTGTTCAGAGCTTTGATGCTTTGGGATGAAGACTAACCTCGAAATCGGTCTGTTACAGAGAGAAAAGACCCCCAACATGGATTAGCTCGTCTTACCATATTCCTTAAGTCTCTTCTTTAGATCTGAGAAAGAATTCATCACTCCATCAAACGAGAGATATTGTTGGACACTGATGCTGGATATTCGAGAATCTGGTCTTTCAGGTGTGAGCGATTGATGTCCAGAAGCCAAAGCCTACGGAAAACAAATTAAAGTTAGGACCCATTTATGATGTCAGACATGGACATTAAATGTTGTTCTAATGAGTACAGACTCAGCGAGCACTGTCTGGCCCTAGAGACGGGGTAACAGACAGACCTGGCTGCTCCGAGAGAAAAGACTTTGCCAGTGGACAGAGCTACACTTCCTCACTGAATGCCCTGAATATCATCACATTCACACTAAATTCTTCAACAAATTCATCCCCAACTTCAACTGCCTCCCTGATCCCGACAAACTGAAACACATTAGCAGCACAAAACACACACACCTGCCAAAAAGTGAGGGGGCACACCATACTATATCACACACACACACATACACAATTACGCACTGGGGTCGGTTCTTCGTACGTTGCTAACTCAGTTAGCTGGATTTGATTGTTGTGGATTTGTCCTGATCTTGGATTGTTTCGTTCTTTGATGCGCTTCTCGCATTTGTTGTCATAGCAACATATCCGTAAGCTTGAACCTGCTCGGGAGGTTCAAGCATGATTGGTTGAAATGGCGAGGTCACATCTGATTGGTTAAAGAGCACGACTGACTCACGTGGAAAAAAAAAAATTATATGCCTCCCTGCCACTGGATTAATGTTCTAATATTGTATTTGATAGCGATTATGTGTGTGTGGGGGGGCGCATTTCAGCGCATAACACGTGTTACAAAAAAAGTTGAGCCACTCTTTTTCCATTTCGTCAACCAATCGGAGGGCTTGTGATCAGTGTTTCTACTGTCGATGCATATCGCCTTTTAAACCAACTTAGCCAGATCACAATTAGCACGATGATCTCATCTTAGATGTGTCAGTTTATCTCGGATGTGTCAAGCGACGTACGAAGAACGGACCCCTGATCACTATTATTATTATTATTATTATTATTTACTATTATTATATTTGACTAAATATCTGTACTCTGTATATATTTTTTAATTGTTGCTCCTTTTATACTGTTTTTTATCTCTAAGCTTTGGCAATACAAATGTAAATATTTGTCATGCCAATGAAGCACTTTTTAGTCTTAAATCTTGGGAGGTGTTTCAGAGAGTGAGGGAGAAACAGCTGTGTCTGTAGATCAGACAGTGAGATCTACCTTCGGAAGATTAAAGAGCTCATCTTCCAGTTGCTCCATGAGTCGTTCAGCTCGAATTTCCACTGCTGTCTGTGCACTCAACTGTTAGAACACACACACACACACACACACACACACACACACACAGGATTTAAAGCTCATCTATCATTCCCTTACTGCGACTCTAAATGACTCCATGTTGTCCATGTTGTGTGTGTTTCTAGGAGCAGCTCTGTCTCTGCTCACTGCTCACCTTTATAGTGTTCACAGTCTGTTTCAGCAATTATAAATTATAAAAGGATGAATATTAATGCCAGATAAGGAGTTAAAAGTTCAGGTTTTCTCTTTTGCATGGACTAGTTAAGTTTAAGTCGTAAAATGGGCGTTGGCAGAGTAAACATTAACTCAACTGATCTGATTATAAAGGGAATAAAGCAGGAATACAGGTACTTAAAACATGATAAATTTTACTTTTTAATCATCATTTAAACCTTATAACTGACTAAAATTGCTTCTTAGAAATGAAAAATATCATTAGGACAAGTTCTCACCTGCTTTTTAGCTCTTTCCGCTACAACAGCGTCATGGCCTTTATGTTTATCCAACATGCACAATGAGCAAATCCCACTTTGATCAGTACGGCAGTAGATCTCAATCAGCTTGTGATGTTCAGAGCAGATCTCCTCTTCGAGTTTTTTTGAGGCTTCAACTAATCTGTGTTTTTTCAAAGCAGGAACTTCTAGATGAGGTTTCAGATGAGTTTCACAAAGAGAAGCCAGACACGTCAGACAGGACTTGGGGGCTTTCCGTTTTCTCCCTACGCAGAAATCACACTCCACATCTCCAGGTTCAGCGTAACAGTGAGCAGGAGAAGCAACTTGGACTTCAGTCTTCTTCTTCAGTTTCTCCACCACTTCAGCCAGCATGTTGTTTCTGCGTAGAACAGGCCTTGTAGTGAAAATGTCTCTGCACTGAGGACATCTGGAAGCACTAATATGATCCTCCTGATCCCAGCAGCCATTAATACACACCTTACAGAAACTGTGACCACAGTGGAGAGTCACTGGATCCTTCAGGAGATCCAGACACACTGGACAGACGAACTGCCTCTGATCCACAGAAATAATGGTTTCAGCCATTTTCTTAAACTCTTAAACACACTGAGAGAGAGAGATTTGTTTTGTTTTCCCTGTAATGACGGTTACTTCCTGGTTCTTTATGTGAGTAAGTGAGAGAGGCGGGAGCACAATGACGGAGAGGTTATGAACACTCCTTTGTTAACTGTTTCATCTCCCTCCAGCACATAACTATAACTCATGTAGATAACTGTAGGGACTAGCACTACTGTGAAACGCAGGCACCTTTTACCTTCCAGCAAACGGTGCTATGCTGACAACATTATCTCTCTCTGTGGTACAAAGCAGCTGGAAACGTGGCCTGCTGGTCAAAAGAGAAAACCCAGGGCCTCCGAGTGCTCGCCCTATCATCCGGAGATCGCTGGTTTGATCCCCGGGTGATGCTGTAACCTCTCACAGCCGGAGGTCTAGAGAGAGCTGATTGGCCGAGCTCTCTCAGGGTGGAGGGATGAGAGGTACTTAGCGCTCCCACATTAACCACGGCTCTACAGCCAATCAGGGGCGTCTGTGAGCTCGCGCACGCGAAAGGAGCGGCTAATTTTAATTTATTCATAGTGACATTTTTTAAATGCTCTTCATTCCGAAAGAATGTTGGGAAGTGAAGAGGATCCATCAGTCCAAAGTTAATTCACACCCCCGCTCTGAAACCCCATGTCACACCCGTACCACCACAGTCCTGGGGAATAAGATCTGGTTCTCCGGACTACTGAGCCGCCGCTTTGTCTCCCCTAAGTGTGTCTACGTTGGTATGTCTCCCAATAACAGACTGCTTTCACCCGTGTCTCTCCCCTGTGTGTCTCTACTTAAATCAGCCGAACCCGTAGTGTTTTGTCCGTTCACTGTTGTCATCACGTTTGTCTATGTGTCTCCTTGTCTCCTCCTCAGGACTGAGCAGAGTCTGCAGGGTCGGGGTAAGGCCTGTTAGGACAGGCTCACTTAGGTCAAGGTCGATGCTGAGACGCCAGCCGCGTTCAGTGTGAAACTCTCGTGACGTCTGTTGTGTTCTGCGACTCATCTCCTGTGTTTGTTTTGTGCCTGCCTGCAGACCCAGCCTGAGGAGGACACGTTAGGTGGTTGTTTGTTTTCCTGTTTCTTTTATTTCAGTTTTTTGTTGTCTGGATTCCTGCTGGAGTGACTTAAAATTAAGAAAGAAAACTAAATAAAGAAAAGGAAGAGTGTTTCACAAAATACCTGCGTTTACGTCTGCTTACTCCACCATGAGCATAACACCCCAATACCTTGCAAAGACAAAACCTAATTTTCTAACTTTTTTTTTTTTGCATGCATGTTGTGCTGATCTCAGGCATGATTGATTAGGAGTCTTTTCCAGTAGAATTGGTTAAATATTTATCTAAGGTTAGATCACTAAGACAGGGTAATGTGTACGAGATGCAAGCAATCAGTCGATAAAAGAAAAAACCCTCCTCTCCCTCAGCCTGTCTGTCATGGTCTCTACCAACACAGAGAACAGAGACTGGTCTTCTTATTGGTCTTCTCATTGGTGGACTCATGACTGAATGTACTGGGAAAATTAAAGTAAAGTTGAGAGTGATGATAACATCTGCATGATTAGTTTACTTGTCAGTTTTACAGTTACCACGTGGGGTAATTAACCTCATTATTGCCCTGATTCTACTGTCAGAGGGAACAGCACTGAACAAACCACAGATCATTCATAACACAATAAATATACACTGTACCGTACAGGAATATCTCATTCTTCTGTTCTGGATGAAATCATTAAGAATAACATCTATAGCATTTAAAATATATTTATTTCCTTGACAACATAGGTTTTTTTCTAATAACCATACAGTAAGTTTTGTTGTAACTGTCCTATAATTATTAAAAAATTTAATGCAACGGCTTTTTTTTTATTTAATTATAATAAAAACTGGCTTCCTTAAAGTTATTATGAAGAAAAAATCCTTGCTTGTTACCTAAAAACAGTAAAGTAGTATTGCTATTAATAAAATTCTCCTTAATCTTAAGAAATGTTATATTTAATTAGAAATACACTATTACCATTAGAAATAGAGAACAAATCACTAAAAATAAATACGTAAAAACACTAAAAATACCTAACTGATGGTGTTGACATTTATATATAAAACAGAAATTGTTTGTTTGGGCACCGGACGGCGGGCAGTACATAGCCGGTGGGTGGTGTACTAAATGTACCAGTAGGAAGTGTCATCTGCAGCGAATGTGGATATGTCAGGCTGAGCTCAGGGCTACTAAAACCCAAGATCAGACTGAAGAGCGTCTAGAGTGACAGCAAATACGACAGGCAGAAGTAAATGCTGTGGAAACACTGGAGCAGCGTGAGGAGCAGTTTTACAGATACAAAACCATTTAATTGTATTGTAAACATTAACGCAGCACTTAACTTTAGAATAACACTTTACATGTAAACACATTTTTAATTTTTTATGTAAACAAGTTTAAAATTTTTAATGTAAGCAAGTTTTAGCAGGAAACTATTTTTGAATTCTGCTTTCACCTTTTTAAATCCACTGAATTGGGATTTAGTTGTTCAGAACTTGTTGTGTTAAAAGTGCCTGCATGTAATGTGCCAACAGTAGCTCTGGCATCAGAATTCAACAAAAATTGGCTTATTTCTTGGAGAGCTGAGCTGGGATGCCATTTATTCAAATTTTCACATTAAAGAAGTCAAATGGGTGTAGGCACTGTAATTTCTTTAAAATAGTCAGTCATACTACTTACCAGAAAAAAAAAAACATACTAAATTATTATTAATGTATACATTTTTAATAATGTAATATAAATTTTATTGTATAATAGTGTACAGCACATTGAGTTTACTTTTATGTAGCATGCTATATCAAGTAAATGGATTTCCCTATCTATTTCAACGTCTCCTGCTGAACACGAGCAAAGACTAACCCCTCCTAAGTTCTCTCTGAGTGCGGCCACAGGGGAGAGTCTCTTCTGGACATCCGTCGGTGGCGGCTGTCCTCTCGTGGAGATCAAAAGGCGGCATTCTAGTCTCCTGTTTAAAGTCTCTGGGGTGTGTAACATCTCCCCACTTGCATGCCACTCTCTTTAATAAATCCACCGCGAGGCTCTTGGCCCTGCTGCTGGACCCCGGACTACCCTATGTGCTTCGCTTTTATAATTCCTCTATCCATGAATGCTTTAATTCTTCCTGAAATCAAGTACAGGTGGCGATTTTTTCTTTGGCTACTGTCTTCTTCACCACTTTTAAATAGTTTCCTATTGGGTTTAGGTCTGAAGATCATCCCAGGTCATGTCTCCAGAACCTGAATACCAGTTTTACACAGATTTTACTTTGTGGCTCAGAGTTTAATTTTGGTCAAAAATATTAGCTCAATTGAAATTTCATGTTTTGTACACAGAGAACAGACATTGTACAATTTCAAAAATATTACAATTTAAACATTATGAATATAATAAGAATGAACTGATCCCCCCCAAAATATGGTTATGTTATGTCTCTCAGGTCGTTCTGCTGAACCAGTACATGTGAGTGAGGATCAATAGAAATCTAATATTCTTTATAGATTTGACTCAATTTCTATGTGAAAATAAAAGATAGAATATGAAGACAGTTCCATATTCTTAAGAAGACATCCTTCATACATACATACATACAGTACATATGTTTCCTAACTGGAATATGCAAAGAATTATGACTGTGCTGTAAGGTACATTTGACAAATAACTGAATCTTAGTCATAAAGGTTTAATAATGTATGATTTCCACAAAGAACCATATTACAGTCAGTTTATTAAAACAGATTTTAAAGATATCATTGCAATAAAAATTGTATAATTCAATAACACGTATTAAAGGCACACCTGGAGTAAACTTGCTAAGATGTTCATTTGATTTCTTTTTTATAAATTTAATTAATATGTTTATACCGCAATGTAAATGATCGGCCGAACCTATGTCTAAACTCGATAACTTTTTGTCACAGTTGGGATCAATAAAAAAATGTGCTTTAACTGATCTGTATACTTCAGATTATAAAACAGCACATCTTCATTAATTTGGATCACACAGCCTGATAATTCGCCCTGACTCAGACCCACCATCCCTGTAGAACCCAAACGCAGCATACAGAGGCTGAGTGAATGTGGTGCGAACTCTGTGGAGGAGCTTCATCGTGTCAGAGACGCTGTAGAAGGACAGAGTTCCTGCACTGTGATCCACATACACTCCTATTTTGGAGGATGATGGAACTCCGAGATTAGTACCAATGTAGTTGTGATAGAAAGAGACAGAATACGTAGAGAAACACTCCAGACTCCAGGACTGACTGGTACATGCAAACTTACACTCGTCACCCGCTCCTTGTCTTCCGATTCCCTTATATACGACTGCTATGGCCACACCTATGTCACTTTCCCACTCCACCTCCCAGTAACAGCGTCCACACACACTCTCCTTACTCAACACCTGAGGCCAGTAATCAAATCTCTCTGGATGATCAGGGTACTGCTGCTCTCTCTCACTGTATTTCACCGCTCTGTTGTTCTCAGACAGAATGAGGTCACGATGTGCCGTGTTGGGATCCAGAGTCAGAGAACAGAAATCTAAAATAAAATCAACAAATTCAAAAATCTTTACTTTTATTTTGCAGAATATAATATAAATATACTGTAATTTCATGTTTTAGATGGTGATATTTCCTGTACTTGCGCGGATGTGTAAGAGAAAATCACAATTATTAAAACAAAACATTACAGCAGGTGTGTGACGTACATTTTAGAAACTCGTCTCTGCTCTGTGGCTCTGAGAGTAAACTCTGAGCGTCCTCCACTGTGGAGACAGAAAGAAAAAGGTCAGTTCTTTAATCTTTAAAGTTAGACATTTATGTAAATTATCAAAAATGTGTGTAGGTCGTCAGTCCTGAACCACCAGAGTGAAGAGTTTCTCAACTCATTCACATCAGCAGTTCATCATCAAGACTCGAACAAGACGAGTATTAAAAACTCAAGGAACGAAGACACCTCGACATCACTCTGATACAGAGAGTAAAGACCTCTAACATGGAGCAGCATCTCTCACCATATTTCTCGAGTCTCTTCTTCAAATCTGAGAACGAATTCATCACTCCATCAAATGAGAGATATTGATGGACACTGATGCTGGATATACGAGAATCTGGTCTTTCAGATGTGAAAGAACGTTGTCCAGAAGCAAAAGCCTACAGAAAGCAGATTAAAGTTAGGACCCACTTGTGATGTCAGACATTACACTCGATGTTGGTGTTTTCTTAATGAGAGGTGTTTGAGAGAGTGAGTGAGAAACGTCTGTGTCTGTAGATCAGACAGTGAGATTTACCTTCGGAAGATTAAAGAGCTCATCCTCCAGTTCCTCCACGAGTCGTCCAGCTCGACTCGCCACTGCTGTCTGTGCACTCAGCTGTTAGGACACACACACACACACACACACACACACACACACAGGATTTAAAGCTCATCTATCATTCCCTCTCTTACTGCGACTCTAAATGTCTCCATGTTGTCCATGTTGTGTGTGTTTCTAGGAGCAGCTCTGTCAGGTTCAGGTATTCTCTGTGGCATGGACTAGTTTAGTTTAGGTTGTTGGCCGAATAAACATTAACTCAACTAAAATGACATTGTGATTTTTAAAAATATGTTTCACATAAATAGCACTATTAAGAAATCAAAATCACTTTACACTAAATTCATTCTTGATTGACTCCACCTTTACACATCCGTTGTGTTAATAAGCAGTGTAGAATGTATTAGAATATTTTACAGTGTATTAGAACATCTTTGCAACTGCGCATCACGGCATCATCGTTTACACCAAGTTTTTTTTTCTCTTGGATTTAACCTCAATCACAGGTCGTCTTCAGTTACTTCGGTGAGAAAATTTTCTAAATTGGTTTATTTATGAACAGTATTGTGTTGCAGACAGCGGAGGCGCAAAGTTATGTTAGCTTTAGCTCCAGGTCTAGCACTAACGTTAGCCATTTCAGACTAAAAACAGCCTTCTAAGGCTAGTAGTGGATGTTTTAGAGACCTGTGGATTAATGTAGGCATTAGTTAACCTTACACCTGTGTTCTATGGAATATGTATTCTTGCTGCATATGTGGAGAATCAGTTCATTCCATGAAAGCATTGCTGGAGACAACCTGGGCTCTCGTTGTATTGGGGAATTTCAGTTCATCAGTGTATTTATGCAGATATTGTCTGTTAACTCAAACTGAATTTCAGGGTGCTGATCCAGCAGTCTGTGGACCTTAGAGGACTCCAGAAGCCTATAGATCTGCCACAAACCGATTGAAATGAGAAGACATGGGGATAAAGTTTAGGCCTGTGTTTAATTCTTTACAAAACTTGTTTTGTTGATGTTTGATGTTTCATGACATTTTTAAAGGTGTCCTCTCATATGACCTTGCTCTTTACCTCAAATATTTTGTCTGCACAAATAAATGGTTCACTTACACAGTTCTGAACAGGCGCCTCAAGCAATTTAAATACAATGGAACAGATACATTATCCAAGCCTTGTGAGGTCAGCCCAAAAACATTGAAACTTAGTGGACAAGCTGTTCCAAATTAAAACTTCTTGAGACTTTAACCTCACGCAGTTAACGTTATCGTTGACTTTAGTTTGTGCTCAGGTTACTTATCTGGATGCTCTCATTTAAGAATATTTGGAAACCAGAAAGGCATTGTTTCCTAATACCAACTTAAAACCTAAACACCACTACTTACAACATTGTCCAGGGCTAATCAGCTTATCAGGCTTTGGACTATGCGCTTTGAGAGCAAACACAGTTTCTTCAAAAGATGCACAAGGCATCTGAAAATTTTTAAAAACCTGTGCTTGACTTTTTCAGAAAGACATCAAATGTTCCAGGCCTTCCTTTCCTCCTGGGTCAGTCAGTCCTCCAGCATTGCAAATAAAAGATGGCTCACCATTTTACTTTACAGTGAGCAAGTTAAAGACGCAGTCCGACATTTTGGTTTTACTGAAAGGAATACAAAGATTCCAATTGATGTTCAGTACAATGGCCTTGCTTACAGGAAGGGCCAGTTTTTTGTCATAAAGTATGATGAGTCAGTGGAGTTTGGTGAACTTCTGCTGATTTTTCTTAAGGATAATTCCGCGCTTAATTTTCTCATGAGAGTTATGCTGAATTTATTTCTTACTACCACATGCCCTTAGTAAAAAAAAAGACACCGGCAGATTAGAGTGCAGACTTATTGTATCAGTGAACTGATTGACTTGTGGCCATTGTCATCTTATGTGAAAAACGGTTACCAGATTATTCCACTGAAGCACAGCATCTTGGCAGACTGAATGCCTTAATTTCATTGGACCAGAGACCAAACTCTTTGTTTTATTTGTGATATGCTGCAAAATTAGCACTATTGTTTAATTTTTCCTTTTATTTCCAATCTTATTGTTTAATAATTACTTTCCTTTTTATGCAATATTTTCATTTGGCACATTAATTACTCTATCAAGCCATTTTTTATTTGTTTACTACCAATATTGGCAGGGTCCATCCTCCAATTTGTTTCAAGTATCTGCCATACAGTATATATTTGACATTAAAGCCTCTGTTATGAAACGTTTTAAATAATAAATCCTTTTTTAAATTATCATTCCCAGGTTCCTCCTGCTTCCCTGCTGAGACATTCGACAAGAAGATTGTCAACGACCACATCACAACCTTCACCTCCGCCATTTGCCTGATGTTTGACAGTTATTACTGCTTTAACACACACTACCCAGTGGAACTACGGTCAACACTGGTGTTCCTCTAACTGTAAAATTTGTTTTTATGGACACTTTTTGAGATTTATCAAACATATCAATTTGATCTCCCATCTCAGGTTGTTAATTTTCTTAATCTTTCTCTTACTCTTTTTTTTCCGCATAGGTGTTTCTTTTCCATGAATTCTGAGAGAGGCACCAAGGTTGAATCCAAGAAGAAAAAAGTGTTCTCCCAGAGTCCTCACTCTCATTTCAGACATTGCTGACCATGAGTGGATCTAGTACTACCCCTCTTGTTGTGGACAGTGTGATAAAGGTGTGTTACAGATGTTTTTGTTGTTGAAACAGTTGTTACACTTCTGAATGTCAGTGAAAAGTTTTTAACATTTTGGAGTTTTACTAAACAAGATTTGTTAAAGTACCTGTGAATTTTTTTTTTGCTTGTTCGATTCAGGAGTTTCTTACATTATATTTTTTTCTACAGTAATTGTCCGTTCTAATAATGTAAAAAGGTGGCTGCATGTACATCACTAGCTAACATTTTGTAAATCAAAAACTTGTGTAAAGTTTTTTTTCCTTTTTTTTATTACATAATGCAGTTTGAAGATGTACCGTTTCAGATTTATTGCACAGTTCTGTGTGTAAAATAAGTCAAAGTTATTTATTTTCCAGTAATTTCATGAATTCAGATGTTATTGAAATAGAAAAATAGTTTATTTTCCTATAACTGCATTTGCATACTTTAAAATAATGAACATTTAACAGCACCAATAACACTTAAAGTGCTCAAAGATATGATGTGAAATGTTTAATATTTGATCTTCACAAATTCATAGATGGTAAATAAAACACTTTATTTGAAATATAAGGGGGACATTTATGTTGCATTTATAAATTTTAATATATTAATGTATTGTGTGTTAAGCTTACAGAATAGATCGATTAAAAGAACTCCTTCTGAAAAAGGTAACTACTAAGCAGGCTTAATAATTTAATTGGAATTTTTACAGAATAAAATTTTATTGTATTTTATCATTTTTAAAAGGAATAGATGTTTTTTTTGTGGCACAAACGTAATTTTATAGGTTGTTTTCTTGTTTATTTTGAGGGAAAAAATTAGTTTTTTTTTTTTTTACAGTGTGATTTGATTATAAAGAACACAGAGTAGGAATACAGGTACTTGAAATGTGATCAATTTTATTCTTTAATCATAATTAAACCTTGTAATTATTACAAGTAATTATTATAATTATGTAAAATAATAATAATAATAATAATTATTATTATTATTATTATTATTATTAACTGACTAAACCTACTATTTAAAAAATATCATTAGGACAAGTTCTCACCTGCTTCTTAGCTCTTTTCGCTACAACAGCGTCATGGCCTTTATGTTTTTCCAACAGGCACAATGAGCAAATCCCACTTTGATCAGTACGGCAGTAGATCTCAATCGGGTTGTGATGTTCAGAGCAGATCTCCTCTTCGAGTTTTTCTGAGGCTTCAACTAATCTGTGTTTTTTTAAAGCAGGAACTTCTAGATGAGGTTTCAGATGAGTTTCACAAAGAGAAGCCAGACACGTCAGACAGGACTTGGGGGCTTTACGTTTTCTTCCTACACAGAAATCACACTCCACATCTCCAGGTCCAGCGTAACAGTGAGCAGGAGAAGCAGCTTGGACTTCAGTCTTCTCCTTCAGTTTCTCCACCACTTCAGCCAGCATGTTGTTTCTGCGTAGAACAGGCCTTGGAGTGAAAATGTCTCTGCACTGAGGACATCTGGAAGCACTAATATGATCCTCCTGATCCCAGCAGCCATTAATACACACCTTACAGAAACTGTGACCACAGGGGATAGTCACCGGATCCTTCAGGAGATCCAGACACACTGGACAGTTGAACTGGCTGTAATCTACAGAAATACTCGCTTCAGCCATTTTCCTGAACTCACACACTGAGAGAGAGTGAGAGAGAGAGAGAGAGAGAGAGAGATCAGTTTAGTTTCCTCTGTAATGACAGTTACTTCCTGGTCCTTTATGTGAGTGAGTAAGGGAGGCGGGACCAGAATGACAGAAAGGTCATAAACACTCCTCTGTTAACTGTTTCCTCTCCCTTCAGTGCAGAACTATAACCCATACAGTTACACTTACAAGGATTAAGATTGGGTCTTGATGTTTTTTGTTTTATTTTCCCACTGACACATCAATCAAAACTTTCAGCCCTGTTGATTACAATAGTTACAGTTATTTATAATTTATTAATGTATTAATTTATAACTAATGTACACTAAATGATCTTCATCCCAAAAGAATGTTTGCAGATATTTAGAAGTGAATGGTAGGCAGCGGTCAGGAGTTAAATCACCTTCCTGGCACTGACACCTCACTGCCGCCAGAGACACACTCACACCTCTACACTAACTCTTACAGGGATCACACTTACACCAGGGTGTTTTTATATTCAGACATTTGTGCTTGTCCATCACAGGCACTGCTCATGTGGTCATTGTAGATTTACATTTTTGTCTCTGTGACTGTGTCCACTAAACATTTGAAGTGTAAATTGGATGTCCCAAAAGTAATAACTAATACATTTTTATGTATGCATCGTGTCCTAATATTGGCCATGGTAAATCTGGAGTCTTTTCCAGCAGAACTGGGCACAAGGTGAGAGAATTAACCATGCATGGAGCACCAGCCAAGCTCAGGGCTCCGTTTACACACATTTACTCACACATTCACACTCACTGTAGGGACTATCTCATCGGCCTATCTGCATGTTTTTAGACAGGGGGAGTGACAGAGAAGCTGATACAAAGCTACACGAATACAACATGTGAAACACCACACAGATGTAAGCTCAGGACCAAAGTCAGGAGCCTGATGCTGCAAGACAGGGACCGATTTTATGAAGGTTGAAAAGTGAAGCATCGGCTCAAACCCTGAGTCCTGGAACTGTGAAACACCAACACAGTGCTGCTCGATATATAAAAATGATATATTTCACATAATAGTCACTCTTAATATGCTTAGCATTTGATGGGTTTTAAAGTAAAATGAGATAAATCCATTTTGGCAGTGTTTGAAAAGGATTTATTACAAACTGATAGAGAATATAAAACTCAAACTGAATATCATGTGAATTTTGTATGATTTTAATTTTGACTGATCCTATGATGGGTGCGATAAATGAAAGTTTTGTGCTTTCATTTAATGAATTCATTTCTTGCATGATGGTGAACCTTCTGTAAGCTACTGTATGTTGCCACCGCTACCTAACCACTTCTCCCGGTGCCCCTCAGGGCCTTGTTAACTTCACATGCCTCTATAGAGCATCTCCTAGAACCAGAGCTCTTTTAGGCTTTTCAGCGGGTGCTCCACTAGGGACAGCAAACCTATTGGATACATAAAATGCAGAGGAGGTGTCCAGCGGTGGGCTAGCCTTAGCATTAGCTTTCTCTGAGCTAGAATGCCACCCGTTATCACCTTCTCGCCCTGCTGTGAGGGCTCAAATGAGCCCAAGTGAGGGCTATCTCTCTAGTTAGTGTAGACTGGCTACGCTCCTCTAATGCTACATTGTTACATTTTGTTTACTATACATGGCTTGTTGCATTGGATGAAACTGGAAGTATTCCCAAGACTAGTTTATGCTAATTTCTTCCTCAATAGTCATACACAAATTGTGAGTGCATAACATTTTTGACAAAAAAGACAAACCAAATCAATGACAAAATCAACTCTCAAAATTATTTTTAAACCTGCTGTTCTGTTTGAACCCAACATCGAACCCAATTTGTAATTAAAGTTTCCAGTTGCTCCATAAAAATACAGGATAGTCCTATTGATAAATAATGGAAATAAATGTAGCATCAAAAAGCTCATTATGTGCAGTACACCCCCAAATAGTTTTCGAATAGGCCTAGCAGAAGTCAAAGTGCAGAGCATGTGCTGTCTTGCAGTATGACTATTTTAATGAGCTGCTCGAGTATGTCAGTGTTGTGAAGTGCAGGTCTGTCTGAAAAACCAAAAAGGCTTTCAGAGTATAGGGTAGAACAGAATAAAGAATGGGTCAATGCTGTCTGGATCAAGACAATCAAGAACAAACATGCAGTGTACATCCTAAAGTCAAATGGCCTAGTTTCTAATAACACAAAGTTCACCCGACACGCATATGATAGGTGATGTTATATTTTTATGCTGTGAATAGTTTGAGTGATCTCACCTGATTAAGTATTCCATTTAGGGCGGACCTTAACACAATCATTGCACCATGGTCAGGATTAATAGGATGGCTATTTTTAAATGTGAGATGGTACTGCCATCTGGTGGAAGTATGATGGAGAAGCATAAGCTATTCAACAAGGGTCTACTACATGGTGCATTTTGTTTACGTTGCTTTTTCATTTTTTATTTTCATCAATATGACAATTCACAATATAGTTTTAATTTGTAATTAATTAGCCTTTAAAAAAATTCTATAAAGCATACTACAATCTCATTTAGTCTACACTATACACCAACGACTGCACCTATAAAAGCTTCTGAATGTCTATGTCAAGCTACTGAAATTTGCAGAGGACACTACAGTCATTGGCCTCATCCAGGACGGTGACGAGTCTGCATACAGAAGCAGTGACAACAACCAGAAGCTGAACACGCTCAAAACAGTGGAGATGATTGTAGACTTCAGGAGAAACCCCCTGCACTTCCCCCACTCACCAGCATGAACAGCGCTGTGACAGTAGTGGAGTCAGTCCAGTTTCTGGGCATCAATATCTCTCACTGTCTTCAGCTGCTCTCAACAAGGGGTCGTCAAAAGGGGACCATCCAATCCACACACAACTTGGCACAGGTTTTACACCAGATGCCCTTCCTGACACAACCCTCCCATTAATCTAACCAGGCTTGGGACTGGCACTACTTGCAGTGGCTGGGTAGTATAGGCTGGGTAGTGTGGCAACTACTGATGGTGGGGCTTAAACCCGGATACTCATTTCCTCAAATCCACAAACTGGAGCCTTAGCCACCTGAGCCACCACTCCCTTTCTTTGTGGTTAATAAAAACTACTTGGTTATATAATGTAGTACACACAGAATTATATACCACTGTATTGCAAATGTATATATTTATAATACATGAAACTTTTTTCACTAGAAAAGTACTGGAGTTGTTTTTTATCAGGGGGTTGAATAATTTCATACTGTCGTAATTATTTAAAGTAGCATTTTTGTGTTGAATTTGAAGAAAACACTTGTTATATTAGTTGTGTTGTAGTATTTAAATTGCTCTCAATTCACTTATTTATTACAACCAGCTGCAAGTCAAAAAACAAATTTTTAATGGAAGTTGAATAATTTTGATTGCAACTGTATGTTGTCTTAACACTTTTGGTAACCATTGTACAATTTAAAAACAATAACAATTTAAATATAGTATCGTATCATATCATATCATATCATATCATATCATATCATATCATAATAACTGAATCTTAAAGGTTTTACAATGTATGTACGATGTATATAGTTATCATCTTAATGAGGCAGATTTTAAAGCATTGCCATATAAACATTATAAATCAGGTTGACCATTGTTGATCACATAGCCTTATAATTCGTCCTGACTCAGACCCACCACAATTGTAGAATGCAAACCCAGCGTACAGAGGCTGAGTGAATGTGGTGCGGACTCTGTGGAGGAGCGTCATCGTGTCAGAGACGCTGTAGAAGGACAGAGTTCCTGCACTGTGATCCACATACACTCCTATTCTGGAGGATGATGGAGCGCTGAGATCAGTCTTAATGCTGTTGTGATAGAAACAGGAAGAAGACGCAGAGGGAAACTCCAGACTCCAGGACTGATTGTTACTTGAAAACTTATACTCCTCAGCCGGTCCTTTTCTGCCGATCCCCTTATATACAACTGCTATTGCCACACCTATGTCACTTTCCCACTCCACCTCCCAGTAACAGCGTCCACTCACACTTTCCTTACTCAACACATGAGGCCAGAAATCGAATCTATCTGGATGATCAGGGTACTGCTGCTCTCTCTCACTGTATTTCACCACTCTGTTGTTCTCAGAAAGAATGAATTCTTGATGTGTCGTGTTGGGATCCAGAGTCAGATAACAGAAATCTAAAATAGAATCAATAAATTAAAAAAATATTACTTTTAATTTGCAGAATTTAATGTGAATATTCAGTAATTTTATGTTTTAGATGGTGATTTTTTTGGTACTTGTGTGCGCGAGAGAAAATCAAAGTTATTTAAACAAAACAGTACAGTAGGTGTGTGTCGTACATTTCAGAAACTCATCTCTGCTCCGTGGCTCTGAGAGAAAAATCTGAACTTCTTCCACTGTCGAGACAGAAATAAAAAGATCAGATGGTACAGTCGTCAAATCATCCGAAATGTGTGTAGGTCACATGACTTTAGATTTTCTCAGCTCTAACACAAACTCATTCACATCAGCAGTTCATCATCAAGACTCAAACAAGTCGAGTGTTAAAAAACTCTAAAATGTTCAGAGCTTTGGTGCTCAGGAACGAAGACACCTCGACATCACTCTGATACAGAGAGTAAAGACCTCCAACATGAAGCAGCATCTCTCACCATATTTCTCGAGTCTCTTCTTCAGATCTGAGAATGAATTCACCACTCCATCAAATGAGAGATATTGATGGACACTGATGCTGGATATACGAGAATCTGGTCTTTCAGATGTGAGAGAACGTTGCTCAGAAGCAAAAGCCTACAGAAAGCAGATTAAAGTTAGGACCCACTTGTGATGTCAGACATGGACATTTAGTGTTTTCATAATGAGAGGTGTTTTAGAGAGTGAGTGAGAAACATCCCGGGTTACTTTGCTGTAACCCATGTTCCCTAAAAAAAGCGGAATGAGATGCTACGTGAAAACGCTATTGTTAAAGCATGTGTTTTAAACACGCCAAAAATTTTGGCATATATATAACCTCGGTCAGGTGATGTCATTTGATGAGGTGCACCTGGAGGTTATAAATATGCATGAACCTAAAACATCCTCAGGTCAATTTCGTCTGAAAGAACGTCCAGTCACGTCAAGTGCAGCATTGGAGCACAGCATCTTGTTCTCGCTTTTTCAGGGAACAGGGTTACAGCAAAATAACCCGAGACATTCCCTTTAAAAAGCTACACTCGATGCTGCGTGAAAACGCTATGGGAATGGGAATACCAACGCTATCGCACTGCAAGTGTCTGGACTCCAAGGGTTGTGTAGTGTGCGCACAATCCCCCAAAGGGGTCTCAGACATCATTCCTTGATGCTGGAATTGACAATGGACATCCAACTATAAAATCTGACAAATGTGTGAAGAAGACCAACCTGCTGCATCACACTCTTGCTGCAAGGGGACGCTTCTTGCCAGAGCAATTGATGAGGCAAGTTCCCTGGTCGAATGGGCCCTAATGGCGAAGTCTGCCGAAAGGCGAGATGGGGGCATCAAGGAGGAAATACCTGTCCTTGATGTATGTGTTGTTAAGCCACAGCTGTCTCTTCGTGGCGACCATGGCAGCAAAAGAACGGCCGATAGCACGGGCCGTCTGCTTGGTGGCATGGAAAAATAAATCTGTGGTTCGGCGTAGGTCCGCCAACACCGCCTCATCAATAGACCCGCCAGTGCTCAGATCTCTTAGTAGGTCAGCCTGGTATGCCTAAAAAAAAAACAGCCATGGTGTGCAGGACAGCACCAGCCTGACCCACTGCCTGGAAGGCTTTTCCCACCAACGAAGACGTTAGTCTACACGGCTTGGTGGGAAGTGTGGGTTTTTCAGGGAGAATGAGCTCCCAGGAGAGAGATAGCCCGCAAGCGTTTCTTCAATCTGGGGCATCATCATATAAAACCGCGCTTTCACATCAACGACATTCGAATTTTAATCAATGTTAATACAAAAACACGGGATGAATACGGCTTATTTCATGAATTAATGAACTCGTCATGGAGGTCGCCACAGAAGGGGAGGGACCATCTTTGAGGCCCCTTCTCCGGCCACCCGACAGAAACCTGTCGTCCAACTTTGAGCGCTTGGGGGATTTCATTTATTTTTTGTTGCCACTTCTAATAACTCCTGATACGTTCGCTCATCACTAGAGGAGCACTCTACAGTGATAGTATCCATCACCAGCGTGGAGATCGCCGTCAGCGAGATATCTTTTACACGGAGGCACAGCACTCCTGTTTACCTCTGCCATCTTTCTGGTAAGTAATAAGACACTTTCTATTTTCGCTTTCTTTTTGCTTTAAAAAAGTGCTTGCACACACGCATATACACAATACGGTCCTTGAAGACAAAAAGACCTGAGGATGTTTCCGGTTCATGCTTAATTATAACCTCCAGGTGCACCTAATCAAATGACGTCACCTGACTGAGTTTATATATGCCAAAATTTTTGGCGTGTTTGACACACATGCTTTAACAACCGGTCGTGCAAAGAGTGTTCCCATAGCGTTTTCACGCAGCATCGAATGTAGCTTTTGAAAGGGAACAGCTGTCTTTAGATCAGACAGTGAGATTTACCTGCGGAAGATGAAAAAGTTCATCCTCTAGTTGTTCCATGAGTCGTCCAGCTCGACTTGCCACTGCTGTCTGTGCACTCAGCTGTTAGGGAACACACACACACACACACACACACACACACACACACACTTTTAAAAGGATGAATATTAATGGCATATAAATAGTTAAAAGTTCACTCATGTTATTTTCTCTTGTGTGGATGATTTTAGTTTTTGGTGGAAAATGGGCATTGTTCTCAACAATTACCTCATCTGATCTTATGAACACAGAGCAGAAATACAGTTGATCAAGATGTGATAAATTTTACTCTTTAATCATAATTAAAACTTGACTTGTAACTGACTAAACTTGCTACTTAGAAATGAGAAATATCATTAGGACAAGTTTTTACCTGCTTCTTAGCTCTTTCCGCTACAACAGCGTCATGGCCTTTATGTTTATCCAACATGCACAATGAGCAAATCCCACTTTGATCAGTACGGCAGTATATCTCAATAAGCTTGTGATGTTCAGAGCAGATCTCCTCTTCGAGTTTTTCTGAGGCTTCAACTAATCTGTGTTTTTTTAAAGCAGGAACTTCTAGGTGAGGTTTCAGATGAGTTTCACAAAGAGAAGCCAGACACGTCAGACAGGACTTGGGGGCTTTCCGTTTTCTCCCTACGCAGAAATCACACTCCACATCTCCAGGTTCAGCGTAACAGTGAGCAGGAGAAGCAGCTTGGACTTTAGTCTTCTTCTTCAGTTTCTCCACCACTTCAGCCAGCATGTTGTTTCTGCGTAGATCAGGCCTTGTAGTGAAAATGTCTCTGCACTGAGGACATCTGGAAGCACTAATATGATCCTCCTGATCCCAGCAGCCATTAATACACACCTTACAGAAACTGTGACCACAGGGGAGAGTCACCGGATCCTTCAGGAGATCCAGACACACAGCACAGATGAACTGATCCTGATCTACTGAAATACTGGCCTCAGCCATTTTCCTGCACTCACACACTGAGAGAGACGGATTTGTTTAGTTTTTTTCTCTGAAATGACGACTACTTCCTGGTTCTTTAGGAGAGTGAGTGAGAGAGGCGGGACCAGAATACTCCCGGTTATAAACGCTTCTCAGTTAACTGTTTCATCTCCCTTCAGTGCATAACTATAACCCATATATAAGGATAAAGGTTATGAAACAAACATGGGTGTTAATGTTTTTGTTTTATTTTCCCACTGACACATCAATCAAAACTTTCAGCCTTGTTGATTACAATAGTTACACGGTAATTATTTATTAAATGTATGTACATTAAATGATCTTCATCCCAAAAGAATGTTTGAGGCATTTCAGAAGTGAATAGTAGGCAGCAGGCAGTGGGGTGTCAGTGCCTGGAGTGTGATTTAACTCCTGACTGCTGCCTACTATTCACTGACACCCCACTGCCTGCAGAGACACACTTACACCTCTACACTACGTTAAGTTTAAGTTAAGTTAAGCCTTTATTTGTCACATATACCTTAAAGCACAGCGAAATTCCTTTTTCGCATAACTGGGGTCAGAGCACAGAGTCCGTTAGGGTTAAGGGCCTTGCTCAAGGGCCCAACAGTGGCAACCTGGTGGAGCTGGGGATCAAACCGCCGATCTTCCGATCAGTAACTCAGTGACTTAGCCCTCTGAGCCACCACTGCCCCACTACACTAACTCTTACAGGGATCACACTTACACCAGGGTGTTTTTATATTCAGACATTTGTGCTTGTCCATCACAGGCACTGCCCATGTGCTTATTGTAAATTTAAACCTTTCTCTCTGTGACTGTGTCCACTAAACATTTGAAGTGTAAACTGGAAGCCCCAAATGCTTATATTATATATTATACAGTGGTGTGAAAAACTATTTGCCCCCTTCCTGATTTCTTATTCTTTTGCCTGTTTGTCACACAAAATGTTTCTGATCATCAAACACATTTAACTATTAGTCAAAGATAACACAAGTAAACACAAAATGCAGTTTTTAGATGATGCTTTTTATTATTTAGGGAGAAAAAAAATCCAAACCTACATGGCCCTGTGTGAAAAAGTAATTGCCCCTGAACCTAATAACTGGTTGGGCCACCCTTAGCAGCAATAACTGCAATCAAGCGTTTGCGATAACTTGCAACGAGTCTTTTACAGCGCTCTGGAGGAATTTTGGCCCACTCATCTTTGCAGAATTGTTGTAATTCAGCTTTATTTGAGGGTTTTCTAGCATGAACCGCCTTTTTAAGGTCATGCCACAACATCTCAATAGGATTCAGGTCAGGACTTTGACTAGGCCACTTCAAAGTCTTCATTTTGTTTTTCTTCAGCCATTCAGAGGTGGATTTGCTGGTGTGTTTTGGCTCATTGTCCTGCTGCAGCACCCAAGATCGCTTCAGCTTGAGTTGACGAACAGATGGCCGGACATTCTCCTTCAGGATTTTTTGGTAGACAGTAGAATTCATGGTTCCATCCATCACAGCAAGCCTTCCAGGTCCTGAAGCAGCAAAACAACCCCAGACCATCACACTACCACCACCATATTTTACTGTTGGTATGATGTTCTTTTTCTGAAATGCTGTGTTACTTTTACGCCAGATGTAACGGGACACGCACCTTCCAAAAAGTTAAACTTTTGTCTCGTCGGTCCACAAGGTATTTTCCCAAAAGTCTTGGCAATCATTGAGATGTTTTTTAGCAAAATTGAGATGGGCCTTAATGTTCTTTTTGCTTAAAAGTGGTTTGCGCCTTGGAAATCTGCCATGCATGCTTTTTTTGCCCAGTCTCTTTCTTATGGTCGAGTCGTGAACACTAACTTTAATTGAGGCAAGTGAGGCCCTCAGTTCTTTAGATGTTGTCCTGGGGTCTTTTGTGGCCTCTCGGATGAGTTGTCTCTGCGCTCTTGGGGTAAATTTTTGTCGGCCGGCCACTCCTGGGAAGGTTCACCACTGTTCCATGTTTTTGCCATTTGTGGTTAATGGGTCTTACTGTGGTTCGCTGGAGTCCCAAAGCTTAAGAAATGGCTTTATAACCTTTACCAGACTGATGGATCTCAATTACTTTTGTTCTCATTTGTTTCTGAATTTCTTTGGATCTTGGCATGATGTCTAGTTTTTGAGGTGCTTTTGGTCTACTTCTCTGTGTCAGGTAGCTCCTATTTAAGTGATTTCTTGATTGAAACAGGTGTGGCAGTAATCAGGCCTGGGGGTGACTACAGAAATTGAACTCAGGTGTGATAAACCACAGTTAAGTTATTTTTTAACAAGGGGGCAATCACTTTTTCACACAGGGCTATGTAGATTTGGAGTTTTTTTTTTCTCCCTTAATAATGTAACCTTCATTTAAAAACTGCATTTTGTGTTCAATTATGTTATCTTTGACTAATAGTTAACGGTTTTTGATGAGCAGAAACATTTAAGTGTGACAAACATGCAAAAGAATAAGCTATCAGGTAGGGGCAGATAGTTTTTCACACCACTGTATATACAAACTAATAATTTCTTTTTTTTTACGTAATCATCTTGTACTGATCTCGGGCATGGTAAAATCTGAAGACTTTTCCAGCAGAACTGGGCACAAGGTCAGAGAATTCACCCTGGATGAATTCCGAGAAAACAGAGAAGGCGACACAAACACAAGGAGAACGTGTGAAACACCACACAGGGATGCAAGCTCAGGACCGAACTCAGGACCCTGAGAAGGCTGAAATGTTAGGCATGCGCTTGATCCCTAAGTCCTGGAACTGTGAACCACTAACAGAGCTTAAAAATAAAATAAAAAAACAAATCACATAATAGTTACACCTCTTAGCATTCGATGGGTTTCAAAGTAAAATGAGCTCTTTCAGGTTTCTCAGAGGGGGCTTCACTGGGGACAGCAAACCTGTTGGACACATGAACTGCAGAGGAGGTGTCCTCAGGTGGGCTAGCCTTAGCATTAGCTTTGGCTGAGCAAATATGCCACCAAGTTGTCAACCAGTCGGGCTACACTCCTCTAATGCTACGATGTTACGTTTTGTTCATGAACTATAAATGGCTTCTTGCATTGGCTGAAATTGGGCATATTGCCTAAGAATAATTTATGCTTATTTCTTCCTCAAATATTTTAAAGAGCCGTAGTCATACGCAAATGGGAAGTGCATAAAAAGTGTTGACAAAAAATGCAAACCAAATCAATGACAAAATTAACTCTCAAAATTAATGTTCAATCTGCTGTTCTGTTTGAACCCATTATTGATTAAAAAAATATTGTGCTCCATTTTATATACTTTTTTTTTCCTTTTTATTGCTTTGTTTAGTCTTCCTCAAATATTATGATAAACCTTAGTTAATGTATGTATACGTACACCTTCCATGATAGGTCTAGAAATGCTTGGGAATATTTTTCATAGTAAAATACTTAATTTGGAAAGTATTTGTAATTAAAGTTTCCAGTTGTTCCATGTAATACAGGGTATTTAGTAAATAAATGTAGCATCAAAAAGCTCATTATGTACAGTAATTATTTTGGATGGATTAATAAGATGGCCATTTTTAATGTAAGATGGTACTACCATCTAGTGGAAGTATGGCAGAGGAGCATGATCTGTAACACAGGTGCACCTTGTTTATGTAGCCTATAAATTTGTATACTTACTCACAGTCTATACCGCTTTATCCTGTATACAGGGTCGCCAGGGTCCTGGACCCTATCCCAGGTGAATTAGGGCACTAGGACAGGGTGCACACTATGGGCAATTTGGGAACATCACTCACTCACTCACTCACTCACTCACTCATCGTCTATACCACTTTCTCCTTTATTCACGGTCACGGGAGGCCTGGAGCCTATCCCAGGAGACTTAGGGCATGAGGCAGGGTACACCCTGGACAGGGTGCCAATCCATCGCAGGGCACACACACACATACACACACGCACACAATCATTTACACACATATGATGAGATGATTGTGGACTTCAGGAGAAACCCACCAGCACTTCCCCCACTCACCATCATGGACAGCACTCTGGTAGCAGCGGAGTCATTCTGGTTCCTGGGCACCAGCATCTCTTAGGACCTGAAGTGGGACATTCACATTGACTCCATTGTTAAAAATGCCCAGCATAGGCTGTATTTCCTTCAGCAGCTGAAGAAGTTCAACCTGCCACAGGAGCTGCTCACACAGTTCTACTTGGCCATCATTCAATCTGTCCTGTGCACTTCAATAACTGTCAGTTAAAAAATCAGACATCAGAGGACTACAAAGGAGGATTTGGAATTCTGAAAGGTTTATTAGGTCTATTATCTATGCTGCAAGAACTGTGAAGAAAAGGCTTTAGAAAATCACTTTGGACCCATCACATCCAAGCCATGTTCTCTTTGACTTTTTGCCATCTGGCTGGTGCTACAGAGCACCGAACACGAGGGCAATGAGTCATAAGAATAGTTTTGTCTCCGCAGGCAATTCACTGCATGAACAGTTAATGTTCTCCTCCTCTGTGCAATAACAATATGTTAATAGTGCAATACTGTTCAGCACTGTCGCCTTGCATCTCTAGGGTCCGGGTTCGATTCCCGGCCAGTCTTGATTGCTGTCCCTGTGTGCATGGAGGTTGCATGTTCTCCCCGTGCTTGGTGGGTTTCCTCCCACAGTCCAAAGACCTGCATATTGGGCTAATTGGTGGTCCCAAATTGCCCGTAGTGTGTGTGCATGTGTATGTGAGTGTGCCCTGCAATGGATTGGCACCCTGTTCAGTGCGTACACAACCTCGTGCCCTAAGCTACCTGGGATAGGCTCCAGGTCTCCGGCGACACTGAATACAGAATAAATTGGTAAAGATGACAATAAGTAAGTGAGAGAGTTTCGTTTTGTGATGTTGACGTCTTTGGAAGCTTCTGTCAGCAAAAAAGAAAAGAAAAAAAACCTGTATGTGCAAACTTACTTGGCAATAATTTTTTGGCATATGTACATTACAACTTCTTTTAAAAGACCCAAACATACACAACATAAAATGATAATATTAAATAATATTAAATATTAATGTATCACTGTGCTTCAGGAAACAGCTGCAGAGCTGGCATGTGTGCCACACTTAGGCTCAGTCTGAGTCATAACAATGCTGATAGTGCAAAGGATCATTTTAACCTTAGCAAACATCCTTGCCATGTCTCCGCGATGTCTCCTGCCATATCTCATGTGATGCAGGTGAGGCAGTAGGAGATTTCACAGCCTTCATCATTTCCATCTGAAAACTGGTTTGGCTTTTCCACCCGTAACTGGCTGTACTGGATTCAGCCCCTGTTATGTAAATATGCCAAGGTTGCTTTTGGTCTCATTAACAGGCTGGATATGGATCACCTGTATGAGTGCACCACAAATGCCAGCCTTCTAGAGAAGATGAACAAAAATGTAGATTAGGTGGTAGAGACTTATCTCTCAAATATGCCACAGATCATCTCATAAATCTGTCATCTTTAAATCTCCTCTATAAAGATGTATATCTCTAATATAATGATTGATAAGGGATGGACTCTTGATGTGACTCGAGTTGGATTCAGTGATGTTCTCACAAGTGCTTTACAGAATATCTGTCTAGCATGTCTATGTGCAGCACAGGATGACAAGACAGATGAAAGAGATCTGAAGGAGGGAAATATTTCTGTTTTCTCGCTTAGACAAAAGCTACATTATACCTTAAGATTTTCTTTCAAATCAGAAATCAGAAGACAAGGAGTAATAGAATAATTTGCCTGTAAGTGCTGTATTTATGTTTCAATATTTATATGTATTTAATTTTGCTTTTAATCATCTTGTGACACTGTTACGAGACATGATCTTTGAGTTAAGGAACTAAAGCATATTATATTGTATTTCTATTGTATGTGTGTTATTTTCCCTTTAAAGTTTATTTATACACTTCTTACTTTTTTACATTCTTATATTTTTATATATTTTACATATTTCTACTTTATTTCATTGTAACAAAATTGTAGATTTAATATGTTATTCTGTCCTATTAGCATTTTGTCTCCTTATTTCCTTTTTCCTTTTCAACATCACAAACAGTCATGTAAGCATTTCTCTTCATGTCATACTGTGTATGTGTATGTGACAAATAAAAATTGGATTTTAGTTTTTTGGACTGGAGGTACAATGGACTTAGTCATTGATGGTTGGGGTGGAGGGTTAGACAAATGATGGCAGCAGTCTTATTTAATAAATTTATATTCTATTAACCTATTAAACATTCAGCCATTAAAATAATTTGAACCTTTATTGTAATTCTTTAAACCAAGCTCCAGGTCTGAGTCGAAGCTTGCGGTACTCGATTCACTTCAAGGCGTAGTTCAAAGGAGTCGGCTCAGTGAAATGAATCATAAGTTGTCTCAGCAACCAGAGCCGACTCCTTACGGATCTCCATTGAGTTAGTCCTACTTCTGCACTCATTCAGCCAAACTTAGAAATGTTTTGACCTACAGTATGATTGCAGTGTGTGTGTGTGTGTGTGTGCACTTACAGTATATTACTTAAATTATTTAGTGTGATTATACTAAAGCTTATTTAACAATTTTATATTATGTTAATGTAACCCTAACCCTAGGTAGAAAATTATTTATTTACAAACATGCAACACTATTATACAGATGTAATGAATGGCTCGTTTATATACTGAATTTTGTAATTTAGTGTTTTGTTTCAAAACAAACAGATATCTAAGGCACAAAAAAATAAATAAAATCAAAGTGAAAATAACACCCAGAACAAAACACAGTGTGGCTTATACTAAAACAATAATAATAATAATAATAATAATAATAATAATAATAATACACCACCATCACCACCACCAACAACAACAACATAATAATAATGATAATAATATAAATAATAATAATAATAATACACCACCATCACCACCAACAACAACAACATAATAATAATAATAATAATAATAATAATAATACACCATTACCACCACTACCACCACCACCAACAACAACATAATAATAATAATAATAATACACCATCACCACCACCACCACCACCACCAACAACAACAACATAATAATAATAATAATAATAATAATAATAATAATAATAATAATAATAATAATACACCATTACCACCACTACCACCACCACCACCACCAACAACAACAACAACAACATAATAATAATAATAATAATACACCATCACCACCACCACCACCAACAACAACAACAAAATAATAATAATAATATTAATAATAATTATCTACAAAAACAACAACATTACCAACAATAATAAGGCTAACAACAGCCAACAACAATTAAAATGAAAATACTGACAACAATAACTACAACAATAATTATAACAACAACAACAAATAACAACACCAACCACCAATACACAACAATGACTGTAACACTTTTACACCTTTATGGTGTAAAACTTGTTTTATTTATTTATTTATTTTAAACAAGTAAAATAGAAATGTAGTTTTAAAGTTCTTAAAAAAGTAATTTTAAGCATATTATCTCGCCATGAACGCAGCCACAGAGGATGTCAGGGCGGTAAAGACAATAACGATAATATTAACTACAAGCTCAACAATAACAACAATAACAACAATAATAATAACAACGTGTTGTTGACACGAGTCGGCTCATCACGCTTCAGACCACAGAGCCGACACACACACACACACACACACACAGAGAGGCCCGCGAGCGCGCGCATGACCGGAGCCGTGACGCGGCGCTGACGGAGGGTCGGAGCGGAGAGACTTTGTCCCTCCCTGTGCGGAGGGGGCGGGGTTTCAGCTTGTTCCCGTTGTTAGGGAAGAGTCCAGTCGTTAGGGAAGAGTGTGTCCTGTCCGTCTCCGTGGCGTGAGAGTGTGTGAGTGTGTGTGTGTGTAATGTTGTTTCAGTTCTAAGCTGTAGTAGTAATAATAATGCGGCACGCGCCATGAATCGGCACCAGGACGCGCAGGGAGTCGTTCTGACCGGATACAGCAGTAACACCGAGGCTTTCTCCGCTCCGAGCTCCGGGGACGAGCCTCCGGCACTGAGGTGAGCTTCTCCTCCGGAATTAACCTTATTTATGGGCGAACAAAGTCCGACTCCTCCGCAGCTCCGTCCGTCTGTCCCGGGGAGGAGAGGAGAGGAGAGGAGACAGGGCCCGGCTATACACGGACTAATGAATAGGAACAATGGGATTATATCATCATCATCATCAGGGTCTGTCGGGTGCCTCGTCTGGTCCCTGCACCATTAAAAACCTCACACCAGGAGCAGGTCCATACAGACAAGAAGCCGAGCTCAGGGTGTGCTTAGCACTCACACCTCCAGGGTCTGGGTTCGATTCCCAGCTCGGGTCTGTGTGCATGGAGTGTACATGTTCTCTCTGTGCTCGGTGGGTTTCCTCCCACAGTCCAAAGACATGCAGGTTAATCTTAATGGTGTTGAATGTTGACCCGGAGGTCAGTCCACAGAATGGGAATAAATACAATAGTAATAAGCGTTGCCCTCCACCGTCCCTAGTTAGACTATAGATGGATGGTGGTCTTTATTGTGGTGCTGGTAAAGTAGTTTAGTGTAGTGTTTTTAATGCAGTGGTGTCAGAGTGTTTTAGTCTAGTGTAGTATTATTAATTAAGTGGAGTTGAAGTGTTTTAGTGTAGAGCAGTATTTAGTATAGCAGTGTTGAAGAGTAGTATTTAATTCAGCAATGTTTAGGTGTTTTAAAATAGTGTAGTGTTTAATTCAGTGGTGTTGAAGTGTTTTAGTACAGTGTAGTATTATATATAGCAGTGTTGACGTGATTTAGTGTAGTGTATTATCTTTAATTCAGTGGTGTTGTAGTGTTTTAGTATAGTGTAGTATTTAATATAGCAGCATTTAAGTATTTTAGTGTACTATTTTTAATTCAGTGGTGCTAGTGTTTTCAAGCAGTGTAGTATTGAATTCACTGGTGTCTGAGTGTTTTAGTACTGTGTAGTGTAGTGTTTAATTCAATGGTGTTGAAGTGTTTTAGTATAGTGTAGTATTTAATATAGCAGTGTTGAAGTGATTTAGTGTAGTGCATTTTTTAAATTCGGTAGTGTTGAAATGGTATAATGTATTATTTTTAATTCACTAGTGTCTGAGTGTTTTAGTACTGTATAGTGTAGTATTTAATTCAGTGGAGTTGAAGTGTTTTAAAATAGAGTAGTATTTAGTATAGCGGTGTTGAAGAGTATTTAATACTTAAGTAATCAATGTTTAAGTGTTTTAAAATAGAGTAGTATTTAATATAGCAGTGTTGAAGTGATTTAGTGTATTATTTTTAATTCAGTGATGTTAAAGTGTTGTAGAGTAGTGTTTTATTTTAACAAAGTGGTGTTGAAATGGTAGGCTATAATTTATTGTTTTTAATTCAGTGTTGTTAAAGTGTTTTAGTGTAATGTAGTATTTTTAATTCAGTGGTGTTGAAGTGTTTTAGTGTAGTAGTGTGGTATTTAACGCAAGATTTTTAGTGTAGTGTAGTATTAAATTCAGTGGTGTTGAAGTTTTATTGTGTAGTATTTAATTCAATATTGAAGCATTTCAGTGTAGTGTATAATTAATTAAAGTGTTTTAGTGTATTGTATTGTTTAATTAAGTGGTTTGGTGTAGTGTAGCATTTGATAAAGTGCTTTTGAAGTATTTTTGTGCAGTATATTTATACATATGTATAAATATAAGAGGTAGAGAATATAAGTGTATCATATCAGCAAAAAGCAAACAGACATTTTAGCGATTGGTGCGTGTTAGTTTGCACCAAGGGACAAATATAGGATGTGGTTTGTGTGATGATGATGCCATAAGTGTGTGAGGTACAGCTGTGTTATTGTTGTGTTGGTTTAAACCACACCTTAGTGTTTGATTGTGATATAATCCCAAAACCAAAATACTGTGTAATAGCCAGTGGCAGTCATGTGGTATGGCAGGACCTGCCCCTGATGAAACTGATGAAGGGTTTAGGATAATAAGAATAGCTTTAGGACACCCACTAAGTGCACTAAGTGTTGAAAACCTGGTCCGAATCCACAGGGCATGGAGCAGCAGATGGGATCTGGTCAGTAACTGTACACCTACACTCCCAGAAATACAGGCACTAAAGTGGGCTCTTCCTTCTTGCTGGGGTAGTTTCACTAAGAGACATGTTTACTTACTGGGAAATTTTAAATATTAAAAAATCTACAGACTTAGTGTAGAAGATGTCACTTGGTTTCGTTCCTGGTTTCTCTGAGAGTATAGACTGACTTCAAGCATTTATTATGTATTTCATTACAACTCAGCTCGACTTGTGCAGGATATGGTAAATAAGCCAAGCCAGGGTGGTGTGTTGGATTGCTTTTCTAATCCAGCACATTCCGGGTTTTATTCCTCTTATACCAGAGCATTGTTAACCACAACAATAGGTTTTGTCCGGTATTAAACAATTTCTTATGTGTGTTACAGCAGCTGTGAACACACTCACCCTCTCTCTCACACACACACACACACAAGTTACTGTGTTAAAGTTACTGACACTGGAGACTCCTTCCATGTTCTTCTTGTAGAGAATGTATTCCACATATCCGTGATTATGCATGTTTTTTTTTTTATATAAATGATACGTGTCAGGGTTGCCCCCTAGTGGGCCCCTAGTAGCTGCGTCCACTTCATGCATTGAGGATCTTTGCACTTTGTCCTTCCTTGCCTAGCACTTCACGCCTAATTTCTCGTTTGTTATGTAATCCCCTGAGTTTCCTGGGTTCTAGTTATGCGTCGTCATGGAGAGGTCCTGTTCTGTGTTTAGATCATGTTTGTGCTAATTGCGAGAGCCTCAGGGCTCTGTCTTTGGCGACAGTTCTAAGTTTGTGCTGTTAAAATGTATTGTAATAAATCTATCGCCTGTATACGGTACATCAGGTATACTTTATTAGATTATATGGATCGTCCGCCGGGCGCATACCCGAGAAGGTGCTGTTACTATGAAAACGATAACATTCTTCTTAGTATAAGGGGACTAATATAATCCGGAACTATTGTAAGTTCCGGATGTAAGTATGTATCCAATGTAATCTAATATAATCCGGAACTATTGTAAGTTCCCAGTGTAAGTATGTATCCAATGTTGTAAACATTAAAGCACTTTTTGTAAGTCGCTCTGGATAAGAGCGTCTGCCAAATGCCTAAATGTAAATGTAAATGTAAACTATTGTCAGAGACAGAAAACTAATTAATGCCTTTTGACCAGTCAGAATGCAGAACTCGGCAGCTATGAGGTATATATGGCATTAATACATCCAGCATGGCATTTTTATCGTGGAGATGTCAAACTGATTCCATGCTCACACATTCTGTGTGAGAGCAGATTGCCAGGCAGTCATGGGCCTTGGAAAGCGGCACATAAGAGTCTTCTGCGGTCCCTGACTTTGGACACGAAAATCTCCTGACTCTGATGATCATGAAGAGGAATAACAGGCTTTGACCATTTCACGGTTGTCACGTTGCTATGAATGCAAATACGTTGATGAGCCGCAGGCCCGAGTTATTTACACACACCCTGTTGTTGTTTTTATATCAGCGACGGGACACAATGCGGCCTTTCTCCTCTCGGAGAGCAGGGCGAAACTCTACCGCGGATTGCCGGCAGCCTTTTGAAATCGGACGCTCCTGCCATTGTGCGCGTCTTCCTCCTGGAGCAGCAGCCGCCCGGCCGACCCTGATGTGGAGTCCGAGCGTGATGTCGTCCAGGGGCCGATTTAGAGGGAAGCCCAGCTGAGGCTCTGTTCATTAGGAGTGTGTGACGCTGTTTCCCCAGGTCAGCTGGGAGTGTTATTATACACAGTTAAAGAGAATACGCTTCATTTAGCGCACATGCTCCTCCTGCCATTAATCCGTCCTGAAACACACTGTGTGTGTGTGTGTGTGTGTGTGTAAGGTGATGATTGGGTATTAAGCCTGTTGAGACACAACTGCTCATTAACATCACACACTTGATCTGTTAAATCATTTATACAATCCTGCTGTCATTCACACTCTGATTACTATCATAAATCACAGTAATAAATTCTGAAATGTGATTGCTCAGGCAGTTTATATTAAACACGCTCCATCTGATACGTTATCAATCATTCACAGGGGGCGTTCGAGTCAAACCGGGACTGATGAATAACTTGTAGCAGGGGGTTATATAGAGAAATAAAGAGAGTTTTTACCACTTTGACTTCAACACCCTTTTGTAGTAACGTCTCGCACCGTGGCTGCAAACACCCACTCTAATGTCTCTTTAAATGTCTTATTAACATAACAAGGTGTTTGTTTATCATTCATGGATGTTGTTTCATTGGTAAACTTCTCTGCGGATCTTCAGGGTTCCTCAAAAACATGACGAGCTGTTTTTTTTTTATTTTTTATCCTTAATCATTTTAAAACCGAGAAAAACAAGAAGCTGATAAGGGAAGAGCTGTGTAGAGCTGCTGTAAAGTAGAAATGGATAAAAATTATAACAAGTTACGTTTTTTTGCACAAGTAATAATTGTCACATGAATGTGGTTTAAGATGAGCATGACAGTTATAGGAAATACACGATATGAAGTCATAGGAAAATGATCAACTTCAGGGTGGTAGGAGTGAGCCCGCTAAAAATGGCAGTAGATTTAGGAATGTGCTTAATTGCTTGTGTTTTTTTTATCGTATTATTATACAGTATGCTATCGCTGCATGAGCGGTAATAATAGTAATAATAGTTGAATATTAATTAGAAACTTTATTTAAAGAGGTGACGGCATTGCATTGACGATGCCTGGAATGAGATGGGATTATCCACCACTAAAAAAAAAAAAAAGAAGAGGCAGAAAAGACTTACTGAAGTGCTCCACTCTGTCTGGGTGCCAAAACTTTTCAGCCAGGCTCAGACCCGCGTGTTCAGCCTGACAGATTCTCCAGTGTGTAATCAGAGCTTAAATCAGAACACCAAGGGGTTTAGCTGTACAGAAGATTGTTTTGGATGGAAAAAGTGCGACGGGGAAATTCTTTCCGATGTAAACAGACGCACAGTCTGCGCGGGAGCGTGTCCAGACAAGTAAAACTACATCTGCACACACACACACACACACACACACACTCGCACGCGCACATATACATACGCACACGGGGGACATTTGAAAGATGCCATAAAACTCCTCCAGCATCACGTCTTGTTCTTTAACTGCTCCATAAACTGCTGTGGACGTCTGATTCTTTTCCTTCTTCTTGCCAATCCTGCTTTAGTTTAATAGTTAAACTTAAGGAACTGCCAGTGAAATACTGTGTGTGTGTGTGTGTGTGTGTGTGTGTGTAGCTCATGTATGCATGCATGTAAATTATTTGGCTTTGTGGAGTCGGTCAGTGTCTCAGACAGTGTCTCCTGACACTCACACACACACACACACACACACACACACACACACACACGTAGCTTTAAACATAGATTAAAGAACCGAGTCGTAAACACGGTCATAGGTTTGTGTTGTAGTGACCTATAGAAATATAGTTTTAAAGTATCTATTAAAAATTCTGACTCGCGATTCAAAGCATCAGTGAGAAGTTGAGAAGTAGCACTCAGGGAACTGTTATGGAAAAACCGACTGTTATTCCTGTTATTATCATGTTTAAAATGTGTAGAAAAATCTTATTACATCATCTCTATCTGTTATCACCCAGATGAGGATGGGTTCCCTGTAGAGTCTGGTTCCTCTCAAGGTTTCTCAGGGAGTTTTTCCTCGCCACTTTCGTCGTCACCCTTGGCTTGCTCATCAGAGACATTTCATTCATCAATCATTCGTTTATCTCATTATCATCTAGACACATTTTTCTCACACTTCCATAAATTTTCTTTTCAAATTTTTCTTTCATTTTCGTGAAGCTGCTTTGAGGCGACGAACATTGTTAAAAGTTATAGAAATAAAATTGAATTGAATTAGTGATCGCTACAGTTAATAGGTATCAGTAATTGAATAAACGTGGATCAGCTATTAGTTGTTAGAAATAAATGCTGGTCAGTGATTTGTTATGAGGAATAAATGCTGATTGTTGATTGGTTGTCAGGGTTCATGATGTCAGTGTTTGATTGACAGGAATAAACGCTGATCAGGTTAAACAGTGCTGCCCATGTAGGGAGCCTCGAAGCAAATTGCCAACTGGGATCATAGTGATACTGTGGCCTATTTCTGAATATAACATCAGGGTTGTAAATATAGACACACACACACATACACTCACACACACACACACACTCACACACACTGTACATGAACAATGGCTGGGCATTTTGCTGCACAAACAGTGGGAGACTGTGGGGAGAGCAAAGAGCATTCCATTCTCACTCTTCAGGTGAATGTGTGTGTGTGTGTGTGTGTGTGTGTGTGCTTGTGTAATCAGAAATGTCGTGTGTGTTACCGATACCTTGCAGGTCTGCTGTGAGGACAACGCAGACTCATTTTACATGAGAGACCTGGCAATCACCCTCATTGCTCTCTTCCTGTGTGTGTGCGAGTGTGTGTGTGTGTATCAATGTACACCTGAACACACACACACACACACAAACACACACACACACACACAGAGACACACAAACAAACACGCTTCCTAGCTAAAGAAGTCAGAACAATGCAGGGGAAACAAAAGAAGCTGAAGCTTTTACGTCAGATGGAAGTGACTCAAGTGGCTTGTTTTTGTTTTTGTTGTTGCCATTAAAATGTAATAATAATAATAATAATAATAATAATGATAATAATAATGATAAGGAAAATAATAACTTGTTAAAGAATAACACTGACTCTTCTCTATAAAACCTTCCTCTGTTATCATGAACAGCGACGAACACACAGCATATAAAGTGTTACACAATGTGTCCAGTTAAAGAACATAATACCTTTTACATTATTATCACCAGCCACCTCCCGATACAATATTATAATACCTCGATTTGATTAAAATTGGGATTCTATTACATTTTACAACATTTTGTTACTATTTTAAATCTTAAAAAAAAAAAAAAACGGTTTAACAGGTAATTAAATGTCGCCCGTTCCTTATAAATTGTTTTTTTTCTCACTTTAGAACGAAGCGCAGGATTTAAACACTACAAACTAACTTCAAATACAGCAGTTTAACATTTAACTTCTAATTAAATTCAATAAAAAAGTATCTGTCTTCCGTATATCCGTCATCCGCTGTAATTATTATTATAATCACGTTTATGAGATAATTCACTATACAGGATGAAAATGTGTCCAGATGTGCGCCAAAGTCTCAAATTTCAACTTGAACGTAAAAGAGATTTTTAAAAAGTTGATTTTAAAGTCAGTGTGGCCGTATGTGAATCACCACAAAAAAGAATCGTGATTCATAACTGAAGATATATATTTTTTTCCCATCTCTACTGTTAATGTTCCTATAAATAACATTTTTGGACCAAAATAACACAAGCACGTTCTCTTTAGACCCAGAAAAACTGACAGAGGCGAGGCTAGTAGAAACCGAGTATACTTTTTGCTAAGTTAAAATTATTAGCCAGTTAAGGCACTAGCGAGAAGCACCATGTTACACTAGCGATCAAAATGTAACCACTGAAGCAAAACATGTTAGCTGGTACGTGCTGTTAGATGCATTTCACAGATAGGAAAATCATGTTCCCTTCTTTCTTTTCCAGCGAATTTGTCGGCTCTTTTCATTCCTAAATCCTTTCATCCTTTTTCTTTATTTCTTTATTCGTATTACTCTTGCCATAGTAACAGTGACGGTGATTACAATATATTACACTGTTAAATGTTTTAAAACAAATCAGTCACATGATCCATAATCCACCAATCTTAAGAGTGGAAAAACTCGCCGATTGTTAATAAGGTAAGTTGCATATGTTCATGAAAGCAGCATACGAGCGCTTTCTGTGGTTTGACTGATTATCAAGTTGAAAGGCGTCAATACGGATATTTGATCAAGTCTCGAAGGTAGCTGGTCATAACATGGAAGATAATAAAAATCACAGTGTGAGGACCAGGACCAGCATACTGTAAGCGAGACGTCACTCCCAATCCAATGCAGTGCGTGCGAGCACAATGTACTTCACTAACCTCATACCTTCTGCCCCCATAAATGGCACGTCTTTCAGTTCTGGTAAACTCTTTATAACAAAAAGTATCACTTCCAGCACACTTTAATCAGTGATCTTCTGTTTATACCATTCTCTGGAACTATCGTCCAAACTAGAACAATACCATCTCGTCAATACTGTTTTTCACTTCCTGCCCCCCGGAGGGATATCGCACATTATAATAGTCACGTGATTGCAAACAACCTTTTCACCTGATATTTTTAACAGCTGTGTGAAAGAGCAAGCTGGAAGAAATCAAAATGTATTGTTTTGTTAATGTTAGAAATGATGTCAGAAATCTTCACAAACAGAGTTATCGTTTTCATTCAGATTGCCACACAGTATCATGGAATATGTTGAAGGTGTACACGGATTAGCCATAACATCGACATCATATAAGATTAACACTTAGTTATATACCAGCAAACTGGTGACATACTGTACACCCAAGGCTCACCCATGCACACGGGGACCAAAGGCCAGCTTGTCCGGGTCCAATCCTACAGAAAAGCCAATGTAGCACAGGTCACTATAAAAAAAGTCAATGCTGGCAACAATATCAAGGCACCAGAACAGCCAGTGCACCACAACCTGCCGCACATGACGCCCAGCAGACAAATATCCTAAGGTCTCCAAACTCAGCCTCCACGACTCCTTTGTCCTCACTCAGTTGCATTTTTATTCCTCCCCCTCCTTAATTTTAAATTTCTTTGTGACAGCTCTGCTGCAATGCTTATGTCCTCTCTGTCCTCTCGCAGTCGAAAGCCGGCTCAGTATAATGCACACCGGACGCGAGCAGCAACAGTGGGCAGCAAGCCGTCGCACCAGCGTTGCAGCTCTCAGGACTCGCTGGACGACTTGGCCATGGACGACTACTGGAAGGAGATGGAGATCATCCAGCACAGCGGAGACGCCGAGCCTCACGATGAGGTGCAGCTTAAAGTAGCTGACGGTGAGAACGTGTTTCTTTAAGATCTGATCGTATGTGCACAAAAGAATAAATTTTTTTGATCCTATAAAAAGATTTTTAGATTATTGACATATCTCTTGTTTCTAAGGTTTTTTTTTTGCTAACACATTCAGAAGGATGCTTTCAACTGAATACAGTCATTCCATATCATAAAATGTATATAATAAATTATTAATAATAATAAATGGATAAAAAGTCTATATACATATATTATTCCATGTATATTTTTGTACGTTAGGCAATAATAGCTAAAAGCTAATTTATTAAAATAGCTTTGCGTAATAAAGTGCATCCTGTCACAAGCATATTGAAATTCATTTAAATAATAACACTTTAATGATTTTGTTGCTTTATTGTTTCAGCACCAGTGCTTTTGTTCTCTGAGTGCGGGAACCTAATTTATTGTTTTATTTTGGTATATATTATGGGATTAAGCATGCCGACCCAAGCCTTAATGAGGAATTGTTTTTGCTGGGACTAAAAATACTAGTCATAAAGCACAGGAAGTAGCCATATAACTGCCTCACGGGAGCGGGAATGTAAAATAAACCCACTCCAGGAAGTGGAAGCTGTGACTTCCTTACAGCAGGAAACGAGAGAAAGATCTGTATTTTAACACCCTTGTGATGAGATTCAGTGTAAAAACCTTGTCGCATGTCCAAGTGTTGCTAAGGAACAGTTAATTTTTCACGTTTATTAAGCCCAAATCCTGCTGACTCAATGTAGTTAAAGGTGCATTAAGCAGGATTAGTTGAGATTAGTGAGCTAGCGGTAGAGTAAGATTCTTAAACTTGTGTTTTCCATCTCCAGTTCCCGGTCTTGTACACAAAGCCACACCTTGAGAATATACGCCAATACGTCAGTTAGGAACGTGGTGGTGATGGCCATTCAGCTACTCAGTACCTGGGTTAACACTATAAACACCCCCCCTCCCTCCGTCGTCATTCTCACTGTAAAGATCTAACATGGTAAAGGTTGTTCATACAATACCAAGCTTTATACAGACTTGTGTTTTGACACTGTAGTGGAGGAACGTCACTTATTCTAATTCAAACTTATTACACAACTTTAGAATTAAACACTACTCTTGTTTTATGGCATGTTAGTTTGCATAGCTAAAAGTATGAAGCATGTTTGGGGGGCTTAGCAGACTTAGCCATTCTGAAAGGGGGCAGAGTGACGAGGCTTTGGGGGTGTCTATAAAAAGATGGACACAAAGAACCCTTCAGACCTAGACTGCATTGTATTTATGATACTTTACTTTGCATTGTATTTATGATACTTTACCTTGTTTTTCTGTTAGAGGGTGAGCAGGAAGAGGCGTGGCTAATGGAGGCCGGTCTTGCCACGCTGTTTGACGAGTCCGCGTCAGACGACGACGATGGCAAGGTCCTACTGTCCACCCTCACGCGCACACAAGCCGCTGCTGTCCACAAGCGACTGGAGACGCTGCGCAAACGTACCAAACCCCACAGCGTCCCCGACGTCAGGGACATCTTCAAACCCCAGGACGCCAAGGTCAGGGTCGAGCAGGTCAAAGGTCATCATCCTGAGATGTTCAAGGATAATTTGATAATCGTAGAGTGCAACAGATATGTTGGCTATAAAGACACATAAGGAAGAATGGACAATAAATACAAAAAGCAAAGGAAATAATTCTTTTAGCAAAAGTTATCTTTTTGTTTTCTTTGTTGTACCATTGAGTACCCTTTAACACACTCCCGTTTAAGAGACATATAATTAAACATCTATTATCTCTAAACTTTTTTTTCCTTATTTCATTTTGTGAAATTTCTCATCTTTTTTTTTGTTAGGATGACGAGGCGAAGTCCAGAGGAGGAAGTGAGAACACAAAAAAGGAAGAAGAAAGCTCATCTGGTACGTTGCTGAGCCTCAAAAGTTCAATACTGACCTTTTATATACCACACACACACACACACACACACACACTGGGTGAATGTGCTAATTATCTCCATTCAGCTACATGATCGAGGAATGCCCAACCAGCTTAGCAGCCTTTTAGTTAAAGTAACCACAATCGATAAAATAGCACATACTCTAGCAGGGTTTAAAATATTAGTGTGCTAACCTAGCTAACTTGCCAGCAAAAATAAAGTAACAAAGGCTATTTAACATGCATGTAGCAAATATGTCTTAAAACTTATTGTGCTCATTAGCTAAACATCTTACTAGCTAATGAAATAAAGTTGTATAAAGAAAAAGATATATACTTATTTACTTATATATATACATCTTTTTTCTGTTGGAGGACGTTACTTTTTAAAGTAACTAATTACATCACAAAATTACTGTCATAAAAAAGTAATCAGTTACATTACAGCATTACTTTCTGACAAAAGTAACTAGTTCGAGTACTTTTCCACTGCAGGAAATGAAAACTTTGTGATTCCTCATGCATGTTGTTTTAGTCAAGACATTTATAATTATTCTACCATCATCACTCAGCCAAGTTTGGCCCATAATCTGTTAACTACTAATACCTTTATCTCACCTACGCGGTTTCGCGCGGTGGCCGGAAGTACGGTTCATCATGATTCACCGCAAGTTTTGGCACTGTGATTAGGTTTCCATATGTCCGTATGTCGTTCTTCACATAGTCAAACCGCATAGGTGAGACAGGGGTATAACAGCAGGGGGGCGGGTTACCGGGGGCGGGGCTTGTAGGATGACTTACACGCACACACGCACACACACACGCACTAACAGATTGGGAATGACTGCTGTCTGGCTCATGGATTACATAAATTGTTTGAATAACGAATTACATTTTTGAAAAAGTAACTAAATAACTGAGGACTTAAATGGCGACCTAATGCGTTAGATTACTCATTACATCAAAAAAGTAACTTTGTAATGTGTTTACCCAACACTGCTTGGGAGGCAGATTAGCTAATCAGCTTAGCTAGCAATGTTATTTAATATAATATGACAACAAATAAAAAAAAAAATGTGTTCTAACACCTTCTGTATTAGTTAGCAAAGAAGCCAAACAAGCCATTAAAATACACATAGCAAATGAACTATTTTTTTAAGTTATTTCCATTCATATTCATGTCTCTATTCATCAGGCAAAACATGACTGGATAGATTAGATACATTTTTATAATTTCTCTCTCTTTTATTTTTTCCTTCTTCAATTCTCTTTTTCTTTTTGTTTACAAATTAGCTAGTGAGGAAATTAGCTAATAAGTTTAACGCATATGGAGCTACTTCAGATTTCACACTAACAACCTTTCCTTTCTTTCTTACCTTCTTTTTCTTTCCATTCTCTTATCTCTCCTGTCTATACTTTTATTCTTAATTTTTATTTCCTCTCATGCTTTCTCTCTCTCTCTCTCTCTCTCTCTCTCTCTGCTTATTTATCTCTATATATCATGTTAGATATTTCTTTCTCTACTTCCCTCTCTTCCCTTTATTCTCTCGTTATTTTTTTCTTTTCACTGTCCACCGTTCCTTTTTCCTTATTTACTAGCACTTCTTTGCTAATACAATTTAAATAATTAGACACCCCCTATTTATAAAACTAGTGACACTAGGACACTAATCCCAGGCTGTTCTGATCAAATACAGAGTGGCTAAACAGGATCGGGACTGCGGTTCTGATCAGGTTTTCTGATCTTGTCTGCAGGTGTGAACGTGGCTGTAGGAAACGGTGAGGGCTTGGTCGACATGGAGACCGACATCAACCAAGAGGTGTCGTTCTCTGAGCAGGCACTGAGCTGCAAGGATGGGTCAAAGGTCAAGCCACCTATTGATGAAGCCGATGACAAGCTACCTGTGAGTGTCAAACATTAACACCTACACTGATTTATTGTGTGTGTGTGTGTATGTGTGTGTGTGTGTGTGTGGGCATGTGTGTGCACAAGAGCAAAGTTTACAGAGTGTGTGGTTCTGATTGGTCGTTATATAATAAAGGAATGTGTTATGCTGTGGAGATCTTTGCCCTTGCAGAATGAGGTTATTAAATAAACACTTTATGAGTGTGTTTGTTAAACACAGCAGCAGTACTTCAGTCGTAGTGAGACTGCTTTAGAGAAGCGACAGTAATAAATATTAAAGTTCAGCAGCTGAGAGAGTTCATGAGAGCCTGGCATGAGGATAAGCATGATGAACCGCTCAGAGCGGGGAACACTTTGGAACTTATAGGGTTAGGATTTCTATATTAAACTGATTGTGTGGTTTAGAATGATTTTTGCTGACACCTGCTGGCCAGCCTGCGCCAATGCAACAAATTAAGCAATGCCCTGAACAAACTCTCTCTCTCTCTCTTTTGATCTAGCTATATATCTTATGTTGTTTTAAATTGCCTCTCAAATATGTTATTATTTTATATGAGGACTATATATAAAAAATGTATAATAGTCTTTTTTATTTCCCCTAATTTACTCCCCTTCTCCTTCACCTCTTGTTCTCTATTAATTAGCCTTATATCTCTCTTTCTTTATTGTTCTTTCATTCTTTTTTTGCTGTCTCTGCCTCCCCAAATAAACAAAGCTATATTGGTGTTTTTGACCAAGATTAAAAAGGCGCTAATTATACACTGGCACTGAGTGAACATAGCTGCAGCATAACTCCTCAACGCTAATGTCCCCTATAATTATAACTAATGGGCTGGCCTGCTTTGGAAATTTCGCCGCTTCTGTTAAAAAGATTCCGCTTGAATGAAAAAAAAAAACCATGGAGACAGCAGTTCCACTGTCTACGCCAATGCTGGCAGGATGAAGTGTTTTGACTGTAAGATATGGATTATTAAATACCTTGAGCTCCCACACCGAACTGTGCGGTCATGGAGCTCAAAAGTTTAGCAGCTGTAGTGGTGTGGAGAGGACCGAAGCCAGAGGGAGAGAAGGACAGGATCAAAACCATGAGCATTGCTAAGGCAGTCTCTGTGCCCAGTGCCAAATGCCAGTACTAACAGTACTCGTGCCAGTACTGAATAGGACTGAAAATAACACCACTGATTGTGTTAGGTCTAGTGCTAGTAGTGATACAAGTCTAAATGTCCGTCTCTCTGTAGAATTTCAGGGTAGCAAGAGATAAGACTGGAATGACTAAAGTGGGCGATCTCTCCCCGGCCGACATGAAGAAAGTCCACCGGCTCGTCCTGATCGAGGTGAGCGCTCTGTTCGACACGGCCGGCATTGACCTCAAGACTCACAAACCTCTGAAGATTAAAGTCAAAGGTCAGTCCTGGGCGGAAAGCCTTCTTTCGCCTTGAAAGGGAAATGTAATATTTTAAGCATCTGTGTTGTTTAATAGAGCGAAGAAAAAAAGGATTTAATAGGGTTAATGAACATTTTCTTATTTCAGTGTAATTTTTGAGAATGTTGTTTTTACAGAGTCTGGATTGTTCGGGGTTCCTCTCACAACGCTGCTAGAGCAGGACCAGAAGATATTATCTGGTACCCGAGTGCCAATCATACTGCAGCGGGTACGTTCTAGTCCTGAAAGCCATCACTTTTTGTATCACATATTGCATTCACATATATGTAGACGTTTCAATTTCTATACCCTCATGAACTCATCTGGAGTCTTACATTATGTGGTTAATTAACTTCTATTATGTGGTTAATTAATTAAATTGAATAGAGACATCAGTGTGTGTTGAATATAACTTATTGGCGTAATGCAAAGGGGTGTTTACTAATTCCTTCCATTTTCTTCATTTTAATGTTCCCTGGCGCCTCCTCTAACTGCGGCATTTCAGTGTCTGTGTAAATGATTTAATGACAGAGAACACCATGGCTAAGCACAGTTGAGTGAAGCTGAACAACTCTAGCTAAGAGAGGAGCTTTCTTTAAATGACAGCTGGGGGGAAATCTAACTGGCTCTTTTCAACTCTGGGCCAATACAAAATGGAAAAAATGTTAAAAATCAGGGATTTTTTTTTTCCTTTACTTTTTTTTAAATACATTCACACTGGAGAACGAGTGGACGATCTAAAATGAGTAAAAATTTAATTTTCCAAACTTGGACTCCTTTAAGTAGGAAAATTAATAGATAAAAATGTTTTGGTTTTGTTTGTTTGTTTTATGTTATAGCTTATTTCCCACATAGAAGAGGAGGGGCTTGACACCGAGGGGATTCTGCGAGTACCTGGAGCAGCCACCAGAGTGAAGGTAAAAGAGAAATAAGGAATAATTTCTAATAGTTTCATGTTCCATAAATAGATAGATAGATAGATAGATAGATAGATAGATAGATAGATAGATTTGGATTATTTTTGAGTCAATGAAAAAAATGTTGATGTGGATTATTTTTAGTGTGAACTGTAAAAGATGAATGTGGATTATTTTGAGTGTGAACAGAAAAGAGTAAATGTGGATTACTTTAAGTGTAAACAGTAAAGGGAGAATGTGGACTTTTTATGTGTGAAAAGTAATGGGAAAACATGGATTACTTTGTGTGTGAACAGTAAAGACTAAATGTGTATTATTTTGAGTGTGAACAGTAAATGGAGAACGTAAATTATTTTAATTGTGAAAAGTAAACAGTTAATGTGGATGATTTTGAGAGTGAGCAGTAAAAAGAGAATATGGATTATTTTCAGTATGAACAGTAAAGGGAGAATGAGGATTATTTTAAGTGTGAACAATGAAATGGGTAGCTGCATTGAGATTCTTTTCAGTGGAATGGATAAGGTAATGTGAATGTTTTGAGTGTGAATGGTAAAGGGCATAAATAGATATGGATTATTCTTCATTGGGTGAAAGAATGAAAGAGTATGTGAGCATGTGTTACAGAAAAAGGGCGTAAGTAAAGTGAAATGTTTTTAGTAATTTAAATATTGAGGATTTATTATTTACATTTAACATTGAAATTATTGTGTTAAATGTAAATAGTAAACATTTTAAACTGAACTATTTTAAAATGATATGAGTGTATATGGATCAGTGTAGAAGTGAACTCTGACGGAGTATTCATCTTTTTATTCTAAATGGCACCAAGTGAAACATCAGCAGCCAAAGCACTGGTTTATTTATCGTCTTAACTGTAATTGGGTTTGTACTATTTTCCTCTCACTGTCCTGTATTTACAGTAAGTTAACGGTAATCATTTTTAAAAAGGAAAAGTTCCTTGAAAAGCTTGACAGTACAGATGAAGATGATCTCAAAATTTCCTGAGAGCTGCTAAATGCAAATGCTGTCAGCAGAGACCTGGGAGTGGTTGATTTGTTTATTGCACATGCTAATGTGTGTGTGTGTGTGTGTGTTTGTGTGTTGTTGTTTCAGGCTGTGTGTCAGGAGCTGGAACTAAAGTTCTACGATGGCATGTTTCCCTGGGAGTCTCTTAAGCAGCATGACACGGCGAGCGTGCTCAAGCTCTTCATCAGAGAGCTTCCTTATCCTCTCCTGACTGTAGAGTACTTCAGTGCTTTCCTCTCTGTGCTTAGTGAGTTTTTGTTCACAAGCGTGTATGCACGGTCATCGATTTGTATTTTTCAAAGGGTTGAAACAAGGTATACTTGGAAGCCCACTTATAAAAAGCATGGTGTTTTTGAACTAAGTTGAGAAGCGAGCAAGTCAAAGTTCATGTAAGGTTAAAATCCTGTGGGAACAGCCAAAGGTAAACAGGTACAGTAGCTATGATATGGTGATAACATTGTAACCGGGGATAAAAATGCAGACAGTGATTATGATACGACAAACGGAACATCTGTACATGCCTACTTTTAGAGCACAACTCAGGGAACACATCCTTATGTGCTATGCATTAGTGCTTTTAGCCAAGAACACTATATTGAAAAATCTTATGTGTAAAATATTGATTGTAATTGGACCTAAATTATTTTACAAAATGCATAATTTTGACTTGATACATATATATGTAGAGCTCCCGACAAAGAAGCAACAGCTGCAGGCTCTCAATCTACTCGTGCTCCTTCTGCCCCCATCCAGCAGAGACACCCTCAAGGTAATTCACTTTATATAAGCTCTTTAACCGTTCACATTCGCAAAAAATACACATTCAGTGAATTAAATTCCCGAACCGTAACCCTTTAGGCGCTGTTGGAGTTCCTCCAGAGAGTCATCGACCACAAGGAACGCAACAAAATGACGCTGAATAACGTCGCCATGGTCATGGCGCCAAACATCTTCATGTTTAAAGGCTTTCGGAGCAAAATCACCGGGCAGCAGGAAATCTCCATGGCGACCGGCATGTCTATCATCGTCAGGCTGCTCATACGCTACCAGGACCTGCTCTGGACCGTACGCATGAGATTCTCTACCCGTGTCTAATTCATGGATAAATGAATCAGTAGTGTGTAGTTTTATGTCAGGTTTCGGTTTCTTATGCAGATCCCGAAGTTTGTGATAACCCAGGTGCGAAAACAGAACATGGAGCGAAAGATGAACCGAGAGAGGGCGGTAAAAAAGCTGCTGAAGAAAATGGCCTACGATCGTGAGAAGAACAGCGAAAAAGTGGAGAAAAGCCCAGAGGTGTTTTTTTTTTCTTCTTCATATTTTACCCCTGTACCTCAGGGTCAGGCCTGTCCAGTACCTTTTTCTTTTGCGTGTTTCTGACATCTAGTGACCATTTAGGGGTAGTGCACGCAATAAGAGCCAGTTTTGAAAAGATAATAATCTACAGTATGTCCCAGAAGTCTCCCTAAATTACTGAACTGGACAAAAGAGGATATGAGACTGGATATGGAGTCTCGTACCCTCTGGACCTTTGGATCTGTTTTCTTCGAGATAAAGCTTAATGCTGATGATTATCTAAATATGCTGGAAGACATCATGCTGTGTTTGCTAAGAGAGAATGGCAAGATAATTTGCCCTGTGTAGGGAGACCTTTGGGATACCCTGTGTGTGTCAGGCTTGAGAATAACGGTAGTTAAAAAAACAAAAAAAACATTATTTAAGCAATTTATGCTAAACAACAACACCATTTTGAGCTCCTATTGTGGGTAGTTGTTTAAAACCTAAATAAAGCTGTGTATGATTGTAAGCTTCTGGAGCTCTTATTTATGATCTGAAGTTAGCTCAGTGGCCATGTGTGTGAGAGAAAATGCGTTTTGTGTGTCTTATTCCACATTTTTTCTTCGATAATGGTGAGAGGGTTTCTAAAACTGTGTGTGTGTGTTTAAGGTGGACAGTGGTTTCATCAGAGTCCAGGCTCCTCAATTCCTAAAGGTCTCTATGGCAGTGGAGCTTACTGAAGAGCTCCGTGCATCAGACATCCTCACACGCTTTCTCAGCCAGGAAAGGTGAGCACACACACACACACACACACACACACCATGATGCATCATATTAAGTACACTTAATGGACTCGATGTAGAGAAACCTTAAGACAGAGAGTTATAAAAAGGAAAAAAAAACAACAACTACACTCTATGGACAAAAGTATTTGGTCAAACCTCCAACGACATTGTATCCAAACACATACACTTCAATATGGAGTTGGTCCCCCTTTGTCGGCTATAATAGCTTTCACTTTTCTTGGAAGGCCACCCACAAGATTTTGGAGAGTTTCTGTGGGAATTCATTCTGTAGAGCATTTATGAGATCAGGCACTGATGCTGGACGAGAAGCAATCTCTGTTCCAGTTCATCCCAAAGGTGCTCGATGGGGATGATCTCATCAACTCATCAAACTCATCATAGTCCTTGCTTTGTGCACACGGACACAGTCATGCTGGAGTAAAAAGGGCCTTCCCCAAAACTGTTACCACAAAGTTGCATAAAAGCCTAGAGTTGTCCAAGATGTCTTGGTATGCTGAAGCATTTAGATTTCCTTTCACTGGGGGTAAGGGGCCTGAAACACCAGAATCTATAAATTAACATGTTTGAACAACTATTGTATGCTTTAAAATATACAGTAGTGAAATGAAAAGAAAAACAATATCACCTTGTTTTCATCTGTGAGTTTATTTCTCCTGAAAGAAGCAGGCATACACACTATTAGTGTGTTGGTTTACCATGGTATGCATAATGTAAGTGTGTGTGTGTGTGTGTGTGAGTGTGGAGACGAAAAAGGAGACGAAAAAGGAGACGATTTGCTCGCGAAATGCAGGCAAAGTTCTAGGCGGATCCCCCCCTGATGGAGAATGTTAAAGGGCGGGTATGGGAAGGGATTGTTCTGCCACCTCTTTTAAACTCGTCCCCGTTCACGACTGCTTGCATATTAGCGGAAATATTACTTAACTATAGATATTTTTTCCTCCGTCGCGTGACCTCTTTTCAACAACAACTGCACAACAGAACTTTGTTTTCATTACTGGGAACACGTTTGTCTGGAGTTATGCCCTGTCGACAAACATAAATGCGCGTCCTAGATGCGCAGGTTTCAGTACTGTATATACGGAGCATCTTGTACTTTTGTCCTGATGGTGAAGGATTTGTCTGTAAAGTGTGTGTGTGTGTGTCTTGTTTCAGCTCGGTGCTGGTAAAGAGAGAGGAATTGTTTCTGTACGAGATCGGAGGGAACATCAGTGAGTTACACACACACACACACACACATCATAGAAATGTCTCATATTTCATTTGATCCCTGACTCTCGTCCCTTTGTTCTTCTGCACAAAGTATTTTCATCTTTTCTGGATTTACTGTAATAATTTTCAGATCATTATAAATCATGTACACATGCATCGCTTATCGAGCCTAAATCAGAAAATTCTCAACTTCCTTAATGAAATAAAACCATTTACAGCACAAACTAAACAGAACTCCAGGTATAGGTATACAATTGTCTTTTGTAGTTTTAATTTCTGCTTATTAGTGAAACAGATAAACAAAAACATAATAGAAACTCAGTATTTAAATGTATCCCTTTGTAATTATTGTGATTGATGATTAATGACTTAACAGGCAATGAGTCTATAAATAAAAGAAAATAAATAGTATTTAAATAAAAAAAATAAAGCTTGGTAGCATCAAGTGCAGACTCCGAGCAATACTTAAGAGAGCGTTTGTTTGTGTGTTCAATAGATGTGTGTGTGGATACAAAAAACTGTGTAAAATAAAGTCCAGCTGTGTCGGATATATATTTGTATGTGGAAATGGCAATGCTTTCTGGGAACTGTAGTGTGACGCATGACATAAGGCTTTACAAAAATGTACAAAAATATTTTTTATGAAGTGACGTACATTTTCTAATTATGCCATGTTTAATTAGCAAGTCTCACTGTGATGTCATCAGAATTGTGTACTTGTAGTTTATCATGCATCTATTGCGTGCGTGTGTGTGTGTGTGTGTGTGTGTGTGTGTGTGTGTGTGTAGAGGAGCGCTGCCTGGATGAGGAGACGTACATGAAGGCCCTCCTGGAGCTCAACCCTGCAGCCGAGTGGGTCATCAGGTCGGTCCAGCGCTAACAAAACCCGCCAGTCAAGGAACCGACCAATCACGTGATGAGCACGAGATTAAACGTGAAGTTTGTGCTTCTTCTTCCACTCTCGACCTTTCTGATCATCTTAACGCAGACCGAACATGACCGAGTCTGCTTTGCACTTTGAAGCTGAGTGGAGATATAATGTCGCATTGGAACTTAATTAAATTTTCTAATGAGGAATTTGTGCTTTAATACAAACGGATTAGCGAAGGCCAAGTGTGTAGCAGCGGAGCGAAGACGCTGACGGGAGTTTTTTTTTTTTTTTTTTTTTTACACATGACTGAGTGCTTTTTATGTTTTTTTTTTTTTTTTGCATGTGTATAGATCTTCAGCAGTACGATACTAAAGAAAGAAAAATGCCAAAATGGTATATATCTTTTAAGCGCTAATGTTTTTTTTAAATTGAAAATAGGCGTTTCTCAATATTGTTTTTAACTGCAATAGAAAAGATTGATTAGACAGACCAGATTTATGATGATGCAACAACATAAAACTCATTATCATCATCATCATCATCATCATCCTGGTCAAATGTACTATTTAAATGAATTACAAATGATATTAAAATGAATTGCTAGTGAAATTCGAAGTGTTTGATCTGTATAGTTCTGATCAGTTTTAGGTGTATGATATTAGCATGATGAGTACGCCATACATCAGTTTATGTATATATATATGAGGAAACCATCAAACAGTTTAACTGGTTATGTTAGTTAGAGAAAGTGGTGTTTCCACATTGTGATGAACTACTGATGTTGACTTTAAAGACGTTCCCGCGTTCTGATGATGGAAGCTGTTGATTAATTTTCTACAATGGCAACTCTGACAGTAGTGCAGGTTTAGTATCACGCAGTATCGTGTCCATTTGAACAGCTCGTGTCTTCTTCTAATAAGAGGCTTATTTATGATATAAGGAAGGAGTCTCCAGTGTCAGAAGTAAAGCTGTACATGTGAGTTTTCTGAAATCTTTACGACAGACGATTTGGCGCTTCATTTGAAGTTTCTTTTAAGTGAGAGGATAAAGGATGATGAGGGAACGGATGTGCGCACCGAATATAAATGATTTTTCGTTTTTTTTTAAATCAGTTAACCATGGCAGTATGCTGTGGTGGGAGAGGAATAAACTACTTTGAGACAAGCTAATTAGGGAAACGAATGAACTTGACATTGATGAGGTATGTTAAGATGAACTAGAAAAAAATTGTAATGTAGGATGAAACTGATGCGCTGCACATCGACACTCAGATGAAGCAGAATCAGTTAGCACGGTAGATTACTCAAAGACCCAATGTTGATTTAGCACTTTTTATTCCTTATGTGATATTATTCAAAGCTCTGAATGATTATAAAACTAATGTAATTGTAGGATTGTGTTTTAAATAAATAAATGTAGCTACGATTCTTTGAAAGAAAAAGTCCATGAAAGAGAACTACACGCTTACAGCTAGACTCATTAGTGTGGACTGATTTCACTATTCAGACTGGAAGTCCTAAATGTTAATATTGAACTGTTTTTTTTTTATTTTGGAGGCAATGGGAGCAACACAAGTTTTCACATGGTTCCCTGCATAACACTGATGTAAAAACGTGCAAAAGGATAGAAATATTCATCCTAAATCAAACCTGAAAATGAGCCTGGGAGTTTGGTCTTCCTGCCTGAGGAGTTGAAAATCTAGGTGATCATGATGTCCAGCTGTGCTGAGCATGCACCTGAGCAGGTTTGCAGATTCCTGATGGTCATTTGTTCTAATGAGAAACTAGAGAGAAATTTGGTTTACTAAACAGCATGATGATACCAAGTTAGTGTTTTTAACTCTTCTAAATAAATTCCTGGCAAGAGAAAAAAAAAAATCAAAACATCTCTTTATGATCAACAATGAGGTAAAGCTAAAAGCCATTGCCAAGATCCACTCTCATCTCATGCTGCAAGTGGACAGAAATTAAACAGCAAATGGAATGGTCATGCAACTCTTAAGCAGAAAGTCAAAAAATCAGAGATTTCCCTTTGTCTCAGATTAGTAATATTTATTACATAACTTACAGTTTAAGTTTGGATTAATAATGTACTTTCCTTGAGTGCCGTAAGATAAGTATAGTGCATGTAACATCCTCAAAATCCACTAATGAACATACCTGTAATATCATACAGTTATTCATTTGTCTGAAGCTTTAACTGAAATAGAATCCAATCCCCCTTTGGGGTCCAATCACTTTCCTCTGGGTTGTCCCAGCGTAACAACCAACATCCATGGCTCACACCCTGATCTCATTAAAAACCTAAACACTCAATAGATAAAACCATGTGAGAATTAATCCAAACAAACCAAGTCACATTCCAGTCTGCAGCTCTGTACTGCTACTTTTGCAAACGGGACGAGATCATATGCATGTAAATTCCTGGAACTAACCTGTGGAAATGGGATATTTTACAGTTTTTTATTGTTAAATAATGTAAAGCTTACATTTCAAACAAATCAGGTAATTTTTTTTTTTTTTTTACTATTGTTGTGACTTTTATACTGTGAATATGATAAAAGTGACTGCTGTTGTTCATAAATAATGTAACCACTAAGCAACATTTTGTAAATAAATGTAATTGTAATTGCACATTTCACACCATGTACTGTTTGCTTACTCAGTATGAGTGGAGTGTGTATCATCTTTCATGATGCTACACATAGTCCATTTATCCAGCCTGAATCAAAGTGAACCTGATTCTTTTGGTTCTTTTGATATTTTGCATAGTTTTTACACTATGCAAATGTTGTGATCTTTCCATTTGTAATGCAGTATATTGTTTAGAGGGTGGCACAATGATGTAGAAATTAGCACTGTAACCTTAGGGATTCGGATCCCATCTTAATTCAGTGTACATGGAGCTTGCATGTTCTCCCTATGGTGAGTTTGGTGGGTTTCCTCCAGGTACTCCAGTTTCCTCCATCAGTTTGAAAACATGCAGATCAGGCTAACTGGCAATTGGCTTTTCCAAATTGCCCATACCAAGTAAGTGAATGCCTGTGCCTGTGCCCGTGATGGACTGGCATTCTGTCCAAGGTGTACTTTGTCTTGAATCTGCTGAGATAGGCTCCGCCCCTACCCAATTCAAATCCACACCTCTGCTTTGTTTGTAGAAATGTCGGCTTTGTCTTGTAATATAATATAATTAAAACCAAACCCTGTGGAACTCCACGCGAGAACAAGGAAGAATAATAACCATTTAAATCATCAAACTGCTAATGATCAGGCAAATATAATCTGAGCCAGGAGAGGGTGGTTCGCTTAATTGCCACAACATTTTCTAATCTATGAATCAGAATACAACTAGAGCTTAGACAGAATTCAATTTTGGATTTCAAAATGATAATTTTTCTTAAAATGAATAAAAATTATTAAAACACAATAGGCTATAGGATTGTTTTTATTTAAGCAAAAACAATATAACCAAACATGAACTGCAAACTTACTTTCACTAACAAGTTTTCTTGTTATTTTCTACTGTACTATAATCAGTATACAACAACATACATACTTCTTTTTAAGATAAATAGAGTGCAAACTTTCACCAGCCTTTGCATGTTCGGGTTATTCTAGCAAATTATGAGGGATTGATAAAGTGCAAGCTGCGGAATTATTTTAATAAAATAAACAGTTGTACAAATAGAACAATTTTTAAAAAAAAAATTTATATCACTGCCGAAGATTGTAAACCACATGCAACATACATGCTAAATAAAATCAAGCATAGGTGTATCAAAATCAATTCTGTACATAGGTGCCTGACAGCATTTCACATGTTTTTAGCAAGGAACATCATGTTTTGCTTAAACATGATAATGCGCAAAATAATTGCATGTGCAAAGACTGGCAGTGAAAAAGACAGCAAAAATGCAGAATCATCCCATAATTGTGGAAATTCTAAATGTAACTTACGTAATGAAGCTCCTTCAGAAAGTCTAGTTTGTGTTTTCCAGCATAACTAGTCTGGGGAATCTTATGAATATTTCCTTGTTAACCCTGAATTATCTTTCCCATTACCACTCCATTTAAGATGAGACTACAGTGTTCAAAAACATACATTTCCCAATGCATCAAAAGTTCTGTTTTAAAGAAATGTCACTGTACCAGTTGAAAGTATGTCAAGTGATCTTGTATAGAAGCGCTTACAATTTCAGCAATATGACTCTTAAATTAAAAAAAAAATTAGTTGCTTATTATGCAATTTTTTATTTGTAATTAATACTACTTCCATTGTTTAATTTCTTAAAATTACAATCATGCGGCCAAGTGGCACAGTGATAAAGTGCTCGCCTTATCATCTGGAGATTGCTAGTTTGATTCCCGGGTGATGCTGTAACCTCTCGCAGCCGGAGGTCTAGAGAGAGTTGAATGGCCGAGGTCTCTCAGAGGGAAGGGATGAAAGGTACTTAGGGCTCCCACATTAATCACGGCTCTACAGCCAATCAGGGGCGTCTGTGAGCTTATGCAAGCAAACGGAGCGGATAGTGCTGTCCTCCAAGTGTGTTATGCCGCTCCCAATGGTGCATGAGCGAGCAGTTAGAAAAGATGCAGTCGGCTGGCATCACGTGGTTCGGAGGGAACATGTGATAGTGCCCTCTCGACTGAGTGGTAGTAGTAGCCTTAATGTGGGAGCCCCCTAGAAGTGATGGGAAGTTTGAATCATTTTAGTGACCCGTTCATCAAAATAAACAAATCTTTTTTTTTGAGTCATTTAGTTCATTTCATTCTTTTGATCAAAAATGAAATAAAATGTTGCATTTTCAATAAACAGACCCTCAAGACGTCTACATAAACAAATTTTGGCTATAGTTTCAGTAATGAAAAAAATTACAATGCAGCTCTTATATCTTCTAGTCTAAGTCATTCGTTCTTTTGAATTTATTGCACTGCATAGCGTCCATGGGAGTCACGTGACAAAAGAACGAATGACTCTGGAATTAAAGATTCGTTGAGAACCCTTCAATTCTGTTTCCTGTGTACTGCATTTCATAGCATCTATGGGAGTCACGTGACAAAAGAATGATAAATAAAATTCTTTCATTTTTTGTGAAGCTGCTTTGAGACAATGGCCATTGTTAAAAGCGCTTTATAAATAAAATTGAATTGAATTGAATTGAATTGAATTGCTCTAGAGGAGATCTGCATGGAAGAATAGAACAACGTACCAGCAACAGTGTGTGAAAACCTTGTGAAGACTTGCAGAAAATGTTTATATAACAAAGTATTGAGATAAAATGTTATTGACCAAATACTTATTTTCCACCATAATTTGCAAATAAGTTCTATAAAAAAACCTACAATGTGATTTTCTGGATTTCTTTCCTTGTAATTCCATTACAACAACAACAACAAAAAAAAACATTATTCATATAGCTAGGCAAACTCTTTAGCAATAGTATTGGCTGCTTTTTATTGATATTATATATAAATGGTATTTTGGTATTTCTTGTAATGAAGCAATAGACCTGATATTACATCAATATTTCTTGTCTAAGATGATTGACATAATGAGGACAGACTTTTTGAGTGGGTGTGTCATGTTAATGGAATGCCATCCTTCTTCATACCAGTGATCAAGCTCTTTCCAAAATTCTCAATTTTCACAGTGATGGCCAAATTGCACTCTCATGAACCTTGATCGAGCTGAAGGGAAGAAATACAAAAATGCTCAAAGTTAATTTAACCAGGTGTAAGGGTTAACCACCAGAGGGCGCCAAAACGCCCACTGATGTGGATTGTTATGTTTCAGTTTGTTTTCAGTTAAACTTCTATTCCCATAGGGCGCCTCGGTCAGGTGACGGAAGCAATCACCTAAACCGAGGCAAGTAATTAAGTTAATCCTTATAAATAGCCTGACTGAACCTCAGTCAGGCGTCTAGCTTTTGTTGTGCATGTTATAAGTTGAGTGAATCTGTTTATGTTTGTGATTTCCGTTAAATAAAGACGAGTTTCTGGAAACAACATCTTGCCTCCTGCAGTTATGCCACGCTCACACAAACGACAGCAGAGGAATTATGACACCAGGAACAGGAATGATCTGCCTTTGTTTACATAACCGTGACAGTGAATTTCAGAGTTCCAGACTGATTTAGTACCAGCCTAGTTTTATTTCTACCAAGCCTCTTTCTTCAACAAAACAGAAGTTTAATCTGTTCTTTTCATTTTCCAAAAAGGCAAGCAAAACCTCTACCTATTAGCAACTTTAAAATTAATTACATTGCATATGACAGTATGCTGTATAACAAAAGCTCATTAATATTTACTCCACCCACAGCCTTGAATGGCTGCATACACTCAACTCTTTAAGCTCCACCCAATATCTCTGTCTCTATAAACTCTATAAACGGAGAAGGAAAGAAAGTTATTATTTAAGTCTTTCTCTACCTCAGTGTGTGTTCATGCAGGAAGATGGCTGAAGCCAATATTTCAGTCGATCAGGACCAGTTCATCTGTGCTGTGTGTCTGGATCTCCTGAAGGATCCGGTGACTATCCCCTGTGGTCACAGTTTCTGTAAGGTGTGTATTAATGGCTGCTGGAATCAGGAGGATCATAAAGGCATCTACAGCTGTCCTCAGTGCAAAGCCACTTTTACTACAAGGCCTGTTCTACGCAGCAACAAGATGCTGGCTGAAGTGGTGGAGAAACTAAGGGAGACTGGAATCTTCCCTCCTTTTCCACCTTCTGAATTTGCAGATGTGGAGTGTGACTATTGTGATAGGATAAAGCATGAAGCCATCAAATCCTGTCTGACGTGTCGGGCCTCTTTTTGTGAAATTCATCTTAAACCTCATCTTGAAAGACAAACATTTAAGACACACACAATAATCAATGCCACAAAAAATTTGCAAGAAAAGATCTGCACCCAACACAACAAACCGATGGAGATCTATTGCCGTACTGATCAAACCTGCATCTGTTTTTTGTGCACAATGGACAGACACAAAGGTCATGATCTTGTCACAGCTGCAGCAGAAAGAGTTGAAAAACAGGTAAGGACTAGAAATCTTAAAATGTTACATGTTTTGGTTATAGGAATGCTAACATTAATATAAGTTAATTGTTAGACATGTCTGGTGAACATAGCATGCAACATGCATCTGTGACAAGATAAGGCAGAAGAGCAGATAAATAGAGAGTGTCTGTGTATGTGTGTGTGTAAGAGAAAGGGAGATATCTGAAGTCAATTTACACAAATTGTCTTTAAATGAATACAATTAACACAAATGATTTAATAAAGCAAACATTTTAGGTAAGTTATAGTACCTACATCGAAAGTTACACCTACATTACATTTCACCAAGAATTAGTGTTAGAGGTTAGGGGTTAGGGTTAGGGTACTAGTAGATAGGTACTAATAAAAATCCTGTACCTTTTGCTTGATGAAGATATAATTGTTATTATACAATATAATTATATATATATAATATTATATATAATTGTATATATATATATATATATATATATATATATATATCCACATGTGGAATTGAAAGGCCATTTGCACAATTACATAGTCCGAAAGCTTACTTCTAGCTCTAGGAGGAATATATTCAACACCCTTACAGACCTGCTTTTTTTCAAACCATTCTTCAAACCATCTTTGACATATGATGTACAAACAAATAAATTAACAACTCATGGTAAACACACACACACTGTACACATTACCTTATAAACACAGATGTGTACAAGACAAATAGGTGTTTTTTTTAAATTATTTTAATACTTACCCATATAGCTTATATTTAATTAACCACTGAATGCAATACATTTGTTCTTAGAGTAAGTTAAAGGAGGAACAGATAAAATCCCAGCAGAGAATCCAGGAGAAGCAGAAGAAGGTGCAGGAGCTGAAACAGGCTGTGAACACCATAAAGGTGAGCAGTGAGCAGAGACAGAGCTGCTCCTAGAAACACACACAACATGGAGTCATTTAGAGTTAAATCATAACAGCATGGTCTAAATTCATATCCTAACAGATTATATTCCAGACAGCAGTGAAGGACAGTGAGAAGATCTATGCTGAGATGATCAGCACCATCAAAAAACAGCGCTCAGAGGTGATGGAGCTGATCAGAGCTCGAGAGAAGGCTGAACTGAGTAAAGCTGAACAACTCCTGAAGCAACTGGAGCAGGAGATAGAAGATCTTCAGAGAAGTGACATTGAATTGAAGCAGCTTTTACAGACAAATGATGACGTCAGTTTCTTGAAGGTACAGTAACACTCACTGTCTGATCTACAGAGCATGCTGTACTTATATAATCTTCTAAGTGCTTCTTAGTTGTGTTGTGAATTAAATCAAAGTACTGTACATCTTGGTCAAGTTTTATATAATGTTAATTTGTGTGTTCATTACTGTTTAATACCTTTTAAGCTTTTCTTTAGCCCAAATTTACCATAAGAATTACAGCTATTTTTTTACACAGTTGCTACTTTTTTATAGACTTAAGAGGAAATTTTAAATATCCTTGAAATTGAGTCAATAAAAAAAATGTAAAAAAGACATCAATGTCCGAATATGTATGGACCTGACTGTATGTCTGTCATTCAATGAATGTTAATCTTCCTAATGTCATAACTTACAAGCCAGGAACTCATGGGGGGATGAACAGGGAAATGCCTACACTTGCATGAGACTTTCTACCAAGGATTGTACATTGGACAGTATGCATGATTGGTGCATCGCTTCATACCTTCTTACTCTGACACACCCATGGCTAATAAGCTCAATCTACTGTAGACTCATCAGGCCAGCCAAAATTTTTCCATTGTTCCAAAGTCCAATCTTTATGCTCGCTATCAAACTGAAGCCTTTTTTTCCCATGAGTCTAATGGACACACAGCTGTTAAGTCCATATCCCGTGAGCTCTCATCACATTGTGTGTATGAAAATACTCTTACTTAAAAACCAGAACATTGCCATATGTTCCATAAAATCATTTAAGATCAACCACAGTAAAAAACCTCCACAGTTTAAAGTCTTAATGATTTCATGTCTGTCTAAGACCTGTTGTCCTGGGATCTTTGAAACAGGTTGCCCACTATGACTTCAGCTTTCACTATAGGGATCCAGCCTATGCTGTGAGGGTATTCTCTGAAATCCTGTCACCTCAGGAGAAGCTCCTTAAGGGGAGCTTCCATAGCAGACCTTCTTTATCTCATGATATACCCCCAGCAGAGCAAACACAGCTATCTATCTGGCCAAATTATTAACAGAAATGATCCTTGTGTACTTCTTGTTATCAATACCCTTTAAAAATCTCTTATTTAGAATCTAATTGCATCTCCTAATTGTTCTCATTATGCAACATAATGGTCAAATACAAAATGCATTTTTTGTTTTCCTAGCTATTGTCTCATTGCTTGTTCTTGATGCTTCTAGTCTGCTGCATGTTCTGAATGTTTTTGTTTTCTTTCACTTTTTGTAGTAAGCAGGTGCTTCCTGTCTTCTTTCATACTTTAAATGCTTGTACAGTATGTGTTTATGTTACAGTTGTCAACTGGTCTCCCAGTAACACTATTTACTCCCAGTAACATCATCTCTAACTGCCATTCCCATTTTTTGATGATTAAATACAATAATAAACACTTTCATAGGGAGAGCTGCTTAAATCTTTAATGTCTTTCGGTAGGTTTTAGCTTCCAGAAGTCGGCCTTCCACAGGAGGCACAACAAACACTCAGGCATCCAGCATCCCTGTTAATCAGCATCTTTCATTTGATGAATTGAGAAAATGTCTCTCTAATGTAAAGAAGAGACTCGCGGAATTCTGTGAGGGGGAATTCAACAAAATCCGTCTACACGGTAAGAGGAGCTGCTGGTCTTTTTATTAGGTGAAAGGGAGATTTTGAGGTGTGAGTGTTTCTTGAGCTGATTCATGAGCACCATAGTTCTTCACAGTTTAGAGGTTTTAACACTCATCTGATGTTACACTAAATGATGAATTGCTGATATGAAGGAGTTTGTATTAGTGCTGAAAAACTTCAAATTAAGTCTAAAATGTGACCTACGCACATTTGTGATCTACACATGAATGGTGTTAAAAACAACAATATCTTTTTGAAATTCATTATTGGATAATTGTATTTCTCTCTCCACAGTTGAAGATGAACCAGAACTAACAAAGAGGGAAGAGTTTCTTAAATGTATGTTTAAAAACATTTACATTGTGCTATTTCAGCCTTAGGAACAAATCTTAGTTTAATTTGATTAACTGTACATTCAGTCTCATTCTTCTTATGAATACAGGATGATCAATGTGATCCTATTTATTCTTCTTCTTATTATTATTATTATTCTTGTTCTTATTATTAACAATGCATTAATTTATTTATTTAGATTTCTGTTCTCTGACTCTGGATCTTAACACGGCACATAGTAACCTCAGTCTGTCTGAGAGGAAAAGAGCGGTGACATACAGTAAAAAAGTGAATTCGTACTCTGATCATCCAGAGCGATTTGATTACTGGCCTCAGGTGCTGTGTAAGGAAAGCATTTCGGAACGCTGTTACTGGGAGGTGGAGTGGAGCAAATGGGGAGGTATGGACTTTGTAGTCTCTTATAAAGACATCAACAGGAAAGGATGGGGTAATGAAAGCGGGTTTGGCCGCAACAGCAAGTCCTGGAGTCTGGAGTTTTCTTCTCATTCTTCTTCTGTCTCATTATATCATAACAGCATTGAGACTGTTCTGGGACATCCAATAACATCCAAAATAGGAGTGTATGTGGATCACAGTGCAGGAACTCTGTCCTTCTACAACGTCTCTGACACGATGAAGCTCCTCCACAGAGTCCACACCACATTCACTCAGCCTCTGTACGCTGGGTTTGGGTTCTACAAATCTGTTTTGCATAAAACTGGACCAACTGTGAGGTTGTGCAATCAAAAATAACCAATCCTGGGGCAGTGCATTAAATATGAAAAAATAATTAAAATTAATCTAACACCATTTTTTGAACTATTGACTTCACTTCATTGCAATGTTGTATAGAGTGAATAATTTTTTTTTAAGGTAACATCATGTTTATAAAAAAATGCTGTCATGGAATTAACACTGGTGAATATTGGTTAATTTTATAATATTACTGATTTAAAAAAAATATAAAGTATAACTGTAATAATGAAAGTATTTAATCATTGGGCTCAAATAAAGTACATTATTTCTTGATTATTAATAATAACAACAACGACAACAACAACAACAACAATAATAATAATAATAATATATATGAATAAGTATGATTTAACTTAATTAACATAATACTTAATTAACTTAATTAACTTAATTTAACTTAATTAAGTGTAATTACACTTCAAATCTATTCAACAAGAAGGTATTTTGGACTCTCATATACTGTAAATGTAGAACTGCAAGGGGCATTCAACGCAACATGCGACTTTAAAATGTGCAGGGTAACAGAACACAGTCATGAGAGTTAAAACTCTATTTATTTCTCTATATAATCCCCTGCTACACTTATGCACTGATCCCAGTGTTTCACTAGTGCTTGGACCCCATCAAGAAAGAAAGTACACCAGAGCCATGATCGGACTGCCTGCTTCATGTCTGAAAAGCTGGCCTCCCAGGAACTCCTTTAATGTAGAAATGGCTTGGAGTGGGGTCAGGACTGTACTGGGGATGTGGCAATAACTCCCAGCTAAGTTCCTGTAATGTACAAATTGTGTTGGTGAATTATTTTGTGTACATTTTCCACAGGCAGATGCGTCTCCTCTCCACGTTGGCAACAAGTTATCCCTTGATTTTCAAGGGTGATGCATTCCACTCACTGAATGTTTAAATGTTCTACTGCAGAGTCACATCATTGTACTGTCTCTGTAAACATCTATTTTTTTTTTTTTTTTGCCTTAATTCACCAGAAATTTTATTTAAATTCCCAGTTTGAATTGAACTCTGCTTGTACTTTTGATGGTCCAGGGTGTATCATGTCTGGAGCCCCATGTTCCCTGGGAAGGGCTCCAGGTCCCGTGTGACCCTGTACAGGCTAAGCACTATGGAGAGTGAGTAAGAGAGTTTGAGGAAATGATTAAACATTTTATTTTACTTTTATGTAAACAGATTGAGGAAGAATAATAGTCTTTGCACAAAAAATATTGATGGGTTGTTATGCGTATGAATGAAGATGGATAATAAATAAAGTTAAGACACACTAAACCAAATGAGTTGCCTTGTATTAAGTATTTTGAAAATGCTAAAAAATAAAACATGAATAAAAGTTTGGGGTATTGTGAAGCTTCATTGTGTTCACTGAAGTTGATGAATGAATACATTAATTTATAACAATAACTATTTTGTTTATTTTTTTCCTATCTACTCTCTCTTTTGTTTATGTTTAGTACAGGTAAATCATCAGTAAAATTTTGACCCTAAAAATTTACTACAGGTCATTTTACATCACTACACTGCTCAAATAGGATGAGCAGTTACCATTTAGAATATCAACACCGAAAAAACACTTAAATGTCACAAAAACATCCATAACATCAGTTGATGGCAACATTGGTTGATGGATAATGTGCTCCTTGATGTACTCCATGGTCTGATTTTAGTTCTCAAATTCTCAAATCTGTATTTTTTGTATATAATTTACTTTAAAAGTATTATTAATAATTAATTAAAGGAAAAACAAGTTATTCAACACCAACTGATCCACAGGAGGAGCGGGTCTGTTTGTGTACAAATCACCAGCCTTAAAGGGCACCTGTCATGTAAAAGCTTTTTGGTTTTAAACATTCAGATGGTTTCCAGTATGCATGAAAACGTAAAAAAAACGACCGATACTTAAACAAGTAAATTAGATTTTCCCCCTTATGCAATATACTAAGAGTCACACCCAAGGCTTGTTGCTCAGCTTGGCTGTTCTCCAAAAGAGCATGGTTTAGCAGTAGAACATTTACTTAAACACTGAAATAGTAAATTAGGAGGAGTGCAAGTTTGATATATATATATATATATATATATATATATATATATGGACTGGGCCTTGAGAATTGCAATTGAAAACTGATGATTGATGAATCACCGATTAAGGATGTTTGAAACTTTCACCTTCTTTAGAGTATTGCTTCAAATTTTGTTTACAAATATACAATTGCTTGTTGCTTCGCCACCAGGTACACTCTCAGACACCCCCCCTCCCCAAACCAAAAAAATTAAACATAAATAAACCTTAATCACTGCCCGCTGTTCTTCTTTTGTACAAATCACAAATAGGATGCAAATCAAAAATCTTTCTATGACACTGTAATTCTCAGAAAACATATCTTTGTTCATAATTAAGTATTTGTTCATTGCACATTTCCAATCATGAGTAACTATGAGTAAGCATTTTCTCATCAAGTTTGTCTTGATAAAGGAATGCTGTTCAACTTTTTGTAAGACACTTTGCTCTGGAATTTCGAACTTCTGCTAAACACGTACTCCACTGAGATTTCCAAAATTTTACAAGACTGACAGTGTTAAAAATGTCCTAAAATTCCAAATCTATTTGTTCATGCTGATGAGAAGAGTTACTTGCATTACCAAATCAATTTAACCGGATAGGCACAATTAGGTCCTTTTTCAGAACTTTAAAGACAGAATTTTCATAATATGCAATGTATATATTATGTGAAGTAGCTGCCTTGTAGCTAATGATGTAGCATGAACACAAATACTCTCACAGCCAACGCCTATCTAGTACCAGATAGGTTTTTATTCATACAAAATTAAGTGAAGGTGAAAGTCTAGTAAGAGGTGATGTTCACTGCTCAAGATGATCCACTGAAAATGTGCATTATGTCCCACAGCTTTACTAATTTAATAAATCAGGCCTTAATTTCCAATTATTTATCAAAATGGCAATTGGCATTTGTGGATGCATTCATTTGAGTTTAAATAATCATTTTCCTCAAGTAATCATCAATTGACAGAAAAAAACAGTGGATATAATAGGAGTGATGTGCTCATATATTCTGGATCAAGTAAAAACTTCTGCTGCTACATTCGGGCATAACTGGAGCTTGTTTATGCATAGGAGAAACTAGGTGATAGAAATATTCATTTTTTTTTCTGCATCATGTAGTGACATTATATTTCTCAACTTGTTAATATTTATAAGTTAAAAGCATCCTACCCTAGTAATATCATCATAACCTGATCTTTGCATGAAAGATTTACACAAAAACCTGCACTATGTTAAATCATGAATGATAGATTTGACAAATATAATTCTTATGTATGAGATAAAACAAAATAAAATATGGGGCATAATTAAGTTGCAGGTGAGACATGATAATGAAGGAAAATTCTGGACTTTTTAAAAGACATATTTAGACCTCCAGCATTTATTTGCAGTAAAATTCTGTTTACACAATTCTCTTAAGTAAAATGAAATAGATTGATATAGAAAAAATCGGATGAAATGCATCACAGCTTTATTCCCATAAATAAAAACGTTATATTTTACAAAGCACCTATGAAGTTTCTATTCATTAAAATAAAGCTGTGATGTGATTTCAAAGCCTGACTCTGTTTTAAATCTGGTTTGAAGGTTGTCATGTGCTGATTTGTGTAAGGCATATTTCAAGAATGAGGAACGAAAACCACTTGCTTACCGACACCATCAAATATGTGGACTTCCCCGAATATGGATCATCATTTGACAGCCACCTGGTTTTATTGAACACGCCTTGCTCCAAAATTCAGATTCCCCACTGAACACTATTCAATTACATATGTAATAGTAAAAGTAAGGACCAAACCACTTAGGTGAATGTCAAATGAGAAATCAGATACAGTAAGACAACCAGAGCAAAGTCCCATAATGCTGTTCAGGTCAATTGGCCCTTCATGTTCATTTTATTTAATATTCATTCAACAATAAATCACAGAGATGCCACATATCAGTTTGATGCTGGACAAGACTACCAATGAATACAGAAAAAATACTGAGCAAAGTGTGCATAATATGAAACAGTAGACAACTGACATGCAGCATGAATACAAGCATTTAGACAGCCTCTTCGGATTTAGTTTCAAAGGTTTTTTTATTCATACAAATTAAGTGGAGGTTGAGGTAATAAATAGAGTCAGCTTGGTGAATTAATTGGTGAGGCCCACTGTCCTGGAATATAATAATAATAATAATAATAATAATAATAATAATAATAATAATAATGCAACTGCTGGATAAGGTTTTAATCTCTTCTTTTTATTTGACCCTGCAGCAAAATATGTGCAAAAACTCTTCTTATTAACTTTCTTACTAATTCATAATGATACTTTATCAATTACATTAATAATAGTCAGAGAGATTAGTGACACTCTCCTCCTTTAAAGAAGGTTTCATGCCCTCGAACCTTTAAGCTCCACCTCCTCTCTCTGACTATAAGCTGAAAATTTATGCAGAGGAAAGAAAGTGCAGTTTTCTCTCCCAGTGTGTAAGTAGAGAAAAATGGCCAGTATTTCAGTAAGCAAGAAGCAGTTCAGCTGTCCAGAGTGTAAACTTCTTCTGAAGGATCCAGTGTCTATCCCATGTGGTCACAGTTTCTGTAAGGTGTGTATTAATGGCTGCTGGGATCAGGAGGATCATAATGGTGTCTACAGCTGTCCTCAGTGCGGAGACACTTTCACTCCAAGGCCTGTTCTACACAGCAACAAGATGCTTGCTGAAGTGGTGGAGAAACTGAAAAAGATTGATGTCCGACCTCCACTTCCACCTCCTCGACTTGGATATGTTGAATGTGATTACTGTGATGAAAGAAAATGCAAAGCTATCAAGTCTTGCCTGACGTGTCGGACTTCTTTTTGTGAAATTCACCTTAAACCACATCTTGAGCGACCTGCTTTGCAAACACACTCGATAATCAAAGCCACAAAAATACTCCAAGAGAAGATCTGCTCCCAACATAACAAGCCGATGGAGATCTACTGCTGTACTGATCAAACCTGCATCTGTTATTTGTGCACAATGGACATACACAAAGGTCACAATACAGTCACAGCTGCAGCGGAAAGAGCTGAGAAACAGGTGAGAATGAGAAATTCTTCTAATTCTATTTCATAAAGGTGATTACATAAATCATTCAATTTACATTCTGCTTATTAAAATGTACGATAAGGTATTGTAAAATGTCTGTCTATCAGTGTTAATTGTCTGGTCACACCAGTTTGGAAAATTTCCTCCAGCGTGTATTTGTTATAAATAAATACAGAAAATGGGCAATATAGAGAGAAAGATAAGAAAGGAGAAAAATAGCACAATGAGTTCTGCATTAAATGCATTCACCTATTAACTAATAAACCAAACTCTTAAGAGTTACTACTGTTAATGGAGACCGTGACTGAAAAGTGAGACAAGTGTAAACCAGTATGTAAATAGACAGGTGGTGTTCAACAAAGAGACTGAGGATTATTAGATATTCAGTCTAGACTTGCAGAGTTTATTTATAGAAGGTGATTGTTGCTTGTAACATCTGATGATAGGGCAAATTAACTCTTGTGCCAAGTCATGTTGATGTACGTAGCAACAAATATAAAATGGCATGTGGCCAAAGCTACTGTAGGTGTGACGTGACTGAATGAAATAGAAATAAACTTTTCCTGCTTTAACTATTTGATTTATAATTATTAAATGGAATTCATCTGTCCTCAGAGTATGTTGAAGGAGGTGCAGATAAAAAACAATCAGAGAATCCAGGAGAATGAGAAGAAGGTGCAGGAGCTGAAACACACTATAAACACTATAAAGGTGAGCAGTGAGCAGAGACAGAGCTGCTCCTAGAAACACACACAACATGGACAACATGGAGTCATTTAGAGTCGCAGTAAGAGAGGAAATGATAGATGATTAAGCAATGATAGAGGGAATGATAGAGATCCTGTCTCTGTGTGTGTGTGTCCTAACAGCTGAGTGCACAGACAGCAGTGGAGGACAGTGAGAGGATCTTTACTGAGCTGATCAGCTCCATGGAGAAAAAGCGCTCGGAGGTGACGGAGCTGATCAGAGCTCAGGAGAAGACTGAACTGAGTCGAGCTGAACGACTCCTGGAGCAACTGGAGCAGGAGATTGCTGATCTTCAGAGGAGACTCACTGAGCTGGAGCAGCTTTCATACACACACGATCATGTCCATTTCCTCCAGGTAACACTTGCTGTCTGTAAATAAGGATTTTTGAGCTGATTAAAATTTGGTAACATGCTTGGTCTATTTCCTACAAGTTCTCCAGTTTCTTCCCACAGTCCAAAGCAGCCTACTCCAGTATAATCACCAAGAAAACCCAAGGGACAGGATCCGGGAAGGCCTGGTGGGCTATAGTTCATGAGGTCATGGAGAGTTGCACATGACTTAATAATCAAACAGAAACAAGAAAAAGGAACAAATATGGAAAATGAGTACAGTTGCAACAATATTGGGAAACCTAAATAAGAGAAACAACAAAACAAAAAGACTATGGACAAATACAAAGCAAATAGTAATAGCAAGCCAGAAAAAAAGGACAATCTGAATATAGACTCATCAGGAAAGACAATAATGCCAAGTAAGAAAGTGAAAAAAAAATGTTGAGAAAGACTTAAATAATTAAGCTAATTGCCAAACACCACATACATGTGAACAGAGAAGGAAGAGGGTAAACAGAAATAGAGAATCAAATACAACAAAATATATATTCATACCAGTGCCATCTGGTGGTCTGGTAAAGGAACTGTTCATGGTTAACATAGCCCCGTGGTTTTCAATGTGTGGGGCGTGCCCCACTAGTTGGGAATACAGACATGACAGGTGGGGCGCAATGAACGGGAGGGAATTAGTGGAAAATAATAGGAAAGTACCTATTCTAATTCATGCTTTTCTTGACAATAAAGATCAGATACTTGAAGCTAAACAATCACACACAAAGAAATGGATTATTAATACAAGTAAATTAAAATAACATCAAATAAAAAGTGGAACCATAGTGCAACAATAACGGTTTAACATTGGCATGTTAATTCCAGAGGAACAATATATAAGGAAACATTTGGTATTATGTATGTAATTTCATTTATTCCAATGTGTATGCTGATGTTTCTGTATTTTTGTAAAAAATTACTATTTTATCAGGCAGTACTAGTCTGGCATTTCTAGTTTCCAGTGTGGCAACAAAGTTGCTTTTTGATTCTTCAGGTGCTGAACAGAAGTGAAGATCAATATCGTTCTACGCTTTTTGTTGGTGTGCGGCATTTTTAGATGATCCCTAAATCATTTGTTGCGCCGTAGAGAATAATGGTGTTTATTCAATTTAATTAAATTCAATTTCATTTGTATAGCGCTTTTAACAATTGGCATTGTCCCAAAGCAGCTTTACACAATTAAAAGAATTATTTAAGTTTGTATGGAATTTGAATGTGTATGAATCAAAATGGTCAGATAGTCCCTGGTGAGCAAGCCGAGGGCGACAGTGGCAAGGAAAAACTCCCTGAGATGGTAATAGGAATTGATCTGCATTCATACTGTGTGTTAGTCCAGTTAGTTATTGAAGACCCAGGTAGACTTGTATAAAGTTCCAGTCCTGAACTATTGAACAGTCAAGTCCTTAGAGAAACAGCTGCCAACACCAGTCGAGGCCAGAACCGTCTTCTAGGTAGAAAGAACCATCCCCAGACCTAAGACGCATCCCAAAGAGACACACGAGGCATCCATGTGACGAGATCTCCAACCAGAAGCGGGGCACCAGGATGGGACAGACAGGTCCGGAAAGCAGAGGAAGTCTGGATCACTGGCAGCTCAGGAACAACATGTGTAGCTCGACAGAAAGAGAGGGAAGGGGAGAGAGGAAAGAGAAAGAGGAGAAGAGAGAGCAGAAGAGAAGAGATAACAGTTAGGTCTGGTCACAGTCATATAATGTATAATCTAAATGTATATTTACTGTAGCGTGCAAGCAGAGACTCCGGCAGGACTAACTATGACATCATAACTAAAAGGGAGAGCCGGAAGGAAACACAAACATGAGGGGGAACTGAGATGTAAAGCAAACAATCACCTCACCGTCAGCAAACCTGAGTGATCAATGAGAGTGAGGAAGACAGCATCTAAACATACCAGTTCACCATAATACTCTACGTCCATGAGTCCCCCAGATCTCCTCCTTTACCTATGGCTAATCTATTTATAAAAATGCTTGATTAAAAAAAATAGGGTTTTAGCCTGGACTTAAACACTGAGACTGTGTCTGAGTCCCGAACACTATTTGAAAGACTATTCCATAATTTTGGGGCTTTGTAAGAAAAAGCTCTGCCCCCAGCTGTAGTTTTCATAATACGCGGTACTGACAAGCAGCCTGCATCCTTTGATCGAAGTAGGCGTGGCGGATCAAAAGACACTAGCAGTTCGCTCAGGTACTGCGGCGCGAGACCATTTAATGCTTTATATGTCAAGAGTAGTATTTTAAAATCAATGTGAAATTTCACAGGGAGCCAATAAAGTGAAGATAAGATAGGGGTGATGTGCTCATATCTTCTGGTTCTAGTGAGGACTCTCGCTGCTGCATTCTGGACTAGCTGAAGCTTATTTATGCACCTAGTTGAACAACCAGACAGTAAGGCATTACAATAGTCCAACCTAGAGGTGATAAAAGCATGAACTAGTTTTTCTGCATTGTTTACCGACAATATATTACTTTTCTTGGCAATATTTCTGAGGTGAAAGAATGCTATCATGTTAATATTATCTACATGAGCTTCAAATGAAAGGCTGGAATCTATAATCACACCGAGGTCTTTTACTGTTGCACTTGATGGAACAGAAAGGCCATCTAAAGTTATGGTGTGATCTAGAATCTTACTTCTAGCTGTATGCGGTCCTATGACTAGAACTTCTGTCTTAGCTGGATTAAGCAAAAGGAAGGTAATTAGCATCCAATTTCTTATGTCCTGCACACATTGCTCAACTTTAGTAACCTGTTTTATCTCATCAGGTTTTGCTGAGACATTTAACTGTGTCGTTAGCATAACAGTGAAAACTAAAAAAAGCAGGTGATTCAGCACTATCAGTCTAATCAACCAAAAATCCAGCCGGAAGGAAAACAAGATGAAGCCTATGTTGCGCTTGGATTCATGGTGGGGATGGTGGGGGTGGGGGAGAGACCCGTGTGTGTTTTGTGTCTAAAACCGCTGGCAGCAGACAGCATGAGACCCAACAAAGTAGGAAGTTATTTGATTTTATTGGTTTAGAAATTGATTTTTTAATAAAAAGTAAACTTGGCCGATTTCGTTATCATTTTGTTGACAAGTGGGGCTTGAAAATTTGCCCACCCCCTTGAGTGGGGAATGACAGAAAATGTTTGAGAACCACTGACAGATAATAGTAAATTGTAGTAAATTTTTGTGTAGCAATTGTTGGGTGATTATAGTGACCAAATAATTGTAGGATGTACACAAGACAACTTTGCATAAGCATGAAACATTAAAACCGATATACTCGATGCTTTTGAATCTTCTTTACTTTATTGCTTTATTGTAGACTGTAGATTCCGCACTTCAGTCTTCCCCATCAGGAAGCAGAAACATTTCCAGAACCAGCATCACTCACATTATCTCATTTGATGGACTTAAACATTCTCTCTCAGCTATGCAGAAAAGACACGAGGAATTCTGTGAGAAAGAATTCAACAAAATCTCTCCACATGGTAAGAGGAGCTGTTCCTGCTAGAGAAAGGCTTCATTCCTGAGCACTACAGCTCTGCAGAGTTTAGAGTTTTTAACACTCACCTGGTTTGAGTATAAATGGTGAGCTGATAAAGTGAATGAGTTTGTGTTAGAACTGAGAAACTCTGGTGCTTCAAGACTGACATGTGACCTAAGCACATTTCTGAGCTAAAGAATGAGACACATTTGTATTTTTGTCTCCCCAGCTGATATTGTACCTGAGCTCAAGAACCGAGACGAATTTCTACAATGTAAATCCAAAACATTATATAACCATAAACACATTTTCCTTCATGACAATTTTTCAGTTTTCTTTAAAACTATGTATACACACAGACAACTTTCTCAGTCTTTGCTTTCTTTTCAATTTTCGTTTAGATTTCTGTTTTCTGACTCTGGATCCCAACACGGCACATCGTAGCCTCATTCTGTCTGAGAAGAACAGAGTTCTGACACGCGGTGAAAGAGAGCAGCAGACCTCTGATCATACAGGGAGATTTGATTACTGGCCTCAGGTGTTGTGTAAGGAGAGTGTGTGTGGACGCTGTTACTGGGAGGTGGAGCGGAGCAGATGGGGGGGTATGGACATTTCAGTCTCTTATAAAGGAATCAGCAGGAAAGGACAGGGTAATGAGTGCAGGTTTGGGCATAATGATCAGTCCTGGAGTCTGTGGTCTTCTTCTGCTTCTCTTTATTTTTATCACAACAACATCAAAACTACATTCAACCTTCCATCACCCTCCAGAATAGGAGTGTATGTGGATCACAGTGCAGGAACTCTGTCCTTCTACAGCGTCTCTGACACGATGAAGCTCCTCCACAGAGTCCACACCACATTCACTCAGCCTCTGTACGCTGGGTTTGGGCTTTGCTTCCCATCAACTATAAAACTGTGCATTCCAAAATAGGAAGTTATTTTCATATATATATATATATATATATATATATATATATATATATATATATATATATATATATATAGATAGATATATATACATATACATATATATATAATTGTTACAGATTTTAAATTCTAGATCCATGTTATTGTGCACAAACATTCAAAATGGAACCCAGTAAAATGGTCCAAAATAAAAGTATTGCTAGTGTGATATCGAGTTTTAAAAAAATGTCTATGTTTATAATCATGTATTTCTTAAAAGAATAAAAAAATACTTTTTTCTATATACGTACTGAAGTCTATACTTTTCTATAGTCTTATATGACTGTTTACTTTTATACTTTTCTAGAACACTTTATATAAAATCTGTCATTTCTTTGTAATAAACATTTTCACATACATACAAAACCTGTGTAATTTAATTTTATGCCTTATTATCAGTATGTTAAAGATTTTCTTGAGTAAAATAAGAATTGCGGATAAATATTACATTACCTACTTTAGTAATGCATGTATTTTATGAATAAAAATTCATCAAAAATACTTAACATTAAGTGATACCCATCTTTATGAGTAGGTGAATCAATTTTATGTAAATTTATTAAATTAAATATATTTTTATAAAACTAGTTGCATTCATTACATTTATGTGAATACAAAAAAATTGATACAGAAATAAAATTCTACACTGTTGCTATTGCAAAAAAATGTGTTAGTGTGATTTGTTTTGTAGCAATTGTTTGTGCAAAAATATAGTAATGAAATCACCTAACAAGCAAACCGAACAAAAAGAAAGAGTGAAATGAATACCAATATATAGAAAAGGTTAAAAAAGAAGGAAAAGAGCAACATGCTAAAAAAGCCTCAATAAAATCAGAGCGCTCCGCCCTGAAACTACTGAAAGTAAGGTTTTTACATGTTAGTTGTTTCAGACAAAAACTGTTAATTAAGACAAACAAAAGGGGCTATGAATTATAATTATTTATCTAAGATTTATTACAACTATTATTATCTTTTTTTTTTTTTTTTTTACTTGAAAAGTACCTTTATATACCCGAATAACCTATCACATAGCACTTTAAATTACTTATAGTCATTGGGGTCAGCAAAAAAGTTCCTTCAGGCATAAGTGTCTTTTTTGCATACTTATCACTTAATGTCTGAGAAAAATGGCTGAGGCCAGTATTTCATCAGATCAGGATCAGTTTATCTGTCCAGTATGTTTGGATCACAGCTGCAGCAGAACGTGCTGAGAAACAGGTTAGAAATCAATTCACTCACTAATCATCTATTAAACTTTATCCTGTATTCTGGGTCGCAAGGGGGATTGGAGCCTATCCCAGGAGGCTTAGGGTATGAGGCGAAGGAAACCTTGCACAGGGTGCCACTCTCTCACAGGACACACACACACACACACACACACACACACACACACACACACACACACACACACTCACATACAGTACTATGGGCAATTTGGGCATGCCAATTAGCCCAATCTGCAGGTCTTTGGACTGTGGAAGGTAACCAGTGTACCTAGTGGAAACCCACCAAGCTTGGGGAGAACAACCGGACTCTGGAGGTCCAAGATGATGGAACTAACAACTATAGCACTGTGCTGCCTTGAATTCAGTTCAATCAAATTAATTTCAATTCGATTTTGGTATTATAATCGTTTTATAGTAGAATTCAATTTAATTAGAATTAAATCACCAAAAGTATTCCTTGATATTTCAATATTAGTGTGTTTATCAGTCAGAAGATTGTTTTCAGAGTGAACTGTAATCTGGTCAGACCAGTTAGGGAACATTTAAATGAGTCTTCACACTGTTTGCATGCACATTAAACACACTTTTTTCCCTTCAGTTCCTGAAGTCTCTCTACCAACATAAAGTTCATAACCTATTTTCTAAAGGATTTAATCAAATATATTTAACAAAATTGCCAGTTTACATGGAAAATATACTATATACTGTATAATTTTTATTCATAGAAATCCCTGATAGATTTCCTGAATACAGTGTGCTACATTTGCTACATTTACATGTAAGACTAGTAATGTGCTATGTATATACACAGTAAGTGATACTCACTGCAACAAGTGGAAATAAATAAACAAAGACGTAATCATAAATTCTTATTATGATAATTATAAGGAAGTCTTATTTCAGATCAGTTAGTGGAATGTTGTTGTTCTTCTTTCAAATCAGCAAAAATTCTTGAACCTTATAGCTCCACCCACTCTTTCTCTTTCTCTGTCTCTCTCTCTCTCTCTCTTTCTCACACACAGTATAAACGCAAAAACCGAAAATATATTCAAAGAGAAATAAACTAGTTTTCACATACCTGTCTCTTATCTCTTACTTACTGTCTGAGAAAAATGGCTGACGCTAGTATTTCAGTGGATCAGGATCAGTTCAGCTGTTCAGTCTGTCTGGATCTCCTGAAGGATCCGGTGGCTATCCCCTGTGGTCACAGTTTCTGTAAGGTGTGTATTAATGACTGCTGGGACCAGGAGGATCAGAAGGACGTCTACAGCTGTCCTCAGTGCAGAGACACTTTCACTCCAAGGCCTGTTCTACGCAGAAACAACATGCTGGCTGAAGTGGTGGAGAAACTGAAGAAGAAGACTGAAGTCCAAGCTGCTTCTTCTGCTCACTGTTATGCTGGACCTGGAGATGTGGAGTGTGATTTCTGCATTGGGAGAAAACACAAAGCTGTTAAGTCCTGTCTGATGTGTTTAGCTTCATTTTGTGAAACTCATCTGAAACCTCACCTGGAAGTTCCTGCTTTGAAAAAGCACACATTAATTGAAGCTTCAGCAAAACTTCAAGAGAAGATCTGCTCTGAACATAACAAGCTGATTGAGATCTACTGCCGTACTGATCAAACCTGCATCTGTTATTTGTGTACGATGGATAATCACAAAGGACACGACACCGTCACAGCTGCAGCAGAAAGAGCTGAGAAACAGGTGAGAATTAAATTGTTTTAATTTTAATTTCATCATACAAATTGTATTTACTAATATTTTAAAAATAATGTTTTTATTAGATAAATGAATGTTATAAAAGCAGTCTTAATGTTAGTAAAAGCTTGTAAAAAATAATTGACTTTAATCTGGTCAGGCCAGTTATAGAATATTTAAGCAAATCTTTACGTTTTAAGCATGCTTATCAAATGTAATTTCCTTTTGTGGCACACACAAGGTAATAGCTTATCTTAAATCCTGGAAGCATCACAAGGGGCGTAAAACATTTGCCAAATTAATGATGCGAATCACAAATATAATTCCCATATCGGTCCTGGCCCAGGTTAACAACAACGCCACTGGAGAGAAATATTTCAGAGTAGTGCAGGACATGTACTGTATGAGAGCGCTAAGACAGTGGTAAGATGTGTTGTAGGTGTGACAGAAGAGTTCAAAGTGGTGGTGGGTCTGCATCAAGGATCGGCTCTAAGCCCCTTTTTGTTTGCTGGAGGTGGAAGTATGCTCTGGAAAGCAGAGGAATGAAGGTTAGCCACAGCAAGACAGAATACATGTGTGTGAATGAGAGGGGCTGAAGAGGAACAGTGAGGCTACAGGGAGCAGAGGTAAAGAAGGTGCAGGATTTTAAGTACTTAGGGTCAACGGTCAAGAGCAACAGAGAGTGTTCAAAGGAGGTGAAGAGGCGGGTACAGGCAGGTTGGATTGGGTGGAGAAAAGTGTCAGGTGTGTAGTGCGATAAAAGAGTATCATCGAGAATAAAAGGAAAGGTGTACAGGACAGTGGTAAGACCAGCGATGTTCTATGGCTTAGAGACAGTGGCCCTGAAGAAAAGACAAGAGGCAGAGTTAGAGGTAGCAGAGCTGAAGATGTTGAGGTTCTCTTTGGCAGTGACAAGGATGGATAGAATCAAGAATGAGTTCATCAGAGGGACAACCCATGTTAGATGTTTTGGAGATAAACTCAGAGAGTCCAGATTAAGGTGGTTTGGACATGTTCAGAGAGACTGTATATATATATGAGTAGAAGGATGCTAAGGTTTAGTGATGCGTGGGTCGGGGTTTTTTTACAACCCGCCCCGCACCCGCGACCATTAAATAGACATACTAGGCATTGTAATTCAACTGAAAACAGCCTTTATTTCAGCCTAAAAGTGCTTGGAAACATCGCCCCGTAAACTGGCAACAAAATATGATTATGAATATGAACGATAAATCAGGTCATATTAATAACAAGGTAATGATACACATTTTAAACATTTACAAATCAGCGTTTGTAATCTAGGCTAAACTATTTTTTATTTTAGATTTATATAGGGCAGGCCTACAGTTTACATTCCTTTTAATTATGTAATTTCCCGACCTCAATTTCTCCCGCTTCACTTTTATTTCTTTGTTTTTGTTGTGACTGGCAGCGGTAGCTGCTTGGTGCTTTCAAGACTGGTCACATTTAGGTCACGTGACGTAACCTTATCAAAGAACTTAATAAAATATGAAAATATATATTCCCAAATATTTAATATAGGCTATAAGGAATTGCACGCAACATATATGGATTTTTTATTTAATTTTGTTTTTAATTACCCGCCCCAACCCGACCCGCGGGCTACCCGCGGGGTCCGCGGGTTACCAGACGACTCGAGCATCACTACTGAGGTTGGAACTGCCAGGCAGGAGATCTAGAGGAACACCAAAGAGGAGATTTATGAATGCAGTGAGAGAGGACATAAGGTTAGTTGGTGTAAGAGAAGAGGATGCAGAGGATAGGGTTAGATGGAGGCAGATGATTCGCTATGGCCACCCCTGAAAGGGAACAGATCGACAGACAAAGAAGAAGATTATTATTATTATTATTATTATTATTATCTCAGTTCCCACTGTATACATGTAAATGCTGACACTACAGTACTGGACAATAAAAATGCACCCCACTTTGCACCCCAAGCATTGTTCCTTTTCAAGGGCTACACTCGATGCTGCGTGAAAAACGCTATGAGAACATCTTTTCGTGTTGCCGGTTGTGAAGCATGTGTGTATCAAACACGCCAAATTTTGGCTTATATAACCTCGGTCAGGTGACATCATCTGATGAGACGCAGGTTATAAATAGGAGTAAATCAGAAACATTCTTTTCGTCTTCAGATCGCATTAAAAAGCAAAGAAAAGTGTTTAACTCACCGATATAATGGAAGAGTTTAAAGTGAGATGTCCCCCCCTTTTTCGACGACCTCCACAACGAATTAACTTATTCTTGGAATGAGCCTTATTCAGCCCGTATTTTTGTACCATCGACTTTGTTTTATGCAAATATAGTTGATGCAAAAGCACAAGGTTATATGGTGATAACCCAGATAGAAGAGACGCTCGCGGGCTATCTCTCTTATGAGACATCATCCTCACTAAAGAAGCCAACACTTCCCTCCAAGCCGTGTAGAACTTCTACTACCCTGGTAGGAAAGGCATTCCAAGCAGCAGGTCCAGCCGGCGCTTCTTTGCACACCAGGGCAGTCTTGCAGGCGTACCAGGCTGATCTGCTGAAGGATTTAAGCACGAGCGGCACCGTGAATGAGAAAGCATTCGCAGAATTACGCCGGGCTACTGACTTGTCCCTTTGTGCAACCAAACAGACAGCCCATGCTATCGGCCGTTTTATGACCTCCTTGGTGTCTGTTCAGCGACGCTGTTAATTCCGTCACCACTAGGTTTTGGGAGGCTAAGCTATACGAACAGGCTTTTGGGAAATTTCACTTTGCGCCAGGGGCTTCGTACCCTTTCTATGTGGTTCAGACCCCGTTTTTTGACTCTGGGTCCCACTCTAAGTCCATCTTGTCATCGCAAGATGCTAACGACAGATGCTTCCCTCACGGGCTGGGGTGCGGTCTTTGATGATCGTCCAGCCCAAGGTAGCTGAAGAGGTCATCTTCTCGCACGGCACATCAATTGCCTTGAAATAATGGCTCTATTTCTGGCGCTAAAACATTTCCTCCAGCAGTTAGAGGCTAGCATGTCCTAGTGCGAGTAGACAACACTACGGCAGTCTCATATATTAATCGCCAGGGCGGACTGCGCTCGCGCCACTAAAAAAGCTAGCGCACCAGTTTCTGCTTTGGGTACAGGACAAGGTTCTGTCCCTTAGGGCGATTTACTGTACATTCCAGGGCAAATGTGAGAGCAGTTGTGCTGTTCGGTCAAGCTCTGACACACGGGGAATGGAAACCCCACCCCGAAGTAGTCAGTTAATCTGGGAGAGATTTCATGTAGCAGAAGTTGACCTCTTTGCCCCCCAAGAACAGCAAATGTCCCTTTTACTACTCTCCAACTCTCCTGGTTCCTCCAGCTCCCCTGGGTCTGGACGCCTTGGCTCGTATGTGGCCCAGATTATGCCTTTATGCGGCCGCCACTACACTGGGTAAGAGATGCTATTGCCCACTCCTATGAGGCGTGTGGGCTCACTTCGCATCTAGGAATTAGGGCTCATTTAACCAGGGGGATCGCCTCATCTATTGCGCTGCCAAGAGGTATTCCCCTGCAGCAAGTGTGTAATTCGGCAGGTTGATCCTCTCCACACACATTTGTTAGATTTTATAGTCTGAATGTTCATGCTACTCCGGACTCACGGATCCTCGAGTCAGCCTTCCAAATATAGTTCTAAGTCCTCTTTGGCATTTGTGCGCACACGCTACACAACCTTGGGGTCCAGACACTTGCAGTGCGGCGGTGTTGGTATTCTTGTTCCCATAGCGTTTTCATGCAGCATCGAGTGTAGCCTTTGAAAGGAAACGTCTCGGGTTACTTTGCTATAACCCTGTTCCCTGAAAAGGAGGGAACAAGATGCTGCGCTCCAATGCCGCACTGCCTGCGTGACTGGACGTCCCTTCAGACAAAATCGATCTGAGGAATGTTTCCGGTTTACTCCTATTTATAACCTGCAGTTGCGTCTCATCAGATGACGTCACCTGAACGAGGTTATATAAGCCAAAATTTGCCGTGTTTGATACACACATGCTTCACAACCGGCAACATGAAAAGATGTTCCCATAGCGTTTTTTACACAGCATCTCGTTCCTGCCTTTTCAGGGAACAGGGTTACAGCAAAGTAACCCGAGACGTTCTCATCCCTACCTCACCTGCTCACACATATACCAGTGTTACCAGATCATGTACACTGAAAAAAATGACACTTTGGATTAACTTTAAAAAATTGCTTCAATTTGTTACAAGCAATTTTTTTACTTTCTCTCAAATCAAATGTCATAATGTTATTTAAGGTTAAATTTTTATTTGATATTAATTTTTTTTAAGTTTCCCCAAAACAAAAATAAATTCATCCATCCAAATCAAAAACAAAAGTTTTTAAAATAATACTTTGGATTAACTTAAAAAAAAAAATTCAAGTTGCTACATTCTCTCAAATCAAACGTCAAAATATTATTTAAGGTTTAATTTTGATTAAATATAAATAGATTTTTAAGTTTTCCCAAAGCAAAAGAAATTCATCCATCCAAATCAGAAACAAAAGTTATTACAATGCTTTGGGCCAGTCAAACTTATTTTTCTACTTTCTAACAACTTGATTATATCACTTTAGAAAAACCTAAAATTTAACATTGTATTTAAGTTTAGTGTTTACCTTGAAAACAACTTACATTCATGTAGTATAAAGTAATAGGAGTAAATTATAGTAGTTATCTTTTTCATTATTCTCAAATTAAAAGTATGATTACATACAAACTTAATTTTATGAATTATACAATATATAGTCTTTTTCTGAAATAAAAAAATTAAATTATCTTTAAACCAAAAAAGTTCATTTATGTAGAGAAGTTACATGTATAAATGAAGTAAGCAACCTTTAAAAAATAAATAAGATAATGAACACACAATTTCTCCTCCAAAAACATTTATTTCCTTGAAACGATACATTACCTTTTCTTTTTGTTGTACTATTATTTCTCCAATTAAAAGACAAAAAACAAAAATAAAATAAATAAAACAATGCATTTTAATAACTTAATCTTAAGAACTGTATAAACCTATTTGCCAACCATGTGAAATCTGACAATTGTTTGACAAATGAAGTGACCAAAATTTTATACTTTACTGTCAATAAGCTATACGTTCCCTAAATATTTTCTACAGGGCCACAAAAGTGTGTTTGCGTTTATCAAGATAGCTCAAGTTTAGCACATAGATGAGGCCAAACAACATGGAACATTGGTGTGCGACTGATGGAGACTCAATAAGTCACAATCCTGATTTCATGTGGTGGCTGAAGACAGTCTTCTACCTCCCTGAGGACAAACAGGGTTATTTCTGCCTGAGCGTTATCTTTCTGAACAACCTAATAAAAGAAAGGACATTTGTTAAACAAGTTGCTCTACTTGGCAAAACAGTGTCTGATGTATGAAAATAAATTAATGCTTCATATAAGTGCAAAAAAAAACAAAAAACAAAAAAAACACCTAGGATTATGGTGCATCAAGTTAAATGTAATTATGTCAATGAATAGGCCAAAACAACTGGTATACATATAACACACACACACACACACACACACACACACACACACACACACATTATATATTACATTATATTGCCAAAAGTATTGGCTCGCCTGCCTTCACATGCATACAGTATAAACCTAAATAACATCCACTTCTTAATCCATAGGGTTTAATATGATGTTGGCCTTTTGCAGTTATAACAGCTTCAGCTCTTTCGTGAAGTCTTTCCACAAGGTTTAGGAGCATGTATGTAACTAATGTTAAAACATACTATGATTTAAAAAAATAATAATGGCCCTGTGTAAAGGTTGTGCTGCAGCTGATAATGCCACTGACCTCATATTTGTCAATATGAAGGGGCAGAGGTAGTTGTGTGGTTTTTGGATGTTGGTATACTGATTGGAAGCTCACAGGTTCAAACCCCAGCACCACCAAGCTGTCACCTGGACCTTAGAGCAAAGCTAATTTATCAATTCAGTAATATTTTTCAGTTCTAAGGTTGAAATGCTTCATGAACAAATGCTTACTAGTGCTTAATCAGTTGGTCCACATCTTCCACTAAATACACCATAAGACATTTCAGGAGATACTCTCTTCATACATTCACCTCCAGGCTCTAGGCATGTAAAAACAAACATAGTATTGTTGGTTATGTTAGGCTTGTAAAGCGTGATAAAATGAACATGGCAGACATTGAAACCTGTATTCAGACAGCATTCACTAACCTGTAAACAAGTTAAACTAAAATGTTTTATTCTGCTAGTATTTAGTGTGTCACAGCCAACTTGATTTGGATGCCTTGCCCAGCTCCTGTGGCTTCCATTCACAATATATATATATATATATATATATATATATATATATATATATATATATATATATATATATATAATTTGACACCAAGCTAATTTCTGCTTTTTTGAGCAAGTACATACCAGATCAAGAACTTGAAGATGAAGATTATATCTCTGGTCTTCTCTCTGACAATTCCTTCCTTGTTTCTGATGATCTCAATGAGTTTGTAGTGTTGCTTGTTCAAGGAAACCAGCAATCTTGCTTGAAGTGGAGCAGTTATAATTCTCAGAAACTCATTACTGATCTAAAAAAAATAAAATAAAAAAGAAATTCCTAGCAAATCTTAATTACAGTGTGTATAGAAAGAATCACCCCCCACACACCTTTAAAATAACTGCATTCTGTTGCTTTGTGCTCACTACTGATAATACAAGAACCCCATGAACATAATTCAGTTTCGCAATTGAAATTATTGTCTGATATTATCAGATAATTCAACTACTAATTTTCAGTGCTTCGTCATTTTCAGGGAGTTTATTTTAGGATATTTAGATTACACTGACATTTACTAAATTCACGGCAATTCTATTGTATCATTTCCATTTCAAAATTTATCCACATAATGTTTTTATTTGTGCATTTTAGGACTTGATTTCTGCAGTATGGGTAAAGTAATGCCCTTTCAGAAAAGCTAACAGACCTGTAAACACAAAAGTTAATAAAGATTTCATGTTTACTTTTAAACTTCATGACACAGTAATGTCTAACCTCAGCTTGTTGGTCTGTGTAAACACTAGTGGACAGTGGGACAGTGCTCTAGCCATTAATCCAACCTAATACTACCAAGCAAGTTGGAAGTTTTTATATACTTGCATATGTAAATAATTAACTGTTTTGAGTTTTATTTCACATTTAATTTACATGGTTAGTTTAATCGGTTGGCCTGTTGTACTTGTAGTAACGTTAAATCAACGTGTCAAAAATTGCTGCCAGTGTTTATATAGTAATAACATTAAAAACGTGCCATAAAGTGTTACCAGTATGTCAGGAACATGTGCTATTGCCCCGTTTCATACGAGGGAATATAGTTTTAGTAATTACATTACTTACACTTTAGCCTAGAAGATGGTGATAAAAAAGCACAAGCATCTCTCTTATATGAATTTTGTTTTCTAGATAGGAGAATTTGGCATCCATTCCTGGTCTCGGCAGGTCCGAGGACATGCTTCCATCACACACCAGACCGCTCTTGAACCCAGTTGATCCTGGGGGAACAGAAAATACATGATTAGATATTTACTATTTATTATATGTATCTATGCTATTCGTTGAACTTTATTATAACAGCCATTATATTTATTTGTAGCATTTCTTGCACATTCTCTGTTTACATCTGTGATTAATAAAGTGTACGTAAACACTTTATATTTGCGATGAAAAAGGAAATATTTACAGAACCTCATTACTGCGTGCACTCATTTCACCCTCTGAGCCGTGCGATATATAGTGTCAGTAGGCATGTTGTTTAGGGCGCCATTGTTTTAGTCACAAAATAAAAACATAGACACAGAGCATTAACAGGTGTCCCAAGCTAGTGTTTCTTCTTCTTTCTTAGATTTTTTCCTATAAAAAACATACCAATTATGTCTCTACTGCCACCTACTGTTTCCGGTTGTGCCCGGGATCAGAACCGATGTTACAGTGTGCACGCAGACCTGCAGGGGGATTGAGGAGGGGGAAAAATTGTGCTCAGGAACACCAATGTGCAATTGTGCAATGGGCCACCAATTAGCAAATAGACTCCAAGACTGCCGTCATTCTACGTTTAAGGCTGCTTCGTAAAAAACTGCTGCAATATCATTCCAGATGCTGTGTTTGTGTGGCAGAAATGCAATTTCACTGGTCCGCCCTACCTCATACCTGGCAGGATAATGAAAAGCTCAACAAGCTGTCATGCACCCTGACTCTGAAAGCTGAAAGTGGCCTGGCAGCAGACAATTAAAAATGATGTCTAGAGTTACATTCATTTGTGTCTGACCTGCCAACCTGGAAAGGAATAGGCTGAGAATAGGTCCATGGAAGACATGTAGATTGATGGTTGGATCAGGACGTAATGAGAAAGCTTCAAAAAACTGTTACAGCCTTGCCCACCTTTAAAGTGGAAAAAAGATAAAAAATGTGGGAAGTTTCAACATAGAACATGCAAAGGCAGTTCAGATGTGAATAGCCATACCTTTTGCCCAAAAGTTGCTAAGCATCAACTACAGGCTTATTTCCTATAGTACAGAAAGGTTCTGCAAAATTTTTCAACCTGTAGGTGAATTGCTTCTAGATCAGCAATGAAAAGCAGAATAAATGTTGTCAAGATGTTTTCCTCTCTGCTAAATCGGTGGGACAAGGTAACAGGTTCGTATTATAGGAGAAAGTAAAATTAAATCAGAAATTAAGTCCAACAAATCTGTCTGGAGTTAGGACTCTTTGTGCAGACAATCCAGATTTTTTTTTTCATTAGCTGATTATTATTATTATTATTATTATTATTATTATTATTATTATTATTATTCATTTTATTACCACATAACATTGCCAAGCCTAGACCTGACCAACTGAAACAACCCCAGATCATAACACTGCTTCCTGACATTTGTGCAGTAGGCACGATGCATGATTTGTGCATTGCTTGATGTGCTTGCCTTCTTTCACTGATCACTCTGGTATAGGTAGTCTTGTCAGACTACAAGACCTTTTTCCATTGCTCCAAAGTCTAATCTTCATGCTCCATAACATTTTTTTTCCTAATGTCTCAAACAAACAAGTTTTCTCACGGAGACAACTGTTTAGCCCCAGTCTTGCATCCCAATAACTGACTGTTCTTTAATAGTGAGAATTTTAAACAATAGGTCAAGACCTCTTTATGGGTCCACCAGGAAAGCCATGAGGGACTTCCCTTATTCTCTCTGGTCATTACACCTTAATGACTTTCCGCAATATCTCTTTATTGCTGATTCTTCTAAACAGCTCTTTTGTTTATGGTTGATAGTGGACATAATAATGGGATAAGCCATCGGACTTATTTGGAATAGGTGATCATTCAGGGCTCAAACTTCTAATGGGTCGCACAGGGTTCTGAAAAATAGACCAAGTCGTCTAGCCATTGTCTTACCATGGTAAATATCTACTCATGGTAAACATAGAGGAGAATTTATACAAAGTAAATCACATGCTATAGTGAATTGTTTGTTATTGTCTCTAACTTGAATAAATAATTGAAAGATAATTTAATATAAATATATGTTAAATAAGGAACAAAAAAATAAAATCAAGCTGCAGCCCAAATTTTATTAAATCACAGAGAAGTCATTTTTTTTTTTCAAATGCAAAATGTTCATTTGCATTTGAAAATGTCTTCTGTCAGAGTGAGTTAAAGGAGGAGCAGATGAAATCCCAGCAGAGAATCCAGGAGAAGCAGAAGAAGGTGCAGGAGCTGAAACAGGCTGTGAACACTATAAAGGTGAGCAGTGAGCAGAGACAGAGCTGCTCCTAGAAACACACACAACATGGACAACATGGAGACATTTGGTGTATTTTCACACTGGGGTCTCAGGCTGTTTTCTAAGTACACCTGACCCCAAAGTTTGGTTGATTTTAAGCAGTGTGAACACAAGGTGGTCTTCAGCATGTTATGGTGTACTTGGGCACAGATCAAATCAGATATGAAAGCCAATAAGACCTGGGAGTAGGGAGGGGAGAGCAGTGGTTTCTGGGCATGGTACAAATGAATCGTCTCTAATGTGAAAGCTAACTTAAATTCCCTATTCTAAAGGGGATGAGCTTTAAATTCTGTATGTGTGTGCATGTGTGTATGTATTCTAACAGCTGCATGCACAGACAGCAGTGGAGCACAATGAGATAATCTTTACTGAGCTGATCAGCTCCATGGAGAAAAAGCGCTCGGAGGTGACGGAGCTGATCAGAGCTCAGGAGAAGACTGAACTGAGTCGAGCTGAACGACTCCTGGAGCAACTGAAGCAGGAGATTGCTGATCATCAGAGGAGACTCACTGAGCTGGAGCAGCTTATACACACACATGATCACATCTATGTCTTGCAGGTAGCACTGACACAGCAGTTTCTTACACACTCTTTAGAATGACACTTATTTTACTGTGTACTGTTCAATATTTGTATTTAGTTTCCTTTTAGATCAGTTGTAATTATTAAACTTTATAAACTTATTAAAGGTATATACTGTATATGTGAAGTTTATTGTGAAATTGGACTTCCCTCTTTTAGATTGTATATAGAATTTAATTGTCTTAAGATTGATTCTTTGCAATGTGGTGAATTACTGTAGCATGACATTAGTAAACTTTCCAGGACAACGATGTAATAGTCCAGGTCTGAATAAGCACCTGAGGCGCAGAGGTCAATAGAAATAGCAAACCCAATCCTAAAACATTTTTAAAGAAAACATCTAGATCACAGTGTCTGGTTGGTCATGTAAGACAAGAAGCCGAGAAATACCACAAATTTATGTAAAATGCCAGACTTTAAAATCAAGGGAGATCACAAGGTATGTACATGGGAATGCATTTCAGGCAGTGGACAGCAGCTGGGTTTTTGAAACAGCAGTGAGTTAATTTTCATTTGTTATTGAACTATGGAGTTAATTATGTGCCAAAATTTAACTAACAAACACAATCTACTTTGCAAAGAAAACTTTTTCACAAATGTGCCAACCTATTTTCTTACAAATGCAAGGGAGCAACTTCATCTTCCAAAACAGGAGATGGCGCTATCGGTCAATTTATTCTATTCTCCTGAGACCTCAAACAACGTGTTTATATGGTTTACCCTTATGTCCCAGAGGAATATGAGCGGGGAACAGTTTTGAGGTGTCTATTATATATCCAGACAGCCAGACATATTAACAATCCACTATCTTTAGAATAGAGCCCTGTAGGGGAATACAATTATATCAAACCACAGTTGCATTTTAATTAACTATTGAAGGCTGGAAGAACTGCCATCATGTTTGGCTTTTTATATCCATAACGGACGTATGCGACATGATGCATTAAAATCTTTTATAATTAGTGATCATATCTACATTTAAATAATCTTATTCCATAATAAAAAGTTATAAGGGGGAAAAAAAGCTATAAATAAACAGTAAACATACTGATATACAGACAGAATTCTATTACAAACCTGCTTGTAAAAAGTTTAATAAATTTCATGCAGTCTAATACAATGATTCTTGTATCTTACTGTATCTACACCTCGCGCTGCAACAGCTGTCTACAATGTAGTAATGCACTACAGACACAGATTATTTAAATGTAGATATGACCAATAATTATAAAAGATTTTGATGCATCATGTTGCATACGTCCATTATGGATATAAAAAGCCAAATATGAAAAAGCAACTGTGGTTTGATATAACTGTATTCCCCTACAGGGCTCTATCCTAAAGATAGTGGATTATTAATATGTCTGGCTGTCTGGATATATAATAGACACCTCAAAACTGTTCCCCACTCATATTCCTCTGGGACATAAACACGTTGTTTGAGGTCTCGGCAGAATAGAGTAAATTGACCGATAGCACCATCTGCTGTTTTGGAAGAAGAAGTTGCTCCCTTGCATTTGTAAGAAAATACGTTGGGTGCGTTTGTGAGAAAATACGTTGGACGCATTTGTGAGAAAGTCTATTTTTTTTCTTTGCAAAGCAGATTGTGTTTGTTTGCAAAACGCTGCATTTGTGAGAAAGTCGATTTTTTTCTTTGCAAAGCAGATTGTGTTTGTTTGTTACATTTTGGCACATAATTAACTCCACATTATTATTGAACTGCTAAGCTATATAGCATGGAGCCATAGTAGACAGTTCTGTGGTCTCACACCTCCAATGTCAAGGTTTTGATTCCCACCATGTGAGTGGAGTTTGCATGTTCTCCTCGTGTTTGGTGGTTGTTACAGTATCATTTTACTGAAAGTCTTTTTTAACTTTTTATGTTAAACCCCATTCAATATCTTAGTCAACATCCCAGTCAGTGTACAATAACTGTAATGTTGTAAGTAAGTACAGTACAGTAAGTTCTTTTTTATTCATGCTATTCATTTTAAGTTTTACTTGCATTTTCTAGACATTAGCTTCTGGACTCCAATCTTCTCAAATAGTCAGATCAGATTTACAGTCATTCAGCATCAGTGTCCATCAACATTTTTCATTTGATGGAGTAAGGACTTCTCTCTCAGATCTGAAAAAGAGATTTGAGGAATTCTGTGAAAAGGAATTCAACAAAATCCCTCCACGTGGTAAGAGAAGCTGTTCCTAACATAATGATGGATGTCTTTGCTCACTCAAAAATCATGTGTCTTAATGTCCTGTCCATAAAATAAACCTTAAATTAGCATGATAACTAGTTCAGATTTATTCCTGATTAATTTTTATTTGCTCACTGAATACCAATTAATTGTATTACCTTGTGAAATCTTTTGTTTCTTTCTCTCTTCCCAGCTGTGGCATTTAATCAGTCGTTTTCACCATTTGACCCAGAAAGTAGAGAAGATTTTTTTAAATGTATGCCCAAACAAAAACACGCAAACACACACATACACACAAATGACAGAAGACAAAATCTAAATATCTACACATTGTTCAGTTTATTTTTCTCTTCTATTTTTAGATTTCCATTATTTGACTCTGGATCCTGACACGGCATATTGTAACCTCATTCTGTCTAAGAAGAACAGAGCGTTGACATTCACTGAGAGAAAGCAGCCGTACTCTGATCATCCAGAGAGATTTGATTACTGGTGTCAGGTGTTTTGTAAGGAGAGTGTGTGTGGACGCTGTTACTGGGAGGTGGAGTGGAGTGGTAGTGTGTCCATAGCAATCTCATATAAAGACATGAGTAGGAAAGGACAGGGTGATGAGTGTGTGTTTGGACGGAACGACCAATCCTGGAGTTTGTTGTGTTCTTCTTCTTCTCTGTCTTTCTGGCACAACAATATAAAGATTGATCTTAAAGCTCCATCATCCTCTAGAATAGGAGTGTATGTGGATCACAGTGCAGGAACTCTGTCCTTCTACAGTGTCTGTGAAAAGATAAGGCCCTTCCACAGAGTCCGCACTACATTCACTCAGCCTCTGTATGCTGGATTCTGGGTTGGTGTTTCATCAGTTTTGAGGTTGTGTCGTCCAAAATAACATGTCAGTGGAGTTTAATGGTCAGAAAAAGAATGATAAAACTGATGCACAGTTTGTAACTGTGGCAAAATTTAAATATCAAATCATTATTCTAAGATCATACTATATACAATCGTATAAAATAAACCAAACAGTTTCTGTTTTTTAAGTGCTCCAAATAAAAATAAATAATTAAATAAAATTTATTAATTAATTACAAAAATCATTCACAAATTGCCTGTAGTGTGTGAATGAGTGTGTTTGTGAGTGTATGTGTGGCTGCGATGTATAGGCAACCTGTCTAATTGTCCTAAGATGCAATAGGTTTTAAACAATAATATCTGTAATTACTAGGGCAGGGCTATTTTTAGTGACCAAGAAAGGGAAAAAGTAAGAGGGGGAGAGAGAACAGGGGAGGGGAGGGCAGAAGAGGAGAGAAAACAGTTAGGGCAGGAGTCACATAATGTATAATGTGAATGTATATTTAGTATAGACTGCAAGCAGAGACTCTGGTAGGACTAACTATAACAGCATAACTAAAAGGGAGAGCCAGCAGGAAACACAGACATAAGGGCTCCCTGAGATGTAAAGCCACTAATCATTTCACCGACAACAAACCTGAGTGATCAATGAGAGTGAGGAAGACAGCATCCATACCAGTTCACCATAATACTCTACATCCATGAGTCCCCAGATCTGCACGTTTACCTGAGGCTAATCTATTTACAAAAATGCTTGACTAAATAAATAGGTTTTTACCCTAGACTGAGACTGTGTCCGAGTCCAGAACACTATTTGGAAGGCTATTCTATACCTTTGGCATTTTGTAAGAAAAAACTCCCCTTGCCCTCTGCTGTAGTTTTCATAATATGTAATACTGACAAGCAGTCTGCATCCTTTGATCGAAGTAGGCTTGGAGGATCATAAGACACTAGCAGTTTACTCAGATACTGTGGCGTGAGACCATTTAATGCTATATATGTCAAAATTAGTATTTTAAAATCAATGCGGAATTTCACAGGGAGCCAATTAAGTGAAGATAAGATAGGTGTGATGTGCTCGTATCTTCTGGTTCTAGTGAGGACTCTCGCTGCTGCATTCTGAACTAATTAAAGCTTGTTTATGCACCTAGTCGAACAACCAGACAGTAAGGCATTACAATAGTTCAATCTAGAGGTGATAAAGCATGAACTAGTTTTTTTGCATCATTTAGTGACAATATATTCCTTAACTTGGCAATATTTCTGATGTGAAAGAATGCAATCCTAGTGATATTGTCTACATGAGCATTAAATGAAAGACTAGAATTTATAATCACACCGAAGTCTTTCACTGTTGCACTTGATGGAACAGAAAGGCCATCTAAAGTTACAATGTGATCTAAAATCTTGCTGTATGCGATCCTATGACTACTAATTATCAGGATTAAGCAGAAGTAAGTTAATTAGCATCCAGTCTCTTATATAATTTATGCTAGGCTAACATAACTTTAGCAAACAGTTTTTTCTCATCTGGTTTTGCTGAGATGTATAACTGTGTGTCATCAGCATAACAATGAAAACTAATACTATGTTTACGGATTATGTTGCCTAAAGGAAGCATGTAAAGGGCACAAAGCAGTGGCCCTAAAACGGAACCCTGTGGAACACCAAACTCCACTAGAAAACATGCAGAATAATCAACATTTAAATCTACATACTAATAATGATTGGTCAAATAGGATCTCAGCCAGGAGAGGGCTGTTCCCTTAATTTCTACCATGTTTTCTAATCTGTGAAGGACAATACTATGATCAATTGTGTCACAAACTGCACTGAGGTCAATCAGGAGTGATGCAACCCTGGTCGGAGGCCAATAGAAGGACATTTACTACTTTAACGATTGCTGTTTTGGTGCTGTGATGAGGCCTAAATCCTGACTCATACACTTCCTGTATGCTATTTTATGAGCATAGCTGCTCCGCTACTATCTTTTCCAGAATCTTAAAGATAAAATAGATAAAGGAGAGGTTTGATATACTTATATGGACAGCCGACAGGGGTCAAGGTCAGACTTCTTAATTATCGGTTTAATAACTGCTAATTTAAAAGATTTTGGAATATACTGTTATGAAATAAACAAATGTTTTCAGTTGTCATATGTCCCAGTTAACTATAAGAGATGTATTGTGTAAAGCTGAAAATGTTTCACATATATAAGCAGGGCGAGTCGCAGCTCGACAAGAACGATGGAGTCTTAAGAACATGCGCAAGGTTCTGGCGAGAGAAAATGCTGCAAAGACCCTTCTTCCTGACATTGCTGCATCGTCTGTGGAGAAAGAATCGGTTGACATTTGCAAGGCTACAGGCAGCAAGACTGATGTTATCAGCGATGATCTTCACACCTAAGAAGTACTATGTGATGTAATGTCCGGCAGTCAGCAAGACACAAGACAAGAATATGTATTCTGTTAATTATGTTAAATCTAGTTAAAAGCAGTAGAGAGCAGCTTAGTTCTTCAGTGTTTGCCTTATAAGGTTATAACCTGCCAAGTGGTTAGTAGAGTAAGGCTGTTAGAACATGAGTCACAGGACCAGGGTATGTTGTACTTCGATAATGTTCTTAAGCAGTGTTACCAGGCATTGTTGATTTAGGTTTACAAGACTTTGTGTTCTTTTATTTTCCTTTGAACCCTATGCTTAGTTATACTTATTTACCATTTATGGCTTTTCTTGGCTAAAGTTGTAGTTGATTGCAATATAAAATAATAAAAGGACTGCCTCCCATTGTGAGTTTAGTACCCCCAGTACTGTATAGTAGCTGTGAGTTCTTTGTCTTCGGGAACAGACAATTCCAGGGACTTTCTAAGGTGAGTCTTGTGCTGACCTTTACAGAATTTGACACCGGTAATGGTTCATGCAGATACAGTAGATATTTCCTATTGGGGTTTGTGATTAGGGAATGTTTATTAAATGCAACGATATAATACCCAATGCTGAGTGAAGAATAATTATTTTCAACAGCGATTCTGTTATTTCCAGCACTATCTGTTTGAGAAAATGTGTCAGTATAGGATCTAATATACAGGTTGATGAACTTGCAGAAAAGATAAGTGAAATTAGTTCATTCTCTTCAGGGGGAGTAAAGTCTTCTAGGTTCCGATCTGACATGGTTAGTTTAAACATCTGCATCAGTTGCACTGTCCGGTTTCAAAGCCTCAATTTTATGCCTAATATTTACAATTTTATTATTAAAAACGTTCATGAAGTCTTCACTATTGCACAATGTTGTTGTGGAGATTTCAGCAGTGGTCTTATTTCTGGTTAATTTGGCTACGGTAATAAATAAAATTTTATTTTACTGTTCCCTTGATGTCTATTGGCTTTGACAACCTGCAGACTGCTAAGGTTTTTATCAAACTTGACCACAAATGCCTTATAGTACCATTTGAAATGGCGAAGGCACCTGCCATAACCTAGTCATTGGTAAACAATTCCCTCAGGAACTTCATTTTGTTCTTCAGAGGATCTTTGTGAACCAGGTATATGATAAAACCAAAAAATGTTAATTTCATCATGAAGCAGTTTCTTTCCTTGGGTTTAACTTCACCCGATTCAAGATACAAATGGACACAGCAATGATGTAACTGACTAGCCAAGACCCTCTATCCAAAAAGGACTTCAGCATTTCCTTAGATTTGTCATTGTGCCAGTACGGCAGTTCTTCTGAAAGTGCAGCTTTGTGGCAGCTTCACTCATCACTATAACTTCTAAGTTTCCATTTCATTTGTTTAATCAGACAGAAAGTTTGGTCAGAAAGATCTATGCATTACTGCTGTTTTTCTTCCTTTTTTCTAGTTTTAACTTTTCTCTGTCTTAGGAACTTGGGACCAACAATACAGATCTGACAGACACTTTTTCTTGTTTATTTCAGTCACAGATGATTCCCCTAAGTCAACCAAGAATTCTCTATTTAGCCCAGAAAATCATCCACTATAACAGACTCACCTCTGTTCTTTAATGCCTTCTCATTCGATTCTTAAATATGATTTATTTTGCCGAATTCAATCAGTTTATTAAAATCTCTAAACTTCTTCTTGCCTCTGAGTCTGCTATTGGGTTGACCTCAGTCATCAGCTTAGTCCTGCCTATGATACAATTTAAACAATTCCAGTGTACAGAGTAACTTACAAACATTCTGCCATCACAAACTCTTTCCTAATAACATGAACTGTAACTGAGTACTCATCACATTCACCAGGGGCCTCATGTACAAAGACTTGCGTTGAATTCATACTAAAACATTGCGTACGGACAAAGATGTAAATGTGCGTACGCATTAAAAAAATCTGATGTATAAAACACTGCGTACGCGGAATCCCACGCATATTCTCTTTGTACATCCAAATTAACGTGAAATTGAGCGCACATGCACGAGCGCAAAACCCCTCCCTGCCTCCTCCCCTGTATAAATATGGTAATGACTCCACTTTGGCAAAACCCAACGAAAAAGCAATGGCAAAAGCAAGCAAGAAGAGAAACTTCACAGAATGTGAATTGGAGGTGCTCCTATCGGAAGTAGACCTTGCTTTTGCAAGTTTGTCCTCCGGAATTAATAAGAAAAAAAATAAAAAATTAGCTGGAATAATATCTTTAAATACATCACTCACCATGAAGGCCACCCATCGCGCACCCTGCCACCTTGAAGCCTCATCCCAACCATGCTGTTTGTGAGGATGAATGAATCATGGGTTGTCCCAGGCCACCTTGCCACAATATTTGTTAGGCGCATTTGAGCATCACATATTATTTGCACATTTATTGAATGGAAATGTTTCCGATTTACGTATGCAAATTCGTCTTCAGATGGCGCCTTTACAGTAATGTGCGTGCAGTCAATTGCTCCGATTACATTAGGAAAACCGGCGATCGCTGCAAATTGCGCTTTAATGTTTGGCTGGTCAACTGCATGGTATGGAAACCTTATATACCTGCTAGACATGCGGATGATCCCATCCCATACAGCTGGCATTGCACGGCTCAAAGACGACTGGCTTAACCCCGAGCGGTCTGCCAGTTCCCTTTGGAAAGAACCAGTTACCAGAAAATCAAGCGTTGTCAGCACCTGTAAGGGAACGGGTAATGCGTGGCTCCTCGCTGTCTCTCTTTCCAAATTTGGACCCAACTCAGCACAGAGCTCAAAAATGATAGCTCTTGGAAATCTGAAATGGCTAATAAGCCAGTCATCATCGTGGGCCAGAAAATCACTGTGATCCCTAAAAACGCGTCCCTTCGGATTCGGCCATTGACAATGTCCTCTAATAGGGCCAACACTGCCATTGCCATAGACTAAGGGTTGTATACATTATATGTTCTAAATCACATAATTGGTAGAAAAATATTGTGTTATTTAACCCATTTTATCAATTTTAAATTAATAGCAATGTTTTTCACATGTGTTGGTGCGATACTTTGTAGTGTGCAATTTAACATAATTGCCTCTAGGAGTCGCCAATAGAAATAAAACAAACACACACAAGAAATTCAAGATTCAAGATTCAAATAACTTTATTAATCCCAGAGGGAAATTGCTTATGCTCAGTTACAGGTGCTCACAGTTGTTAACTAAGAAAGGTAATAAAGAATAAAGGTAATAAATAATAATAATAATCTTAAAAAAAAAAAAAAAAGTTCTTAAAACAGTAAGTACCATAAGAATATGACTCAGGGCCACTTGTAAGTATTGCACAGTAATCTAGTATTGTTTATGTAATATTGTATTATTGTATGTAATCTTGTATTACATATTTTATTGGGGAGTAGTATTGCAGTAATTATATTATTAATATGGTAAGTGATAATGTCCTGTTGTGTAACAGTTAGTGAAAAATCCACATACATGTGTGCATGAGTTACAGGGAAGAGTTGTAAATTTTTATGGCCGTTGGGAGAAAGGATCTTCTGTGGCGCTCTGTGGAACACTTGATAGTAATCAGTCTCTGGCTGAAACTGCTCCTCTGTTCAGCAAAGACACTGTATAGCGGGTGAGAAGGATTGTTCAAAATGGATTGTACAATATATAAAAATATAAAAATATACTTATGCCAGACATAAAGTTGGCGTGGAAGAACACACATTCTCACACTAATTTCACTGTTGGTAAATCCGACCGTTAGCGTGAAAACTGGCGTAAAGCAAAGTTTTTGCGGTAAGCAGCGTTGATACATGAGGCCCCAGGTGAGTGGGAGATGTGTGGAGGAGATGAGAGATGACATCATCTGTAGAGCGGTTCGAGCGGTATGCAAACTGTAGTGGGTCCAGTGTGTCGGGTAGTGAAGAAATGATGAAGTCTCTGACCAGCCGTTCAAAGCACTTAATCACTACTGAGGTGAGGGCTACAGGTCGATAGTCATTGAGCGAAGCAGGATGAGATTTCTTTGTAACAGTAACAATAATGGACTCAAAGCATATGGGGATCACCGACTGATATAAGGAGAGGTTGAATATCTCTGTGAACACAGGTGGTCTGTGCAGGCTCTGAGGACTCGATCTGAGATGTCGTCTAGTCCTGCTGATTTCTGGGTGTTCACTCTCCTGAAGGCTCTCCTCACGTCATGCTCGGAGATGATGAACACCGAACAGTTTCCGGTGCTGGCAGTGTCTTTCTGTCTGCAGTCGTTAGCGCTACTAGCATTAGCATTGCTACCATCTTTAGCTGCAGCTTCGAAGTAAGCATAGAATGTGTTCAGCTCGTCTGAAAAGTTTAACATGCACATCCACTGAAAGGTGAGCCTTTCTCTGAAAAAACTTTTATTTGGGTAAAGTGACTGATGTGCCTAACTTTTTTAAGTAGAGCCTCTGTTTCACTGAATAATCCTCAACTTTTTATGAATATATAATTTCTATTGACACTTCTCAGGTGACACCACACACACACACACACACAAAAACACACAGAAAGCAGACCACACATCATCAGCACAGCCCTTTCCCAAACAGCGCAGCAATGAGCATTTACTTACATCTTGCGTCGTGATCCTCCTCCTTAATTTTAACTGCATGCATAAAGTTTTCCAGAGTGCACCGGCAGAAGTAGACTTATGTGTCGTGAAAAACAGCACTGACTCTGTCCATTTTAATAATAAATTGATAAATTAGTGATGTCTTTGGTTTCGGCTATGATGAAGGTAATCATGTCATCTTATCATCTCCACAGCAGTGGACGAGCCTGTAATTCATGTTTCGTTCGACTTACATAATCTAAAATTTCTTTTTCATTAGTTTATATAAAAGAAGAAATTTAGCTTTCTATGAGTATATATTTTTCATGTCTGTGAGGTGAGTATACACAGAGTTTTGGGGTCCTTTTTCTGATGCGCTTAAGTTCACTAAAACCAGAATAGCGCACCCTGTTTACTTTCATTATTTTACAAAATCATAAGGTTTTGTCGTCATTGTAAGTGCACTTAAACAAAAGTAGAGTCTTATAAAGGCTATGTAGCTTATATAATCTTATTATATAATTTTTGCACATTAATCTGCCAATAACACACCCACTTTTTCTGATGCACACCCAGAGTCTGATTTCTGGCTATGAGTGTTACACATGATAAAAACTAAAGGCTTATTTACTTTGCTTAAATTAGATCATAATAAGATTTAATTTTATTTTAGTTCTAAATATTGCTCCAACAGCAACTTCTTCAACAATCCAACAACAGTTTGGTGAAGAACAATGCATTTTCCAGCACAATGGAGCACCGTGTCATAAGGCAAAAGTAACAACTAAGTGGCTCTGGGACCAAAACGTTGAAATTTTTGGTCCATGGCCTGGAAACTTCCCAGATCTTAATCCCATTGAGAACTTGTGGTCAATCCTCAAGAGGTGGGTGGACAAACAAAAACCTAATAATTCTGAAAAACTCCAAGAAGTGATTATGAAAGAATGGGTTGCTATCAGTCAGGATTTGGCCCAGAAGTTGATTGAGAGCATGCCCAGTCGAATTGCAGAGGTCCTGAAAAAGAAGGGCCAACACTGCAAATACTGACTTTTTGCATAAATGTTATGTAATTGTCGATAAAAGCCTTTGAAACATATAAAGTGCTTGTAATTATATTTTAGTACCTTCACAGAAACAACTGAAACAAAGATCTAAAAGCAGTTTAGCAGCAAACTTTGTAAAAACTAATATTTGTGTCATTCTCAAAACTTTTAGCCACGACTGTACATGATATAAGTGTGATATATGAATAAGAATAAATTGCCATCCTCAAGACACGACCCGGGGATCACCTGCCTTCAGTGTAGATGCTTTAACCATTTCACCACATGGAAAGATAAAAAATAGTATCTAACAACCTTTCGTCAAACTGAATCTTGACAGTTTTATTGCCCCTTTTATTGCTTTTTTATGACCTTTGGATGACCTTTAGGATTTTTTATAATCTGGAGTTTTGATAAAAAGGGGGTGTAACGATGCTTATGCGCTAGACATCGTTTCATTCATTTATTTATTTCATTTATTTATTTCATATATTTATTTAACATATTTATTTATATACGTATTTATTAATTCATTTATTATTATAAGAATTTGTTCAGTGTGTTTTTATTTGAAAAATATGCTTGGTGAGGGGACTCGATTTCAAGGTGCTTGTGTTTAACTATTAAGACAGGGTAAATTTTTCATTACCAATGGGTGAACAATGAAATATTTATTAACTTTGGTAAAAACTTGGATAAGTTTTGAATGACTACAGAACTTGCTAGTTTTTAAGTTACTTAAAGAGCAGAAGAAGAATAAACGTTACCAGAGGGCGAGTTCCCCGAGTTGCTGAAGAAGAAGAAAAAAATGGATTCGATGATGCGAATAAAATGTTGTTGCGATCATGCGAGCGAGTCTAAGAAAAGAAAAAATGAGGCAAAAGCGAGGTCTGCACGTAAACGTTTTTACTGCACGAGTATAGCGTCTGAACAGTGAAGTCGCATCTGGTACGGGTGGCGAGCTGAGTTTGGCAAACGAGTGAATAAATCAAAAGGGTTTCTCCTCAGAAGTTGTGATTGAGTGGATATGGTAGTGACGAAATAGTCACGCCTTCTCTTCAGTTTTTAAAATTTAGAAACGTTCATCTAAAAGCGAATGTTTTATACGTATAAAATAAAAAATATATAGGTTTAGAAATGTAGCTAAGTAAAACAGAAAAATACAATTAAAAAAAATTATAACGGAGAAAAAAATGAACCATGGCCCGTGAGTTATCAACGTATGATGTCTTACGACCGAATAGGACGGAAATGTTCAGATTAGCCGTACTTTACTCTAAGGCGAAGGGTTGTAGGCCTAACTGTTTTTATACTTATAAAGTCAAAAGTAGAGTAAAAAATAAAACAGGCTATTTCTTATACCTTTGGGAGATTTTTTTTATACTTTTTCTGCAAGAGTTAACAATCACAGTGTTAGGGGGCCTGTTGGGGGTGTTTATGACCGACTTGTATGTTAAAGAGTTACAAGTCTGAAACTTCTCGACGCTTTTTATGATCGTCTGTATGTATATTTGTGTGTGTGTTTGTTTGTTTTTTGGGGTGTGATAAAGTTGTATAAAAAATACGTACAAGAGGAGCTAAACCGTAAAAACTCTGTCATTTCTTCGCTGGCCTGGAGAACACCTGGTTTTCTCACATCATCGTTATGGCTCCAGGTAGAAACTAGATTCACTTGTTTTTTATATACACGAGTTTTAAGCTGTTTTTTTTTTTTTTTTAAAGAGAAATCGTTCCGACCTTCGCAGTAAACAATCTGACTATCGATCCTCACGACGTTGTAACAGAAGCCGGCTGGCAAGGCGGTGAGTTTTATCTCTTTTGTAAATGTATATATGTATTCAGTTTTATTTCTAACTTCATGACAAATGTTGTAGCTAAACTAAGTTTCAATATTTTTAGATTTAGAAACGTTGATTTTTAAAACGGCTGAGCCGACACGGTCTACGCCTATCGGGCCGCAGCCACAGCTACCAGGACATCAATCTGATCCTAGTTACGGTGGGTTATTATTTTTATTTATTATTATTATTATCATTATTTTCATGATGTTGCATAAAAAAAATAAAAATTAAATAATAATAATAATAACGAACATTGTTTCTTTGGTAGTAGAAGACGCTAAAGTGTTGAGCGTCCTCGACCCTTAACCCTGCGATTTACCTACAGCAGGCCTAGCGGACGCCTCTGAACAAACGCCGAACCTGCCCAAAAGCAGCACCTCAGCGGAACAACCCGGGCGACTGGGAGAGCCTCCTCTTTAAGCACGCCGTGAATGAGAGAGGTCAAACGAGAGATCCCGATCCACTCGTCGCCGACAGAGAACTTCATTGTCGTCCTCTTCATTGGCTCACAATGAGTTTTTTAAGGGTCTAGGCTAAGCCATCTTTCTTTATCATACACGCTGAAAAAAGTTTTTTATCTACGATTATTCCTACACAAAGAGTCGTAGACGTCAAAGAAAAAGAAGCTACAGGAACGCTTCACGATCGTATCATTCCTACCAGCCGCACACGCCGCGGGAACTGCTTCTTATCAAGACAGTCAGTATTGCGTATATGCAACTATGCAGTCGTTTCTTCGTTGATTTTTTTTTCTTTTTTATTCTGCTTGTGTCTTTTATTTTTATTTTTATTGTGTTTACGGGAGTGTTGAAAAACTATGGCCTCATATGTAAATGTTGATGCTGACGTGGATGTTGCTAGGATTGACTTTACGGAAATGTTAGATATGGATAATGAGATAGTAAATAATAATGATGATAATCAAGACTCTTTGCCGTTGTCTTTACATGTGTCTGATTCACGGGGTTCACAACCAGAGATACATATTTAACCATTAAATGATTCCACGGTTCCTAACAACAAATAACAATATTGCTGATCAGCAACAATATCAACTTCTAATAAATCAGATAATGGCCCTTCACCGTCCAGACTCTGTAAAAACTCAACATAAATTCTATAAACAATGAAACACACCATGAACCAGGGACAGATAATGAGTCGCTGGCTTTGCAACTTTCTAAAATAGAAGCTGCGCTACTACAGTTAAGAAATGCTTTACGCAGCTCTGAAGAGGTACTGGTAGATTATGAAGTAACCTCTACAGCGAGTCAGCTGCAATTAAAATATCAGACATTAATAAATCAGGTAAAAGCCCCCTGACAGCCCGAGTCTGTAAACTACGAGGGTGACGTACGTCAACACCATTCGGCACCAGATAATTTACGTCACCAAATATTATCAGATAACGCTTCTAACCCCGAGTCTTTTGCTTCTCGAGTCGCTTAAATAGAAAACACATTACTACAACTATCGAACATAAATAATTTTGTTGAGGGAGCCTCCGCAGATCCTCCCTGCTCTGTCTCGGCCCCTTATCATCCCTTAAGCTTATCCAATATCTGATAACCAAGAGGTCGAAACAGAGCAAGTAGGAAGAGGAGGTGTTGATCTTGACACCTCATTAGTAGAACCCCCCGCTGATCATCCCTGCTCTAATGATCAAAGTAGCGCTAATCCCCCTGCGGAAATCATCTCTAACGAGCCGCGGGTGGTGACGAGGTCCCGATTTAATAATATAGAAATAAGACAATTATTAAACATACCGCAGGACAAGGTAGCAGATTACGGCTCTTTCTATGGAAACGTGATGGGTGGCGTGTATGACATAATCAATAAAGCACTTTCATACGCTCAAGAGGGTAACCTGCTACAATTAGAGTTAAGAGGCAAGAACCTGAGAAGCGGTCTCTCTTCTATGTTACGGGTCTCTAAAGGAGCCGATCTTTCGGTTTTCCAGGATTTACTAGATCGTCTAGTTCAGTCTAACATGTCATGCAAGGGAGTAAAGTGATTTTTTTCACAGAGACTGATTATAAACTTAAATTCATCGATTTAGCGTCTTTTCTCCCATTCCGTCTGTCACAGATTCCAAAAGCGCTGGGTTTCGCCAATAAGGTGAAAGGCTATTTTCCTCATCGTCCTCAGCTCTGAGGCGAATCTGATCTATGTAGGCGTTTATCCAGACCCCGAATATTACGGTGTTGATCAGATGAGCGAGAAACATAGACGTGAGTTTCTGATGTGGTATAGCACTGTGTGCGAGGGCTGTTTGTCTGTTTTTTGCATGCAATTCCTGGAAGAGCACACCATCGCTATACCAAACCCGACAATTATAGGAGGCAATGTAAAAGATATTCAAACGCGGGTATGCAATGGTTATAATGGATCATGTTTAGCGAGAACATCTTTATCCAACACGTGCTGAACAAAGGCGAAAAGGAGTTGGGGCGGTATTTTGTAGACGGCTATGCCCTGGTAAACGGAGTCCAGACAGTTTATGAATTTCAAGGATGTTTCTTTGACAGATGTACACGGTGTTTTTCTTCTCAAAACGTTAATCCTTTAACGGATAAAATGTATGAGTGTATGAACGAGGAAAGTGAGGTGAAACTGAGGCGTTTACAACATGTACACGGGGTAAAAGTGGTAGCTATAAGAGAGCATACGTGGGAAGAGATGAAACAGACCCATCAGGGTCTGCAGAGTTTTCTTAGGAGCTTTAATCCCCCTCAATCGCTCTCCCCCCGCGATGCATTGTACAGTGGCCGGACCTGCCCTGAAAGATTGCGGTACACATCAGGCCCCACTGAAAGCGTGATACGTAAACGTGACCTCACTTTACCCTTACGTGAATTACACATTCCCTTACCCCGTAGGTCATCCTGAAATCGTTTTTAAGGATTTTGGAAACCCTCAAGATTATTTTGGTTTAATAAGAACGAGAGTTTTCCCACCCAGAGGTTTATTTTTCCCGGTTCTACCTTATAGATCGGAGAAAGGGCGTTTGGTTTTCACTCTCTGCCGCATATGCGCAGACGTGAATTTCCAGCGAGGTTCTTGCACACACACTGACGAAGAATGCGCATTGACAGGGGTCTGGATAACGCCTGAGTTTACTCTCGCCTTAGACAAGGGCTATGCGATAGCCGAGATCACAGAGGTATGGCATTTTAATGAGAAGAATGCCGACCTATTCAAGGGCTACATCAAAACTTTTTAAAAGGCAAACAAGAGGCGAGCGGATATCCATTAGAGATTACGGACGATGAGGGTAAACAGCGTTACATAGCCGAGTATAACACTAATCAGGGTATTCTGTTAGACGCCTTTAACCCTGCCAAAAGTGGCTAAACTTTGTCTGAACAGCTTCTGGGGTAAATTCGCTCAGCGCTCCAACATGATTAACACCAAACTCGTAAGTGATCCTGAAATCTTCTTTAATTACATGTTTTCAGGTAATCATAATGTTAACTATTTCAGCTTCCTACTGTAAATGAGAACGTGGCTGTATCGCACCCCCTAGCAAAACAGATAATGTTTTTATTGCAGCCTTTACAACAGGCTATGGCTGAATGACCCTCTTTAGTTATCTGGATCAGCTGCAAGAGAGAGTCTTGTATTATGACACCCCCTATTGAGATGGGAAATTATTTAGGTCAACTAACAGACGAATTTGACGGTGATATGATAAAAGAATTTGTTTCTGCCGGACCTAAAATCTACGCCTATCAGACTAGGGTGTCTAAAGTAGTGCTGCGTGTTAAGGGCATTACACAGACGTACAAGTGTTGTCAACGAATCAACCTCGACACCGTGAAAGACCTCGTCGAGGATTATACGACCCCTTAACATAGCATCGTTCTGGAGAAGCACGGTTTTCGTTTTAAAAAAAACTCCTCGATCGAAAAAAGGTTTCGCGTCGTTTTTGACAAGAGACGTCTATTGGTCATGGGGTGGGAGCTTAACTTTTGGCTGCTAAATAAAAATAAATAATAAAAAATGTCACACCTCGAGGCTGCGGAGGAAACAACTTTTGACCCTAGACTAAAATTACCATTTTCATGTCTGGTTGTGGGACCCAGTGGATCAGGAAAAACTTTCTTCGTAAAGAATGTGTTGGAAAATTGTACAATTGTACACAGCCTGATAATATTGTTTGGATAAACACGTTTTCAACCAATGTACAGTGAAATGCAGAAAATGTTGAATAAAAGGATAACGTTTTTAGAAGGTCTGCCTGATTCGTTTAATGATGAAACTATTTTTCCTAAAGATAAAAATCATCTGCTTATTTTGGACGACGTCGATTTGGAAGCCTCCGACCATCCTGAAGTGATTAAAATTTTTACACAGTATTGCCATCACAGAAATATGTCTGTTATGTTTCTGACTCAGAACATTTTTTATAAAGGTAAATACAGTAGAACCCTGAACTTAAACTGCACTCATCTTATTTTATTTAAAAACCCCAGTGACAAGCTACAGATGTCTATATTAGCAAATAAGATATTCCCAAGGCAGAGGGCCTTCTTTTTGGAGAGTTATGAAGATGCTACAAATAAGCCATATAGCGATTTATTTCTAGACTTGACACCCGCCTGTCCAGACCACTTCAGATTGAAAGCTAGGACAGACAGGGGGAGAGGACGCTGGCGCTCGCTGTTCACCGCTTCTCCTGCTGCTGTTTTTATTTTTCTGCTGCTGTTTTTTATTTTTATACGGACTATTTTAGTAACCCGGAGGCTATTTTTATAAACCTTAGTTTTTTACCATTGTTTTTTTTTGCAGTTTTTTAGCGCTGCTAAGACGTTGTGTGCTTCCTTGGACGTCCACTCTGTGGTCTCGATACACTGGAGTTTTTTTAGCCTGGTTTTCGCTGCTTCTGCAGTTATTTGGCTGCTAGCTTGTCTTGCTAGTTTTCCGGCGACCGGCATGAATCTAAAATACACCATCCCGCAGTTGTTAAGTCATAACAATTATTCCATTCCAACGTGCATTGCAGCCATAAAAGAACTCGGACTTTTCTTTTGCGCCGACCGCGTTATGTCCATAGAAGTTCCCGGCAAAAGTTTGTTTACCATCAGCCTAGCTGTTCTGCTTCATCCATTCCATCAGTGTGGACTGCTGTCGCTCATCAAACACGTCATCAGAGCGATGTTACTCCGGGTGTTTGTAGCATGGGAAACACCACGAGATTTCTGTTGGACAGCTTCGAAAATTTTCCGAGGACGCTATCCACCAAGCAGGACAGAAAACGCGGAGTGGATCTCACTGTGTTACGGCCATTACAGAAATTTACTACACCAAAAATGCTCAAAATAGAACTTTTCAATTTACAATCTCTCACAAATAAATCAGTCCTTATACAAGATCATATTATGGACAAAGGCTTGGATTTTATGTGCCTAACGGAAACATGGCATCAGCCTGAGGTTTCTTTAGCACTAAATGAAGTTTGTCCCTCTGGTTATAGCTACCTGGAGAAAGCCTGCAGTACTGGACATGGTGGTGGCTTAGCTGTATTATATCGACAGCAAATAGATCTGTCTTCCCTCACTGTGCCTACACTGTCTTCATTTGAATGCCTTGCATTTAAGTGTAACGCCCCTCTGCCCATGACATTGCTGCTTATTTATCGACCCCCTAAACCAAACTCAATGTTTATCTCTGAGATGCATGATTTTCTTACATCCATCTGTACCACTTCTCCCAACATTATTATATTCGGTGACTTTAATGTTCATGTAGACACTCCCTCCTGCCATTTGGCAGTTGAGTTTTTACAACTACTGGACTGCCTCAATCTTCAACAGCATGTTGATGTTCCCACAGATTTTAGAGGGCATATCTTGGATCTGGTTATTACAAACTCTGTACCCATTAGCAACCTTTTTGTGTATAATCTGGGGGTGTCTGACCACAAGGTAATTTCGATGGAGCTGTCACTCCTTTGTTCACCCACAAAAGCAAAGCGACAAATATGTTACAGAAATTTGAAAAAGATCCATCCAGATACTCTGAGCAAAGATCTTCAGAATCTCTCCTCTGTTGAATGTTCCTCAGTCACTGAGTCAGTTGACTTCTACAACAAATCCCTCAGCAGTCTCCTTGATTTCCATGCCCCTGTCAGATATACAACTGTCTGCTTCTCACGTTCAGCCCCCGGTATACATGTGAGATGCGGAAGATGAAGACAACTAGGCGTGTTCTTGAGCGAAGTGTACAGGCTTCAGGACTCACTGTTCATAAGCAAGTTTACAGAGAACATCAGAAGGCACATGCAAGAGCATCGTGAGCTGCAAGATCACAGTTTTATTCTAATATTATTAACAATAGCTCTGGAAATTCAAAGCAACTATTCTCTACTATTAATCGCCTATTGAAACCACAATTTTAATCTCATCTGGAAGCTACAGAGGATAAATGCAATAACATCATTACTTTCTTTAGGAAAATGTGGATACCATCCGCTCGTCTCTATCGAGTTCCTCTGCAATACCTGTCTTGATGGATGACCCACAGCCAGGGAATTTGCAACCTTTCAGCTGTTTCTCTAAAGTTACACAGCAAGAGGTTGAGGTCATTGGCAGAAAGATGAAACCATCAAATTGTGCTCTGGACCCTTTTCCTACAGTTTTGGTTAAATCCAACCTTTGTGCTATAAGTCCCCTAATTACCAGGATAATAAATCACTCTCTTCAGACTGGATATGTTCCCGCTACATTGAAATCTACTTTCCATCAGACCACTTTTTAAAAAATCCCCCTAAGATCCAGAAGTACTTGCAAACTACAGGCCCATTTCTAACCTCCCATTCCTTTCAAAAGTACTGGAAAAAGTAATTGCTGCACAGCTTCAGTCTCATCTAAAACAAAATAAGTTGTTTGAAAAATTCCAGTCTGGTTTCCACCCCTGCCACAGCGTGGAAACAGCTCTGGTTAGAGTCATGAATGACCTGCTGATGTCGGCTGATGCTGGTTTTCCATTGCTTCTCATCCTGTTGGACTTGTCTTCAGCCTTTGATACTGTTGATCACAACATTCTGCTTCACAGATTACGTCACACTGATGGACTCTCTGACTCTGCTTACAACTGGTTCTCATCTTATCTTACTGAAAGAACGGAGCATGTTGCCCTGAGAGAGGCTAAATCCGCTATACACAATGTCACCTGTGGTGTTCCTCAGGGCTCTGTGCTCGGTTCGATTTTGTTCATATTGTATATGCTTCCCCTGGGCTATATGATCAGCCAGCATGGTATTTTATTTCAATGCTATGTTTATGATACTCAGCTCTACCTCAGGACAAATTCAACCTCCTCGTCTACTCTGCCATCATCCACTTTTACCATCTGTTTGGAGGAGATAAGGCCATGTAGATTTGGAGGTTTTTTTCTCCCTTAATAACGTAAACCTTCATTTAAAAAACGCATTTTGTGTTCAATTATGTTATCTTTGATTAATAGTTAACGTTTTTTGATGAGCAGAAACATTTAAGTGTGACAAACATGCAAAAGAATAAGAAATCAGGAAGGGGGCAAATAGTTTTTCACACCACTGTATTTCTAAGTTACTTAAATGCTTGTGCTGGGTTACCATAAACACAACAGTAATAGCATTTAACATTTGTAACACTGACATTTATTTGCAGACATGATAAACATTCTCCAACATTTTTTTAAAGTGCAGCATCAGAAGCTGGTAAAATGGACAGTAACTGTATACTTTGTGTATCAAAAAAAGAATATACTGCCAAATATGTTACAATTACTGTTTCATCTAAAACATCAAGTGTTTTTATTTTGATATTAAAACTAGCAAACAGCATTATGAGATTATTACAAAGGTGGGCCATATTCATCATAAAGGAACATACAATATTCTGTTTCTAAACGTGTCCCCTTTAATTTAATAGTTTATACTGAGCTCAATTGAAAACACAAAAGGTAAATCTTTAAGTTAATTACTCACTTCTAGAGCAAGAATTAACTGCTGCAGTTAGACCCTCAGTGTCAAGGTCAGCTAATCACTTGTTAAAGTGGGGGAGGGGAAGCTCACACTGAAACTCTGAAACATCGCCCGGCTGCTTCTTTAAAGAATATGACATACTATATAACATACATTGTAATAAAATTCACACACCAAACTAACTACCATGCTTTTAGCCAAATAAAAACAGAGCAGACTGAGAGGAAATAGCTTAACTGAATTTAACCACACAATAAAATTTGTATATTTCACAACTGTTTATAAAAAAAAAGAAAAAACTGCTACAAAATAATTTGTACATACTTATTACTAACTAAAATCTCACCTTAAGAAAAATACAGATCCTGCAGCATGTGGCACCTTGTATGGATGTAGAAACTTGGGGGGAAATTGCATGGCAGTAGAACCTAATCTCTCTAAATGAATAAAATTTACAAAAATTCTTTAGTTGTGACATGGCCAGAAAAATTAAATTAAAATTTCCCCATTTTTTCCTCGTTGATTTAAACTGACAAAAAAAATACTTGAAATGGAATTAATAAATAATCAGCATTTGTTTAAATCAGCTTAATTAGACTCTAGAATGCAGTTAGTAAATATTAATATGCACTTGTCACTAAGATAAATTTAACAATTGTTAATTAAGCCCAGTCCAACTTTTTACAGTGTAATCTTTTATGGGTTCCACTACACACACCATGGAAGCATCTACTCTGAGCGGAAAAATAGTGAAAAATAGAAAAATGTATAAGTAAATAAATTAATATATAAAAATATCAATAAACTATGTAAATGTATTTATTAACAAGGCCGACGGATTAATTCAGGTGTTTTGTAGACAGGAATAATTTACATCTCCACATATTCATGGACTAAAGGGAGATGAAATGGTTAACAGAGTTGTATTCATGCCTTCCCTCACTTTTAGCTCCTCCTCTCACACTCTCTCTCTTACACACACACACACACACACAGAACCAGGAAGTTACTGTCCAAGAAAACGAAACTCAGACTTTCTCTCTCTGTCTCTCAGTGTGTTCGTGCAGGAAAATGGCTGAGGCCAGTATTTCAGTAGATCAGTTTTCAGTGGATCAGTTCATCTGTCCAGTGTGTCTGGATCTCCTGAAGGATCCGGTGACTATCTCCTGTGGTCACAGTTTCTGTAAGGTGTGTATTAATAGTCACTGGGATCAGGAGGATCAGAAGGGCATCTACAGCTGTCCTCAGTGCAGAGACACTTTCACTCCAAGGCCTGTTCTACGCAGAAACAACATGCTGGCTGAAGTGGTGGAGAAACTGAAGAAGAAGACTGAAGTCCAAGCTGCTTCTCCTGCTCACTGTTATGCTGGACCTGGAGATGTGGAGTGTGATTTCTGCACCCGAAGAGAAAACAAAGCCATCAAGTCCTGTCTGATGTGTCTGGCTTCTTACTGTGAAACTCATCTAAAACCTCACCTGGAAGTTCCTGCTTTGAAAAAACACACATTAACTAAAGCTTCAGCAAAACTCCAAGAGAAGCTCTGCTCTGAACATAACGAAGTCCTGAAGATCTACTGCCGTACTGATCAAACCTGTATCTGTTATTTGTGTACGATGGATAATCACAAAGGACACGACACCGTCACAGCCGCAGTAGAAAGAGCTGAGAAACAGGTGAGAATGAGAAAGATTTCCAGGATGAGGTTCTTAATTAAAGTTTATATCTAGTAACATGTGCACAGTGTTGTGCTAGTTACTAATAAAAGTTATATCACTATTACTAGTTACTATATAAAATATGAAATATTAGAATTTGTGACTTTTTTTGCTAGATAATGTTTGTAAGATATATGAATACACATACACACATACACAGTTGCATCTCAGTAAATTAGAATATCAGCAAAAAGGTAATTTATTATTTCAGAAATTCAGTTTTAAAAGTCAATCTCATATATTATATACAATAAATTGATTACACACAGACTAGTCAGGGATCACCACCAGAGGGTGCTGTGTTTGTGTTTTTTGTAGTTTTATGTTTATTGAACACAAGTTCCCAGAATGCACATCTGTCAGGTGACATGAACGCTCACCTGAACCATATGGAACTCCAAAGTGTTCAAAATTAAATAAATAAATAGGACATGATAAAATAAATAACTCTATGAATAAATAAATAAGACACATACATGTAATATGAGAATGATATTGCAAAATAATGAAACATATTTTGAAAAAAGCCTATTATTGTGAAATATATTGCACTCTGCAAATTATTTTTCACAATAACAGATTATTGCAAAGGCATTTTATTTAATTCATGCTGTTTTTATATCAAAATGTCATTTTTTTCAAAGTCAGTTTTTATTTTAAAATCTCGTTTTTCACGATGGCCTATTTATTTCATAATGCGACTTTTCAGTAGAATGAGTCGTTCTGTCAATCAGCGCTAGTGGTTTGGACGTGCGCGCCTATTGGCTGATCCTTCAACATCGATTAGTTTCTCTGAATACCTGCCATGCGGACCGCCGCTATAGCTAGCAATAACGTGCTAGGCGGTGGCGGATTGGCCGTCTGGAGCACCTGGAGTTCTTCCGGTGGGTCGCTGGTCAATGTGCATCAGTCAGTATGTAAATTTATTTAAAAAATGACGGAAACTATAATATTGCATCTCTTTTTTACGCAGATAGATGAGTGCATTAATCGTACGGGCGCCGCCGCTAAAGAGCGTGTGTTTTGTAATGGCCAAAACTATGTTGTACGGTATATCACATCATGTATGTAAAGTATGTTGCCCTTTATGAGGTGCTGCGCGTGGGGTGGTGTGTGGAGCAGGAGCTCAGCTGTGCTGCTCCCCACCGAAACGCTCTATTGTTTTACCCTTTTCTTTACTTTTACTGTATGTTTTGTATTATAATTTTGTGACGCTGAAAAAGGCAGGTAAAGGTTTTGTGCTGAACGCTATTGTTGGCTCTGAGCTCTTTTTTCCCGGCTATCCGGCCTAAAGCAGCACAGTTTGTGTGCATGTGAATGTATTGTAATCCTATTCCATACGTGTTCTGAAACCACGCACCCTTTCACTTTTAATTTACAGAGGGAGAGATATGGATCATTTCTCGATACAGCAAAGAATGAATAATTGCCATGGATGAAAGTTGAAAAAAAAAAAGAAAAGGTGAAGGTGAAAATTTATGCGACTGGAAGAAAAAGCTTTAAAAGCAGATTCTGTAAAATTCTTCAAATTAGCAGATTATGCCTTTTGCGTGAGGGGAAATTACAGTTCCACAGGCTCTGACAGCTCTAACATTACGATCAGGGACAGAGAGTCTGGATCCAGCAGCCTCAGGGTCAGTGATGATGATAACCAGCACCTCTCCCCTTCTGTACCCGAGTCAAATTTCTTTGTTTTTGTTTAGTGATTTATTTTCTACATTCTACAACAATACTGGGGATTTCAAAACTATAAAATAACACATATGGAATTAGGTAGTTACGTAACAACAAGAAAATCAACAGTTAGTTGTTATTTTAAGACACAGAGGTCAGCCTTTCTGTAATAGTTCTTGCAAGAACAGTATTGTCAAGTGCATTTGCAAAATCCGTCAAGCACCATAATAAAACTGGCTCTCATGAAGGCCATCCCAGGAGGGCGAGACCAAAACCTACCTCTGCCACAGACGAGAAGTTCATTTAGAGTTATCAGCCTGAAAAATTACCGATTAACAGCACCTCAGATTAGAGGCGTTATGAAGTCTTTACAGAGCAGAAGTAGCAGAAACATCTCACCATTAACTGTTCAAAGGAGATTAATGCATTTTTGGACACCTTCAGCATTCCTTTACAGTGTAGATATTAATAAAAATCAGGAACGATCATGGATTTAGAAAGAGGCCCCCTAACTTTTGAACAGTAGTGTATGTTCAGTGATACTTCAAATAATATACGTAAAAAGCATTTATTTCTGTATTGAGTTATATTTTTATACTAGTAAGTTGTGTGTTAAGTCAAAAGTCACGTAAGATGGCGGACTGGTGTGAACTTCAGCCAGTTCTACTCATTTTAGCTGATCGGATGGAGAGGGATAATTTACCAGTAGACACTGTACTGCCACCTACTGCATGGAATATGAATTGCACCATTAGACCTAACTTGATACTTCATGCGCTATCACTTACGTCTGAATAAAGGAGCAACCAATCACACAGCTGGCTCCGCCCTATCGCTCTTCAATGACAGAACGACTCATTCTGCTGAAAAATGAGACTTTAAAATAAAAACTAACTTTGAAAAAATGACAGTTTGAAATAAAAACAACATGAATTAAATGAAATGCCTCTGCAATAATCTCTGTAATTGGGAAAAATAATTCGATTCACAATATCATTCTCATATTACATGTATGTGTCTTATTTATTCATAGAGTATATTTCATCATGTCCTATTTATTTATTTAATTTTGAACACTTTGGAGTTCCATAGAACCGAGGGAGGTCATTAGTTTTGTTTTAAGTAGTCCTTTGTCCTGTTGACTAGAGTCTTGCATTTGTTCTGAAAAGTTGCCATTTGTTTTGTTGAGTTGTTTTGTTAAGTTGAAATCTGGGGTCTGTTCTTCATACGTCTCTAACTCAGTTAGCCGGATTTGATTATTGTGAATTCGTCCTGATCTTGAATTGTTTCGTTCTTCTATGCGCTTCTCACATTTGCTGTCATAGCAACATATCCATAAGCTTAAACCTGCTCAGTAGCAGGTTTATTTCATGTAAACAGGATTTAAGCTCCTGGCGGGTTATGATTGGTTGAAATGGCGAGGTCACATCTGATTGGTTAAAGAGCACAACTGACGCGGACTGACTCACGTGGGAAAGGAAAAGTATCCACATAATCGCTATCAAATATTATATTAGAACATAAATTCATAGGTTTATTATTATCAAATATGAACATTACTATTATAATAAACCCTAGGCACAAGACAACTGTCAAGACCATTAATACAAATTCTTGTATAATGTTTATTTTGTAACACATGTTTTTTTCACGGTTTGTCATGAATAAGCAAATAAATATTTATATATAATAAAAATAAATATTTTTTTAAATGAAAAATTGGACGAAACTAATTTTATTGTAAAATAAACAATATAATAGTATACATGTTGTATTTGAAAAAAAAAATTTTTTTTTTTTATATAGAACATATTTATTTTCATATTGCTTAATAAGTGTGCCGGCGCACACTTATTACTCTTCTCCCCTAGAAATCATTGCACAATCCATTTATTATATCCCTAAAACTTTGCAGCGTTACACCATTCCGTGCGCCACAGGGCCGTCGGGCGGTGCTCCCAAAATCCCCCCCAAAAACGGCCCCAAAAACGGCCCCAAAAACGGCCCCAAAAAGTCCCATAGACTTAACATTGAGGCCGGCCTCTGCTGTGACATTCACGCCCGTAACTGTGATGCATCGAAAGGCTCGACCCCGCACTGGATGGTATCCACGCTCATTGGGAGTGACCCGGCCGTTGCAGAATTTTATTCTCTCATGTAATTTGTATTTTGTAAACCATTAACCTATAAATTTATGTTCTAATATAATATTTGATAGCGGTTATGTGGGTGGGGGCAAATCAATGGCAGGGGGGCATTTTAGCGCATAACCTCCCCTGTTTAGTTACTGTAGCTGTGAGTTTGTCTCCGGGCCTGTGTGTCTCTTAGTCTGTTTAATTACTAGTCTGTTTAGTTTCTAGTCTGTGTAAACTCAGAGTCTGTTTAACACTAGAAGCGCCGCGCCAGTGTCACCTACTAAAAACGCGGTTCAGCGGTCATTTGACCACCTATTGTTTTGAATGGGAAGCTGCTGCTGACACACAATGATCGCTAGATGGCGCTTTCACCCAAAGAAAATAGTTTAGCTCCAAGATCAACTTGCACTTGGACAATGCGCCATTCATTCCCGCGTTGATAATCAGCGGTATCTTTTTTTCATATTCAACTGAGAAAACCTACTACAGAGTCTCTAAGGGGACAAAGACAGAGGGAAAAACGGCAGAAAAAAACAACTCATGTTTGGAATTATAACCCAAAGTTTTTGACTTTTTTCCTGCCGTTTTTTCTCCTCCTTTGTCCATCTAGGGGCTTCGTACTATAACAAAAAGGAAAGCTCTACTTAATTTTATATCGTATGGAGAAAATTTATTCGTTTGTTCATTCTATTTGAAGCTTCTGAACGTCTCGGAGCAGCGATTTAGTTCTGAACTCGCTTCCGTGAAATTATCGCCAAAACAATATTAAATTTGAATAAATCAGATCTACCACAGAAGATAATAAACTATGCTATGTCATAACCGAAGCAAACACAACGAATATGTCTCGTTTCGTTCAGTGTTGCTAGGCAACGGACCACGCGCCTAATCGGTTCACTTGGCCGCGGTGTATTATAAACCTGCGAATTGTTTCACTGCTTATGTTCATGTAATAAAAGCGAGGGAAATGTGGAGGTGATGTGTGGCCACTGAATGAGAACTAAATCAAAGATTTCGGTAACTACACTGACTGTAACATCTGCATAGTGACACTAAACAGCTGAACACCTTCACCTTTCCGTTTACCTCTGAGAAAAAAAAGCTGTATTTTGTTTGTTTATATGTTTATAAAAGTACACGAAGTAGGCGCGCGCGCGCACACACACACACACCTCCCCTGAGCCCTCGGTCAACATCTAATGACCGTCGATATGCAAATGAGTCAAGACGTAGCCTAACGTGGTGTCGTGTCGGATTTAAGCGGTCATGGAGAGGAAAGACTTTGAAGCAGTTGCAGCGTTTTTTTCAGTTACAACAAGCACAACGATGAGTCCACGTTGTTTCACTGGTTATGACATAGTGACACTAAACAGCTGAACAACTTCACTTTTCCGTTTACCTCTGAGAAAAAAAGCTGTATTTAGTTTGTTTATATTCAGAGTAACACCTTCCAACCACCTCTCATAGTCTATTGTTAGTTTTAATGATTTGGCTGAAACTAATTCTATACATGCAACAGAAAATGTAGATGCAGATTCCAAATGTATAAAGATACATGATATATATATATATATATATATAAGTGTGTGTGTATGTGTGTGTAATCGAGGCTGGCTCTATTCAGGGGCAAGAGGGGCAGCGCCCCATCAACTAAATGTCTGCACATGTTAATATATTCCTAAAATTAATATATTACAAGTTGATAAACTAATCTGCGGTAGCAGAGAAATCCGCTGAAAAAGGGACACTACACAATATGGTATTAGATGTCCCTCATGTCTCTGTCCCTCTGCTGTGCGTATTCATTCACAGGCTGCAGCGCGCGCGCGCGCTCACACACACACACACACACACACACACACCTCCCCTGAAGCAGTTGAGGCGTTTTTCAGTTACAACAAGCACAGCGATGAGTATAAGAATAAAATAAGGTAACAGTTTGGTCTGTGTAGTTAGTGCCCTTGTATAGAATAAATGAATGAATATCACATTCCAACCACCTCTCAAGAGAGTGCCATAGTTTTGCAAAAATACTTGCAAAACATCAGCATACATTGGAGGGAACTTCTGAGGTGGTCAGTGATTGATTGCACGATCGTTCGGAGGGGGTTGTGATCACACCTACAGTTCTTTTGTTCTAAGCTGTCGGTCAAATATCTCTCCACTTGAAATGGAAGCACAAAATTGAGGGGCAACATGCAAGGGATTTCAGCATCTCGACGCACAGTATAAGCTGTTTATAAAGAAGACGCTGTTTGTTTTTTTATTTTGTAATCTTTCTCGTGTTTACCTTGTACTGTACAATGTATATTCATTTTATTAATGAATTGCTGTGAATAAACTACATATGCAGTTGATTTACCAGAAAGGACTTTTCAGTTTTTGTGTGCTAAACTAAACTTCAGGGTCAAGTAATAGCGATTTTATTTGAAAAGTATATATATATATATATATATAGGGAAAGATTAAGAAACACGCTGAAGCGGAATATATAGCATGTCTCTTTATACATTTGGAATCTGCATCTACATTTTCTGTTGCATGTATAGAATTAGTTTCAGCTGAAACTCATGATCAGTGGTGTTGGGGTACTTATGTAGTGATAATTAGTTTCAGCCAAATCATTAAAACTAACAATAGACTATGAGAGGTGGTTGGAAGGTGTTACTCTGAATATAAACAAACAAAATACAGCTTTTTTTTTCTCAGAGGTAAACAGAAAAGTGAAGTTGTTCAGCTGTTTAGTGTCACTATGTCATAACCAGTGAAACAACGTGGACTCATCGCTGTGCTTGTTGTAACTGAAAAAAACACTGAAACTGCTTCAAAGTCTTTCCTCTCCGTGACCGCTGAAATCCGACACAACACCACGTTAGGCTACGTCTTGACTTATTTGCATATCGAAGGTCATTAGATGTTGACCGAGGGCTCAGGGGAGGCGTGTGTGTGTCTGTGCGCGCGCGCGCGCCTACTTCGTGTACTTTTATAAACATTCTACATATAAACAAACAACATACAGCTTTTTTTCTTTCTCAGAGGTAAACGGGAAAGTGAAGTTGTTCAGCTGTTTAGTGTCACTATGCAGATGTTACACTCAGTGTAGTTACTGAAATCTTTGATTTAGTTCTCATTCAGTGGCCACACATCACTTTCACATTTCCCTCGCTTTTATTACATGAACATAAGCAGTGAAACATCCCGCAGGTTTATAATACACCGCGGCCAAGTGAACCACGTTCCTGCCGATTAGGCGCGTGCTCCGTTGCCTAGCAACACCGAACGAAACGAGGCATAATCGTGGTGTTTGCTTCGGTTATGACATAGCATAGTTTATTATCTGCTGTGGTAGATCTGATTTATTTGCATTCAATACTAAGGCTTTATATCCTCAGGAGGGGGCATTACATATGTAATATGTAAAACAATATTGTTTTAGAGATAATTTCACGGAAGCTTCTAACAGAACGAACAAACTAATTAATTTTCTTAAAACCTTATAAAATTAAGTAAAGCGAAATTCCGTAAATGTCCTTATAAAATATCGCTGAATATCAACGCCAGAATGAATGGCGAATTGTCGATATTTTACGGAAGCATATATATGGAATGAAACCTGAGATAGTTACATATACGCACTGAATGACGCATAAATAGTATGCGCGATCCCTTGCACCATCTGCTGAGAGAAATGAGAATCGCAGGTTGGAAAAGACAGGAAACGTCATGCCGCCGCGCAGCTGTCAGCGATTTCACGTAAATAAGAGCAAAATAGCTTTATACTGGCTTTTACTGGTGCGATTTTAAAAATTTAAGCATACAGGGTCATTAAGCTCACAGAACTAGGAAAAGTCATGAAAGGAGGGTCCTGGAAATTGATCGAGTGTGAAGTATTTTTTTTTTTTTTTACCCCCTTGCGGTCAAATGACCGCTCGGCGCTTCTAGTGTTAAGCTCCTAGCCTGTTTAGGCTCATGTTTTGTTGAAGCTCCTGCTCAAGTTAGCTCCTGTTAAGAAAAGGTTTCTATTCATTAAATGTTTTGTTTAAGCTCTGAGAAATATGAATGTTTGTATGTAATGTATTATCTTACTATGTAAGTACTTTATAAAAAGCTCAATGTAACTGTTCTGGCCTCAGAGTAAGTTAAAGGAGAAGCAGATGAAATCCCAGCAGAGAATCCAGGAGAAGCAGAAGAAGGTGCAGGAGCTGAAACAGGCTGTGAACACTATAAAGGTGAGCAGAGACAAAGACAGAAACACACACAACATGGACAACATAGAGTCATTTAGAGTCGCAGTAAGAGAGGGAATGATAGTGTGTATCTGTGTGTGTGTGTGTGTCCTAACAGCTGAGTGCACGGACAGCAGTGGAGGACAGTGAGATGATCTTTACTGAGCTGATCAGCTCCATGGAGAAAAAGCGTTCGGAGGTGACGGAGCTGATCAGAGCTCAGGAGAAGACTGAACTGAGTCGAGCTGAACGACTCCTGGAGCAACTGGAGCAGGAGATTGCTGATCTTCAGAGGAGACTCACTGAGCTGGAGCAGCTTTCACACACACACGATCACATCCAGTTCCTTCAGGTAACACTCACTGTCTGATCTACACACACAGCTGTTCCTAACACACACACTCTCTAAAAAATTCTCCTGCTAATGCACAGTGAATGTCCTCTGATGTTACAAGTGCGTTTAACATCTAATCTGCTTTCTGTAGGCTTTAGCTTCTGGACATTGGACTCCTCCAATAGAGAGACCAAAATTTCAGGCACCCAGTGTCCATCAACATGTCTCATTTGATGGAGTGAGGAATTCTCTCTTAGATCTGAAGAAGAGACTCGAGGAATTCTGTGAGGAGGAATTCAACAAAATCCCTCCACATGGTAAGAGGAGCTGTTCCTGCTGGAGAAACACAATGATGGACGTCTTTACTCGCTCTGTGAAGTCTTATTTCTTAGCAATGCTTCTGCTGACCTTCCTGCAGACAGTTTGAACTAAAAATACTGATTTTAAATTAATAAACTGACTGTATCACTTTAAACTGTTTCCATCTTTTACAACCTGATGATGCTTTTTGTCTTCATTTCCATTTTTCTCTCCACAGCTGCAGCAGTTCAGATCTTTCCACCACCAGAGCCACAGAGCAGAGAAGAGTTTCTGAAATGTACACACACACACACACACACACGCACAGGTTTATTCGGTCTATAGAGTACCGTTTTCTTTAAAAGCCACTTAGAAAATATACTGAACAAAAATATAAATGCAACACTTTTGTTTTTGCTCCCATTTTTAATGAGATGAACTTAAAGATCTGAAACGTTTTATACATAAACAAAATAACCATATCTCTCAAATATTGTTCACAAATCTGTCAAAATCCGTTACGATGAAGAACTGGAGTCAAGTCGAGACCCCAATGAGGACGACGAGCATGCAGATGAGCTTCCCTGAGACTGTTTCTGACAGTTTTTGCAGAAATTCTTTGGTTATGCACTCCGATTGTTTCAGCAGCTGTCCAAGTGGCTGGTCTCGGATGATCATGAAGGTGAACATGCTGAATGTGGAGGACCTGGGCTTGTGTGGTTACACGTCGTTTGCGGTTGTGAGGCTGGTTGGATGTACTGTCAAATCCTCTGAAACACCTTTGGAGACGGCTTATGGTAGAGAAATGAACATTCAATTCACGAGCAACAGCTCTGGTGAACATTCCTGCTGTCAGCATGCCAATTGCACGCTCCCTCAAAACTTGCGACATCTGTGGCATTGTGCTGTGTGATTCAACTGAACCTTTCAAAGAGGCCTTTTACAGGGGGCCAGTCTAAGGCACACCTGTGCAATAATCATGCTGTCTCGGCAAAGGAGAAGTGCTCACTACTGTATCACAGATTTTGACAGATTTGTGAACAATATTTGAAAGATATGGTTATTTTGTGTATGTAGAAAATGTTTCAGATCTTTGAGTTCATCTCATAAAAAATGGGAGCAAAAACAAAAGTGTTGCGTTTATATTTTTGTTCAGTATATTAAATACAAACAAGTGATTTGCAGGAATGTTGTGTGATTTAAAATGTAAATTTACAGTGGAATCTCGGATAACAAGCATAATTCGTTCCGGAAGTGGGCTCGTATTTCAAAACACTCGTAAACCAAATTTAATTTTCCCATAGAAAATAATGGAAACTCAAATTATTCGTTTTACAGCCCCCCAAAAAAAACATAAAAATAATTAACACAAAATATAAAGTAAAGATTAAACAAATTAACCTGCACTTTACCTAAAAAAAAAAAACATAAAAATAAATCCAGACAGATAAGTGTTTCCATTTGTGCACGCAGGCGCTGTGTGTGTGTGTGTGTGTGTGTGTGTGTGTGTGGGTGTGTGTGTGTGTGTGTGTGTAATGTGCATACACACACACACACACACACACAAATGGAAAGACCATTTTTAAAACCATTTAAAAATTAACTATTTAAAAATTAGCAAGGAACATCGCTAGTCACACTCGCGTGAGCGCATACTAACAGAATCACTGCTGTAATGTGAACAAAACAAATTAACCAGCCCCTTACGTTTAAAAACAATCGCAACAGAGCAGAGTTTCAGTGTGTTTGAAGCCGAGAGAGAGAGAAAGTGTGTGTGTGTGTTGGTGTAAGTGAATAAGCGCGCACACACACACACACACACACACACACAAACTCACCCCTCTCCTCTCAGGTTCCCAAAAGACACACACACACACACACACAGAAACTCTGCAGTGCCTGCAGACTTTCTGAGTGTGCGTATATATATACATATATATTCACCCAGCAGGGGAGACGATTACCTACAATTCCGCAGCACGAGAGAAAAAAACTATTAGCTCAGTTGTGATGATGTGGCGCGGGGTGTCAAAACAAGAAGCGCATGCGTGATACATGATACTCGGTACTCATTAACCAAGACAACACTCATTTTTCAAGTCAAAATTTATTAAAAATCTTTGCTCGTCTTGCGGAACACTCGTAAACCGCGTTACTCCTTATCCGAGGTTCCACTGTATAATTAGTTTATTTGTGTGTTGTGTGTGTGTGTGTGTGTGACAGAAAGAGAGAAAAAAAGAGAGAGAAAGAGCAGAGAAGATTTCCTAAAAGGTATATTAAACAAAGACATAAAAAAATAATGAATAAAAAATTATATATAAAATTGATAATAATAATAAAGCACTATGCCTTCCATAAGCAGAATAGAAAATACTAAATACTCACAAATTAGATTATATTTTTTTATTCTTTTATTTTTTTATTCAGATTTTTATTTTTTTGGATAAAAATCTGAATGAACATTGAGACATTTCTCTCTCAGATATCAGCGCACACAGACAGCTGTCTCACTCTTCACATAAATATACTCTGTGAATTAAACCCAACATGTTCACATTGTTCAGTTTGTTTTTCTCTTTTATTTTAGATTTCTGTTATCTGACTCTGGATCCCAACACGACACATCGTAACCTCATTCTGTCTGAGAAGAACAGAGCGGTGAGATACAGTGTAAGAGAGCAGCAGTACCCTGATCATCCAGAGAGATTTGACTCCTGGTCTCAGGTGTTGTGTAAGGAGAGTGTGTGTGGACGCTGTTACTGGGAGGTGGAGTGGAGCGGTGATGTGTCCATATCAGTCTCATATAAAGACATCAGCAGAAAAGGACGGGGTCATGAGTGTGGGTTTGAACACAACAATCAGTCCTGGAGTCTGTGGGGTCGTTTTTCTTCTCTCTCTTTCTATCACAACAACATTCAGACTGATCTCAGAGCTTCATCATCCTCCAGAATAGGAGTGTATGTGGATCACAGTGCAGGAACTCTGTCCTTCTACAGCGTCTCTGACACAATGAAGCTCCTCCACAGAGTCCACACCACATTCACTCAGCCTCTGTATGCTGGGTTTGGGTTTAGGTTCTACATGTTGTTTGACTCTACTGTGAGATTGTGTGATCCAGAATAAAGTGTGTAGTGTTTTGTGTAAAATTCCTGCACATTGTCACATTGTTGCTCAGTCATCTGTCTCACTAACACACAATTCAGCTGGACAAACAGCTCAGTAATTTACGCCAGTGACAATTAAAGAGTAAATATTAACACTAAATATAGTTTAATATGAGATTCGGCACATCAGACGTCACTTTAGAATAACTTTATATTTACATTATTGAAAGTAGATGTTTAAAACTGACCACACACACACAGCTGAAAATATTATGGCAAAGAATTATTTATTTTTTTTAAATCAGTTAAAAAATCAGTGTGAAAAAATATCAGAAGTAAATTTTTGTAATGCAGTTAATTTTAAATCTTCTAAATAAATATCTTTATACCGTATGTATGTAACACCTGTGTAACATTCCCAGCTGAACATAAGCACTTTTTTTTTCAATCGAATATGGTTTGCATATAATGGGCAAATTTATATACTTGATGTTAACCTAATTAAATCTTAACATCTTAATTTTTTTAATGCTTTGCAGTTTTTTTTTTTTTCTGGTCCTAAATAAAAGGTGTGCTTTACTCACAACAGGTACGATCTGCTACACCTACTGGAAATACTGTTTTATACACAACCATTTAATTTGTTAATTCAATTCAATTCAATTCAATTTTATTTATATAGCACTTTTAACAATGGTCATTGTCTCAAAGCAGCTTCACAAAAATAAAAGAAATTCATTAAAAAATAATAATGAAAAATATATAATAATAAATTGTGTATGTGTGAGAAAAATGTGTCTAGATAATAATAAGATAGATGAATGAATGAAATGTCTCTGATGAGTAAGCCAAGGGTTGGCCTTTGTCTACTGAAGCTGGTACAATCTCCAGATGCCTCGGGATGGGTAGAAAAGTACAGAACAGATGGAGAGAATTAGCGTAGTTGCTATTCAGGATAGATGTACTGAAGTATGAAGTTATGGGATGAGTTACACGTATGCCAGATTAAAGAGATGTGTCTTGAGTCTACTTTTGAATTGGGAAACTCTGTCTGCTCCCCGAACACTTTCTGGAAGGCTATTCCAAAGTTTTGGAGCTAAATATGAAAATGCTCTGCCCCCTTTTGTAGATTTTAAAATTCTGGGAATTACCAGAAGTCCGGAGTTTTGTGATCTCAAGGAACGTGGTGGATTATAGCGTATCAGAAGACTGGTTAGGTATGTGGGAGCTAAACCATTTAAAGCCTTGTATGTAAGTAGTACTATTTTGTAATTAATTATAAACTGAACAGGTAGCCAGGGCAGTGATGATAATATTGGGGTTATATGACCATATGTTCTGGATCTAGTGAGAACCCTGGCGGCTGCATTTTGGACTAACTGAAACTTGTTTATTGAGGATGCAGGACAACCACCTAGTAATGCATTACAATAGTCCAGTCTGGAGGTCATGAATGCAGGCTCTTCAAGGTAGGGCATATTGGAATTACGCCGGGCCACAGACTTGTCTCTTCGTGCAACAAAGCAGACAACTCGTGCTATCGGCCGTTTTATGGCTGCGATGGTTTCCGCAGAGAGGCACTTGTGGTTGAATCTCAGGGGCATCAAGGAGAAGGATCGTGCATTCCTCCTTGATGCCCCCATTTCGCCTTCTGGCCTACTTGACGATGTCATTAACTCAGTCGCCACTAGGTTCATGAGGCGAAGTTATATAACAAGCCTTCGGGAAATTCTTTCCCCACCGTGATCGGCCACCCAGTCTTGACCAGGTCTGACTCTTGAAAGGCATGAAACACACAAGAAGAGTGTTTTTGAGCCGGGCACCCCCTCGTAATATTGGGGTGCATCGCACAATCCGCCTCAAAAAAGGTTAGACTGGCATATTGTCTTCTTCACAAAGAAGTCCTGAGGGTTATGTGCCCAGGACCGTAGGGGGTGGCCCCCCAATGTAGAGAGGCACGCAGAATTTCAAAGAATGAAGTGTTCTCCCTGGCACCCCCAGGAGATCGGTGTTCTTGCTTCGCCACCACTTTTTTGGGCATCACCAGTCTCGAATAAAAGGTTAGTTCTTTTTTTTTTTCTGCCATGTTTCTGAATGCTGAATATCTAACAACCCCCCCCCGTTTAACCAAGCCGTCAAGACTATGCCCCTTTCTGAGAAACTGGAAGGGTGGAAGCTACTGCCAAGTCTATCCATGTCCTTCCCTTTGGTCTAGCTCTCTCACCCGCAAATACACAAAATACATGGATATAGTTCTGGTTTTTACGACTCCAGAGCATCCGTATTTGAATTACATGACTGGCTGGCCCAGTCTCAGTAGCTAGCGCTGCGACATCAGCATATCGTCCTAGCTCATCTTTGTTTCTTAGGATTGAGATCCTGTCCCATGAAAGCGTGCTCTTTCCTGTTCAGAGGATAACATATTTTGCTGTCACATGGGATTTGAGCGTAAGCGGGCACAGCTGTCTCCTGCTCGTGTCGAATCCATTCTCAACACCCTCAAGGAAATCAAGCTAGACCATCTTAGCTCTCATGGCAGCTGTATCCACGGTGACACCTTTGGGCCTTCTGCACATGAGACCATTTCAGTTGTGGCTAAGAACCAGGGGATTTCACTCTAGGGCCAATCCCCAATAAGGGCTACGCGCCAGGTGCTTCGTACCCTTCCTATGTGGTTCAGACCCCGGTTTCTGACTTTGGGTCCCACTCTAAGTTTGTCTTGTCGTCGCAGATGCTAATGACAGATGCTTCCCTTATGGGCTGGGGTGCGGTCTTAGATGACCGTCCAGCCCAAGGGAGCTGGAGAGGCCATCATCTTGCGCTGCACATCAATTGCCTCGAAATGATGGCTCTATTTCTGGCCCTAAAGCTCTTCCTCCAACAGTTGAGACTGGGGGGACTGTGCTCATGTCGCTAAATAGCTAGCGCACCAGGTTCATGTCCCTCAGGGTGATTTACATTCTGGGAAAATTTCATGTAGCAGAGGTGGACCTCTTTGCCTCGCACGATCAGCAAATGTCCCCTTTACTACTCTCCGACTCTTCCAGCCCCTGGGTCTGGACGCCTTGGCGGTCCCTGAACGGGACCAACTAAGTCAAGCTGGTCTTCCAGACAGCGTAATTAAGACTATTATAAGTGCTAGGGCTGCCTCCCCTAGAAGAGCTTATGCCCTCAAATGGAATGTATTTGAAAGTTGGTGCATGATGAAGCATGTAGACCCAGTCCACTGCTGAACTATTTTAGTGCTGGAGTTTCTGCAGAAAAAGTTGTCCTCGGGCTTGTGCCCCATTGTTGAACCACTAGAGTCAGCGCCTCTGGTTTCTGCCCCTTAAGATGTTTTTTCTAAATGGCCGTTACCTCTCTAAGAGGATCGGAGATCTGTCAGTCTCCCCATCCTGCCTAGACTTTGCCCCGGGATAGTCAGGGCCATTTTGCATCCTCACTGAACTATCTTCCGAAAGTTCCATTCCCAACATGCACCCTATTGTTTTTGAAGCCTGTACAGCCTCCGCCTTTGCAGCTTCGGAGCAGGAGAGACTTCACTCACTGTGTCCAGTACGTGCTCTTCAGATTTACGTTCCCGCATCAGCCAGTGGCGTTAGTCAGAACAGCTTTTACATGTTTTGGGGCCGTAAGCTGCGTGAGAGATGCTATTGCCCTTTTCTATGAGGCGCGTGGGCTCACTTCGCCTCTAGGAATTAGGGCTCATTCAACCAGGGGGATCGCTCCATCTATTGCACTAGCAAGAGGTATTCCCCTGCAGCAAGTGTGTGATGCGGAGGGTTGGTCCTCTCCGCACACATTTGCCAATATGCATCCTATTGTTTTGAAGCCTTCTGTCCTCCGCCTTTACAGCTTCGGAGCAGGAGAAACTTCACTTACTGTGTCCAGTACGTGCTCTTCAGATTTACGTTCACCGCTTCAGCCAGTGGCGTTAGTCAGAGCAGCTTTTACATGTTTTGGGGCCGTAAGCTGCGTGAGAGATGCTATTGCCCTCTTCTATGAGGCGCGTGGGCTCACTTCGCCTCTAGGAATTAGGGCTCATTCAACCAGGGGGATCGCTCCATCTATTGCACTAGCAAGACGTATTCCCCTGCAGCAAGTGTGTGACGCGGAGGGTTGGTCCTCTCCGCACACATTTGCCAATATGCATCCTATTGTTTTGAAGCCTTCTGTCCTCCGCCTTTACAGCTTCGGAGCAGGAGAAACTTCACTTACTGTGTCCAGTACGTGCTCTGGGTTGTCCTCTCCGCACATTTGTTACATTTAGAGTCTGGATGTTCATGCTACTCCGGGCTCACGGGTCCTTGAGTCAGCTACCCAGACATAGTTCTGAGAACTTCTCGGCCTTGTGCGCAAACTCTACACAACCTTGGAGTCCAGACACTCAGTGGCGGAGCCAGGAAATTTTCTGTGGGGTGGCCAGGATGATTATGTGATCATTTTGGGGGTGGCATAAATGAGAACTATATTTAGGTCACCTACTGTAAACCACACACCTCCTTAAGAAAGAACATACAGGAAACAGTTGTTTTATTATAACCATTAGTTGTTTTATTTTAGTTATAAAAAAAGTCTCCAAGTCAGGTGAGAGTCAAATCAAGTCAGTTACAATTACAAACTACTCTACAAAATGCATAAAAAACGTATTTACAATATGTAAACATATTTACATATAAAGCGTACTTACGAAAGTGAAATACTTGAGTGTAACTTTTTTATAAAAAAAAAATTAATTATGTCTGATGCCTTTCTCTTCATGTCTGCTGCTCTGACATGATTCAGTGCACATCACCATCATTACAGCTAGTACTTGCAAAATTAACAAAAGCAAACAATAAAATTGACAGCCCAAGTTAACAAATTATAACATTCTTTTAACAAACTAACACATTTTGTTTGATTTAACTTATTTGCAGGAGTTATCTATCACCAATAGATATGCTAGTCAATTATCATGTTACCAAAACTATCAACAAATTATTCAAAAAGTAGTCAGACTTTAGTTGGAATGACAAATGTGACATCATTTTATTTTTTTCTCTTTTTTTGCCTCATGTAGCTTACTAAACAGTTTAATTACGAATTCACCGAGGCATAAAGAAGTTAAAAAATGCTTATACTTTTACTATCTTTTCTTTTGTATTAGATTAATAGTGTTTAAACAAGATTACCTGTAATTATTTGTTGTTCCGTCGCATTTTCAAATTCCCGCCAGTGGTACTGGACTCCTCTCCGCTCCGCTCCACTCCACTTCACTCATAGAAATATATCCGCTCCGCTCCACTCCACTCATAGAAATATATCCGCTCCACCTGGCTCCACTCAATGACAGTAAAAGAACTCCACTCCACTGGCGGTACCAGGATGTGCGCACACAAAAGTGTCCGGCATTGCTGTGGCAGTACAAAAAAGGTTCCGCGTCGCGCGGGTGGTTGCATGGATGGCTGTGGTCAGACCAGGGGGGGCCAATAGGGTGGCCGGGGTTTGGCGGGGGGTGGCCACGGCCCCCCCCGGCCACCCCCTGCCTCCGCGCCTGCAGACACTTGCAGTGCGGTGGCGTTGGCACTCTTGTTCCCATAGCGTTTTCACGCAGCATCGAGTGTAGCCTTTGAAAGGAAACGTCTCAGGTTACTTTGCTGTAACCCTGTTCCCTGAAAAGGCAGGAACAAGATGTTGCGTCCCAATGCCGCACTGCCTACGTGACCGGACGTCCATTCAGACAAATCAATCTGAGGAATGTTTCCGGTTCACTCCTATTTATACCCTGCAGGTGCGTCTTATCAGATGACGTCCCCCGACTGAGGTTATAAGCGCCAAAAATTTGGTGTGTTTGATAACAGGGTTACAGCAAAGTAACCCGAGACGTTCCTCACACACTCTTGTTAAAGGACAGTGAATTTCCACTGACATCACAAGTACTGTGTGTTTTAGATTTAATCTGCTTTCTGTAGGCTTTAGCTTCTGGACGTCAGTCTCCTCCAATGGACCGACCCAACTTTCAGACGTCCATCATCAGTGTCTATCAATATCTCTCATTTGATGGAGTGAGGAATTCTCTCTCAGATCTGAAAAAGAGACTCGAGGAATTCTGTGAGGAGGAATTCAACAAAATCCCTCCACATGGTAAGAGGAGCTGTTCCTGCTGGAGAAACACAATGATGGATGTCTTTACTCGCTCTGTGAAGTCTTATTTTTTAGCAATGCTCCTGCTGACCTTCCTGCAAACAGTTTGAACTAAAATACTGATTTAAAATTAATAAACTGACTGTATCACTTTAAACTGTTTCCATCTTTTACAACCTGATGATGCTTTTTGTCTTCATTTCCATTTTTCTCTCCACAGCTGCAGCAGTTCAGATCTTTTCACTACCAGAGCCACAAAGCAGAGAAGAGTTTTTGAAATGTTTACGCACACACACACACACACACACATACATACACACATACACACACACACACACACACACACACACACACACACACAGGTTTATTTGGTCTATAGAGTATGGTTTTCTTTAAAAGCAGCTTAGAAACTATTTAATACAGAAAAGTGATTTGCAGGAATCTTGTGTGATTTAAATGAATATTTTTGTTACGTTCCACGTGTGCTTTGTTTCCTCATTTGTGTATATCTTGTTCTTTTTTTTCCTCACTCCTCCTTTTCTGCATTATTTCTTATTCCTAGGTCTGTTTATTGGTTGACCAGACTGTCAATCATCATTATGACGTCACCATACCTGCCAATCCGCTGACTTGCCAGCTGCATTTGAGGCCTCGAGCTCAGAGTGTGGGGGGGCGCCACGCCAGCGTACCTTGTGCTCCCATGCGGTTTGCAGTCAGTCTTGTGTGTTTCAACAGTATTTTTGAATGCTTAAAGTATCCTGATTCTCGAAGTAATACCTCGTGCATTGTGATTTGATTTATTTATAGATCTTGTTGCTGGCTATTGACTTGTATCAAGTTTAGAGAGTGATAATTCTGCCGTATGGAGTTTTAGTATTACATGTCAAGTTCAAGGTTAGGAATGCATCTTCTTTGGCCTTCATGTTTTGAGCTCATACCCTCTGTGTGTGTAACAATCCGAACAATGTCAACTGCCATGATTTGGTCTGTTTCGTTTTGAGCTTAGTTTGTATATTGTTAGTCTAGGTTGTGTGTGTCATGCCATCTTTGTACTTGTGTTTTTGTTAGTTTAATTGAGTTTAGTTAGGGCGTCGTATGCGCTGAAGATTTCGGTTTTCTTTCCTTGTTTTTTTTTCTTTAATTAGTTTAGAGGTTAGACGTAAGGCTGTTTTTGTTTTATTACTTTATTTAATTTGGGTGACACACCTTTTTCTTTTGCTATTTGTCACAATGTATTCCTCTTCACTTAATGCGTATTTATAACGCAATTCAGTAAACACTTTAAACGTAACCCGAGTTGTTGTCATCTTTTGATCTGCCTCACTCAGCTATTGTCTCACTTAAATGTTAGGTTACTGTAGCTGCACTGGTCTAATAAAATGATAGCCACGCTTCATACTGATGTCATATTGCTGTTTATTTAACTCTGACTCTCTCTTCCTCTCTTCAGCGGACACCGTGAAAACTACAAAAAGCAAACATAAGCATATTTAAACATGCATCTCTTTTCACAGTCTCTCAATTTGAATGTCCACTGACATACAAGTACACGTGTGTCCAAAACTTGATTCAATGTACACAATTTTCAAACACTGTTACATAAATAGATATGAACACAAAATTAAACACACAATGTAACAGAGTTAAACATAAATTACCGTGTGCGCCCTTAGACCATGCAGATAAAACGTCTCTCTTTTCAGGCTGTAGAGCATGTGCGTTTCTGCCTTCATATATGTACTACCCATAATGCCATGGTTTCCATGCACAACATGTAACCTGTTACTTCAAGTATGGATTTTCTTAAAGAAACATCAACCCTTTTTATGACAATGAATATCATATTAATGAATCAAGCATTTTACAAACAAATGAACTCAAATATAAATGAATTTTTGCATAAATATGAACACACACATCTCTGACATTTACACTCCCACCAAATTACTAATTTATGATGAACGTTGTCAATGTTTAAATAAATTTAGTAATTTCACAAACCAAAAATTTGAACCATACAGTATAGCTCTTGGTTCAAAAACTTCTAGTTTAACTTGTGACACTTAACACTCTAAAGAACAGCCTTTTCAATCAGATTGACTCTAGGTTTTCTCTACAAGTACCACTAGTTTATGAACAGGACGTTCCAGAATTGATGGATTGGTCAGTCGTTGACCTTTTTTCCCTAACTTCCTACTTCCCATTTGAATTTTGGCCTTTCGCACCAGTCCGTCTTCATCTGCACAAACAGCAATCACTCGTCCAAGTCTCCATTCATTGCGGGGAACCTCTTCCTCCTTGAGAATCACAACATCTCCAACCTTGACATTTCGTCTTGGAGAGTGCCATCGTTGTCTGAGAGTGATGTTTGTCAGGTATTCCTTCTTCCATCTACTCCAAAATTGCTGTGTCAGATATTGTACCCTTCGCCACCTTTTCCTCACATACAGGTCTTCTGGCACAAATTTCCCAGGTGGAGGTAGAGGGACAGAGGATTTCATGGTGAGTAAATGGTTTGGTGTAAGTGGCTCTAGCCCCTTGGGATCATTGATGGTATCTGTGGTGAGTGGGCGACTGTTTATGATTGACATGGCTTCGTAGAAGAAAGTTCTCAAGGATGCATCATCCAATCTTCCAGTGCTCTGAGAAAGGGCCCAACTTAAAACGTTTCTAATTGTTCTGATCTGCCTTTCCCAAACCCCTCCCATGTGACTGGCATCAGGTACATTCAAAATGAAGTCACATTGTTTCTGGGATAGGTAAGCGGTCAATCTCTCATGGTCTAACTCTTCCAAAGCCTTTGTCAGCTCATTTTTCGCCCCAACAAAATTTGTCCCTTGATCCGATCTTATTTCTCTTACAGCTCCACGGATAGCTATAAAGCATCGCAAGGCATTTATGAAGGCATCAGTTGTTAGATCTTCCAGCATCTCTATGTGGATTGCTCTTGAGGAGAAACAGGTGAATATAAGCCCATATCTCTTATGCTCCTTCCGCCCTTGCTTACAGAGAAATGGCCCAAAGCAATCCATCCCGCAGTATGAGAACGGTGGAGAGGGGTCAACACGGTTAGCAGGAAGATCTGCCATCTTCTGTGTCTCTAATGGCCTACGAGCTCTCCTGCATGTCACACATTGCTTAAGGTGGTTTGCCACAACTTTACTGCCTCCGACAACCCAGTAACCACTTGCTCTCAATTCATTAAGCGTCTGTCCTCTGCCTTGGTGTTGAGTCTTTTCATGGCAGTAATCAACAATGAGACAAGTAATCACACTATCCCTTGGGAGGATTGCTGGGTGCTTCAAGTCAAGAGGTAAGGAAGCTTTCTTCAAACGTCCTCCCACCCTAAGAACACCATCTTGCAGTACTGGGTCAAGTTGGAACAACGGATTACCATGTGGTAATTTGCCATGTCTCAGTATTTGTATCTCATCCTTGAAGGCATCTCTTTGTGCCAATTGTACAAGCCTGATGCCAGCATTTCTCATGTCTTCAACATTAATGGGTTTAGCTGACTTGTCTCTTGCAACTTGCTGAATACGAGCTACAACTTTCAATGCAGTGTGCCAGTTTGAAAATCGACGAAACCTCTCCAGAAAGTTTTCATTGTTTGCTACCTCTGTTTGTAGCACTTGCGTTGCCCTGATTTCAGGGTCGCCAATCAGAAGCTCTGGAGCTGTTTCTGTTGTTACAATTTCTCTTTCCCAGAGAAACTTGGGTCCAGTAAGCCAATTCGAGTTGATCAACTCTGACACTTTGAGACCCCTGGAAGCATGATCCGCAGGGTTTTGCTGTGTCTCTACATAATGCCACTGTGCAGGGTCAGTCGTCTCTCTGATTCTTTGTACTCTATTCGCTAAACCTACGGGCTTCATTGTTAATGTAGCCCAAGACTACCTTTGAATCAGTCCAAAAGTATTCTGCGTCAATTTTAAGCTCCAGCTCCTCTTTTAACATGCTACTCACTGCTGAAGAGATCACGGCAGCGGTTAACTCAAGTCTAGGTATTGTCACAATTTTGGTGGGTGCAACCCTTGCCTTTCCGAAGACAAAGGAGCAGTGGACTTTGTCTTCACTCAACACTCGTATATATGAGCACTGACCATAGCCATGGCTACTCGCATCTGAAAAGTGATGGAGTTCGATCCTCTGGACATTCCCTAGTGAGTCAGGAGCAAAGCATCTTGCAATCTGGAGATTTTGCAGGTTCTTCAAATCATTTATCCAGCTGGTCCATTGTGGCATCAACTCTTTGGGGAGTGGATCATCCCATTCAAACCCCCTTTGGCACATCTCCTGTAGAACTTTCTTTCCTAATAGGATGAAGGGAGCCAGGAAGCCTAACGGATCAAACACAGATGCAACTGTTGAGAGGATTCCTCTGCGCGTTGCTGGTTTCTCATCCAAGGCTACTTTAAATGAAAAGGTGTCACTATTTACATTCCATCCAACTCCCAACACTGTCTGGACTGGGAATTCATCAGAACCGATCTCCACATCCTGGATTTCACTGGCTCGCTCACTGACAGGGATAGACTCCATGACTTTCCTGTCATTTGAGATGAACTTGTGCAGACGTAATTTCCCTTTTGCACACACATTTCGGGCTTCTTGTACTAATCTTATAGCTTCATCCACCTTTTCCACACTGATGAGCCCATCATCAACGTAGAAATTACTTTTGATGAAACTGGCTGCTGCAGGGTATTCTCTTTCGTTCTGACATGCAAGATACTTCATTCCATAATTTGCGCAGCCAGGAGAGGATGCTGCGCCAAAAAGATGGACTTTCATGCGATACTCCTTTGGCTCGGAGTTTGTATCGCCATTTTCCCACCACAGGAACCGTAAGTAGTCTCTATCTTCCTGGCTCACATGAAACCTGTGGAACATTCTTTCTACATCACAGATAACTGTGATTGGATATTTGCGAAACCTGCAGAGCACCCCTGTTAACCCATTAATGAGATCAGGTCCAGTCAACAAGTGATCATTTAATGCAGTGCCGCCATATTTGGCAGAGCAATCAAACACAACCCTAATCTTCTCTGGCTTTCTAGCGTGATATACTCCCTGATGAGGTATATACCAAGCGTTTCCTTCCTTAGGTTGGTGTTCGGCTCTCTCTGCATCACCATCCTTGAAGACGTCTGCCATGAATTTGACATAATCATCCTTAAATTTTTGGTCTTTCTCAAATTTTCCTTTCAAGCGCTTCAAACGCACCAGAGCCAGCTGCTTATTTTCAGGTAACTGTGGCCGTGTCTTAAAGGGGAGGGGCATCTCAAGGTGTCCCTCCGAGTTCTTGTGAATTTTGTCATTCAAAAGTTGTGTGAATTGTATGTCATCTTGTGAAATGCTTCTATCCCTTGGACTTGTTTCTCTAAAGTCTGACTCAAGAGCTCTGATGATGGAAGCTGGTGTCAGTATTGGGACTTCCTTGACACATACACGATGACACAGGCCTGTGACTTCAGTTGACTTTGCAATGTGGTGCGAAGAGCCAACTATGCTCCAACCCAAATCTGTCCTGATGGCATACGGTTCGTCATTGCCTCCTGTGATGACTTGACGTGGTGCCAAGGCTCTTGAGCAATCGTAACCTATCAGGAGTCCTACTTTACAATCCAGCAGCATTGGGATTTCCTGAGCAATTTCTTTCAGATGATTCCACCTTCTAGCGGTTTCTGAAGTAGGGATATGAAAACGTTCAAGTGGAATGAAGTCTCTGGTATAGACAGGTGGCAAACTTATTAAGCCATGGGAGGTAAACCCTCTAACTCTGAGCCCACTTACTCTTTTACTTTGAACTATAGAATCCCTTCCCATCATTGTGGTAAGTTTTAACTTGACTGGCTCTGAAATTGCACCCATCCTCTCACATAATTCTTGATCCACGAAGGTGTTGCTGCTCTGTGTATCCAGAAGGGCATAAACTAAGGTCTCCCTTTCAGGAGTGGAAGTTGAAGAAATCCATACAGGCACTATCATCGATGTACTCCCACCATCACCACTCTCAACGCTACAAGAAAGAGAAGACGTGTTCGGTTCTACTTGCATAGCATGCTGAAATGTGACAGCTGCAGGAGATGGGCGGTCTTCGTGAAGTATTGTAGGATGACGTTTCTTGCATATACTACAAGTTGCTTTGCTCCTGCAATCCTTTGAGTTGTGTCCTCTCCTAAGACAGCCAAAGCACAGGTTATTGTCTAATATGAACTTTCTTTTGTCTTCCACAGACTTGCTGTCAAACGTTTGACATTTGTGAATGGAGTGACTTTCCCCACAGCACCTGCAAGTGACTGGGTTTGAAACTGAAGGGACAGTGTTGATTTTATTGGCACTGTTTGATTCCACTGAGTTTCTTACTCCTACATTGTATGTCTTTGTCACTATTTTTGATTTGTCTGATGCCTTCACATTAGTGAAGAATGCATTAGCCATTGAGCGCTTAAGTTCTCTAGATGACTTGTCTTCAGTGAGCTTAAGGGCATTAAAAGATGTTACAGGATTACATGCTATTTCCGCTTCTTGTGCCACGAAATCAGCAAACTCTCTGAAAGTAGGGTATTCCTCTAATTGTCGCAGCTGTACTGTAACATGCCGATTCCAACGAGATGTCAGCCAATCAGGGAGTTTTTGTAGCATTTTCTGATTTTCTTCACAGTCGTTTAACACCTGAAGGCCTTTGATATGTGGTATGGCATTGCTGCAGGCTGTTAGAAAATCACTGAATTGTTTGACAGACTCTCTCGAACCAATCTTTGGCCAGTTGTTTAGTTTTTCTCTAAACGCACGCTGGATTACGAATAAATGGCCATATCGGGAATTCAGTGCTCCCCACGCTTGATCATACGCTTCATCATCCTTTCTGTAGAAGCTTCCTTCCAAAACAGATTGTGCCTCACCACTGACATATTTCTGTAGGTAGAACAACTTATCAGCTGGATTTGTGCATCGCCGCTCTATTAATGCCTTGAAACTTGTTCTCCACTCTAAGAACTTGAGTGGGTCCCCTGAGAAAACTGAGGGCTCTGGTGCAGGCAGTCTACTGAGAACCATTGTGTCATGTAAGGCTTGTACTATTGATGCTTCACTGCTAGCATGGTTTGTCTGTCTCTCATTGTCTGTCTTACAGCTTGTTCTTTTTTTATTTCCTTAGAAGCTGCTAAAGGACAATTTGGTACCTCGCGGCTTGCTGCTACACTATCCTTACTGGACTCAGCTGAATCAACTTCAGAGTACACTTTGAGTTTTGCAGCTATTACTTGAAGATCTCTCTGATTCTCCAGTCTTTTAAGTTCTAGCCTTTGATTTGCGATAGCCTCCTCCATCTCTATTTCTGCCTGCTTTGCAGCCAACTGGGCGGCACACACTGCTCTTTTTGCAGTGATGCTTTGCTGGTCTACTGAGCTGTTTGAACGGTGACTACGAATAGACCTAGGGCCCGTGGATGAGTACACTGACTGAGCATATTCTTTGTCAAGCACCATACGAATTCTTGCATCTTCTGCATCAGCATCAAATTCGTCTAGGCCCACTTCACTCATTCGCACCTTCATTAAACCCATTATATCTGATGTTACTGCTGTACAAGAATCCATTTTTCTTCGTATCTCAGTAGAAGGAACTGATTGAGATCTTATAAGCTCATACACATCTTTAACTTGAGTTTCCATTCCTTCTACACTATCCATCAGGTCACTTAAGTCTTGGTCAGAGCACTCACACTTAATTTTGGCACGTGCAGCTTTAATTTGTTCTTTCCAGCTCACATACAGCTTGATAAATTTGTTCTCCTTTTGAGAAACATCTTGCTGTTTAAGCTCCTGCATTTTTGGAGTCAACTTTCTCTCTCGTGAAGACTTCCTGGGTTCATCTCTTCCTGAAGTAGCAGCAGTAGATTCGATCATTACTGTTTTAAGTGACTGTATCTTAGAGTGCATATCACCTATGAGGGACTCTAATCTTTTCCTTTCTATGTCATTAGTTTGAGATTCTAATAATTCAGTTAGTCTAATCAACTCTGCTTGAATATTCGCAGTTTGCTCTTTTGATTCACCACACTGTGATTTTCCCCCATGGAATGACATTGTAAACGCTTACCAAAGCACTTTAAAGTAATTACTCATAGATCAAAAGTACTTTTAGCACATTTCACAATAATATTACTGCTAAAGCATAAACATTAGAAAGGTTGTAATAGTAAACCAATTAAAGCAGTAAACAGTCTTCTCTTTTTTTTTTTTAAGAAAAGGTGTAGATGTGAAGATGGTACAGTCCAACCTGCAGTTGATTGCGGAGTTGATCTCTTCCAAACTCTAAGATGGAATAAACACTGTTCTCTGAAGCTTTTGGAAAGGATACCTGAAAGGCTGTAATCTCTGCGGAAGAATGTCGCCCTCTACTGGTTGCGATGCAGTACTTTTGACCTTAGCTGTAAAATGGTCTCTTCCCCGACGTGATGCGTCTGCTCGTGTCTCCGTCTTTCTCCGACGTCTTTTTCAACGTGATGCACCCACGATCTTGCCGTGCCTTCTCCGACGCGATGCCGTTCAATACCTCAAGCCGTGGACTGTGATGGCGTAACGTTTTCACTGTAGCTGCACTGGTCTAATAAAATGATAGCCACGCTTCATACTGATGTCATATTGCTGTTTATTTAACTCTGACTCTCTCTCCCTCTCTTCAGCGGACACCGTGAAAAATACAAAAAGCAAACATAAGCATATTTAAACATGCATCTCTTTTCACAGTCTCTCAATTTGAATGTCCACTGACATACAAGTACACGTGTGTCCAAAACTTGATTCAATGTACACAATTTTCAAACACTGTTACATAAATAGATATGAACACAAAATTAAACACACAATGCAACAGAGTTAAACATAAATTACCGTGTGCGCCCTTAGACCATGCAGATAAAACGTCTCTCTTTTCAGGCTGTAGAGCATGTGCGTTTCTGCCTTCATATATGTACTACCCATAATGCCATGGTGTTCATGCACAACATGTAACCTGTTACTTCAAGTATGGATTTTCTTAAAGAAACATCAACCCTTTTTATGACAATGAATATCATATTAATGAATCAAGCATTTTACAAACAAATGAACTCAAATATAAATGAATTTTTGCATAAATATGAACACACACATCTCTGACATTTACAGTTACCATCCCTCCTAAACATCAAACACGTAACAATTTTATTAGTTTATTTGTGTGTGTGTGTGTGTGTGTGTGTGTGAGAGAGAGAAAAAGAGAGAGAGAGAGAGAAAAAGAGTGAAAAATAGAGAGAAATGTTTATTACACACATGAAAAATAGGGATAATAATAATAATAATAATAAACTATATCTTCCATTAGCAGAATAGAAAACACTAAATACTGACAAATTGGAATAAATAACAGTTTTTTATTTCTTTAGATTAAAATCTGAATGAACATTGAGACATTTCTCCCTCAGATATCAGCGCACACAGACAGCTGTCTCACTCTTCACATGAATATACAGTATTCTGTGAATTAAACCCAACATGTTCACATTGTTCAGTTTGTTTTGTTCTGTTACTGGGAGGTGGAGTGGAGTGGTCGTTATGTGTCCATATCAGTCTCATATACAGTAAAGACATTAGCCGGAAAGGACGGGATAATAAGTGTGTGTTTGGAGGCAACAATCAGTCCTGGAGTCTGTGGTGTCGTCCTTCTTCTTCTCTCTCTTTCTATCACAACAACATTAAGACTGATCTCAGAGCTCCATCATCCTCCAGAATAGAAGTGTATGTGGATCACAGTGCAGGAACTCTGTCCTTCTACAGCATCTCTGACACGATGAAGCTCCTCCACAGAGTCCACACCACATTCCTGCACATTGTCACATTGTTGCTCAGTCATCTGTTTCACTAACACACAATCCAGCTGCACAAACAGCTCAGTAATTTAACACAGCGACAATTAAAGAGTAAATATTAACACTGAATATAGTTTAATAAAAATAAACAGATGTATTTTTAAATGTATTAAATGTATTATTATAAAGTAGTATCTGTGTGAAGAGCCGTGGTGAGATTCGGCACATCAGACGTCACTTTAGAATAACTTTATATTTACATTATTGAAAGTAGATGTTTAAAACACACACACACACACACACACACACACAAATATATTTCAGCAAAGTTTTTTTTAATCTGCTAAAAAAAATTAATAACTGAAGTAAATGTTTCTAATGCAGTGAATTTTTTAATCTTCTAAACAAATATCTTTATACTGTATGTATGTAACACCTGTGTAAACACAGACTTGTATTATCATCAAACCAATAATTAAGAAACCTGACCTCAACCCCTGTCAGCTGTCCAGTTACAGGCCAATATCAAACCTCCCCTTTATCTCTAAGATTCTGAAAAAAAAAAAATAGTAGCGGAGCAGCTATGCTCATATCTACATAGAAATGGCATACATGAACTGTATCAGTCAGGATTTAGGCCCCATCACAGCACAGACACAGCACTCGTTAAGGTAGTAAATGACATCTTATTGGCCTCTGATCAGGGTTGTGTAACTATGCTTGTATTACTCGACCTCAGTGCAGCTTTTGACACCATTGATCAAGCTATTCTTCTTCACAGATTAGAAAATGTATTAGGGATTAAGGGTACAGCCCTCTCCTGGCTCAGATCCTATCTGACCCATCGTTATCAGTATGTAGACTTAAATTGTGATTATTCTGCATGTTCTCTAGTGGAGTTTGGCGTTCCACAGGGTTCAGTTTTAGGTCCACTGCTTTTTTCCCTTTACATGCTTCCTCTGGGCAACATAATCCGTAAGCATGGTATTAGTTTTCATTGTTATGCTGATGATACACAGTTATATGTCTCAGCAAAACCTGATGAGAAAAAACAGCTTACTAAAATTGAGCAATGACATATAAAGCATTAAATGGTCTTGCGCCACAGTACCTGAGCGAACTGCTAGTGTCTTACAAGTCTCTTAATAGCCATGCCTATTTCGATCAAAGGATGCAGGCTGCTTGTCAGTACCGCGTATAATGAAAAATACAGCTGGGGGCAGAGCTTTTTCTTACAAAGCCCCAAAATTTTGGAATAGTCTTCCAAATAGTGTTCGGGACTCAGACACTGTCTCAGTGTTTAAGTCCAGGCTAAAACCCTATTTTTTTTAATCAAGCATTTTTATAAATAGATTTGCCATAGGTAAAGGAGCAGATCTGGGCGACTTATGGACGTAGAGTATTATGGTGAACTGGTATGTTTGGATGCTGTCTTCCTCACTCTCATTGATCACTCAGGTTTGCTGACAGTGAGGTGATTGTTTGCTTTACATGTCAGGAAGCCCTCATGTTTGTGTTTCCTTCTGGCTCTCCCTTTTAGTTATGCTGTCATAGTTAGTCCTGCCGGAGTCTCTGCTTGCACTCTACAGTTAGTATACATTCACACAGGCCCGGAGTGGCTAATCGGGAGGACCGGGACAATTCCCGGTGGGCCGGTCTGATGTTTGGGCCGCAAGGGCCGGTGTCTAATTCTTTTCTTCTTCTTCTTCCTTTTTTTTTTTTTAATTACATTTTTTTTTTCGTGGGCCAGCCCATTGCTCAGTCATGGCATTAGGTTGATCATACGCTGCTACCGCTGTCCCTGTGCCGCCTCCAATGGTGGCTCTTTTGTTTATAAAAAAGAAAAAAAAATGCTTGTATTATTGGCAGACGCACCCTGACGTAACGCGTAGGTGCACTGGGTCAGCGCCAGGTCAGCGCAGCAGAGTTCTCCTGGCCGGATCAGCTGTTGAAAGATGGAAAGTAGAAAGAGCAAAGGTGGCGCGGAGAAAGCAAGAATTAAAAAGAGGAAAGCTCCGGAAACAGACGCAGCTAAATGTGCCAAAATTGGCACCTTTTTTACTAAAACGAGCTCGCAGTTTCTAGCACCACATGAGGACGATGAAACGGGTAAGGAAAGATGTTGAACTTTAACTCCAAACCACAGTTCAACTTAAAGGTTGGATATGGTATATGAACACGATAGCGGCGGCATCTGTGTGTTTAGGTTGAAGTTACAATAATACAAAAAATATTTCCAGCCGCTGGGTTGTCAGGTTTTCTGCTGATACGTCCAGTGATGAATTTATTGTAGAGGAGTTTAACTGACAGCTAACGTTAGCAAGTGAGTTAGCTTACAGATCCAGGAGGAAAGTAACATTAGCCGTTTCTCAATGACAGATAAAGCCGTTTCTACGTGTGTTTTGATGCCGTGAAAGTTTTCTATGTGGGTCCATCTAGTGTAGCAGACACATCACTGCCCCCCCCACACACACATTATTTAATTCCAGAGTATTATTTTATTTCTTAGTTTTACAAATAATTATAATTATAAAGTCAATGAATTGTGTGTTGTTGTGGCATATAACAAAACGTTATACCATTTAAACGATAGTGGCCTATAATGTGACGCCACATAACAGGGAAACTTTGTCTTTTAGCTCCTCAGAAGCTAGATCGAGCACCATGCACCAGCCATGAGCCTGCAAATCCAGAGTGGAAAGGTAGGAATAGGCTACGCACTGAGTGAATAACTAAATATTATTAAAATTAATATAATATATGTATGGTGTATGGTGTAGACCTGCCATATCTGAAATGTGCCCTGAAATGCTAGATGATTCAGCACTACATTAACGAAACTGACCTAAATTGATCAGAAAACTTTGTAAAAGGGAGAGATTTGTGCTGAGAATCATGACCATTGTCATAATATGATTTGGTGTCAGAATCGGAGCCAGGAGCCAGTCGTGATGAGAGGGTTGCTTCTGTCAGTATGGAAGAAAGAGGTGGGCTGCTGTAACAGGATGTGTGAACAAGCAAGCATTAGTTCCAAGCAACGCTTACTTGCATTGAATTGTAAATGTTTTAGAAATATACACTGAATTACAAGGCTTTACAGAACAATTTGCACTATTGTAGACTTAACATGTAAGCTTAAAATTACATGATTTTAATAATAATAGGTTGTGATCTAAAGTGGGCCGGTCTGAGGCATGAAACTCCAGGGCTGAAAATGAGTCCCACTCCGGCCCTGCATTCACATTATACATTGTGTGACTGTGACCATACCTAACTGCTATCTCTTCTCTCCTTTTCTTTCTCCCCCCTCTCTCCTCCTGTCTCCCCCTTTCACTCTTTCTCTCTCTCTGTGGAGCTACACATGTCGTTCCCGAGCTGCCAGTGATCCAGATTCCCTCTGCCCTCTGGACCTGTCTGACCCATTCTGGTGCCCCGCTTCTGGCTGAAGATCTCGTCACATGGATGCCCCGTGTGTCTCTCTGGGATGCGTCTGGTGTCTGGGGATGATTCTCTCTACCTAGAAAATGGTTCTGGCCTTGACTGGTGTTGGCAACTGTTTCTCTGGGGACTTGACAGTTCGATAGTTCAGGACTGGAAATTCCTACAAGTCTACCTGGGTCTTCAATAACTACCTGGACTCCATATTAACATTAATTAACATCAGCTATTATAGCTTAACTGCCTGCCACACTGTATAAATGCTGATCATTTACTGCTTTCCGTTTCACCCAAATGAGGTTGGAGTCCCTATCGAGTATGGTTCCTCTCAAGGTTTCTTCCTGTTACCATCTCAGGGAGTTTTTCCTTGCCACTGTCGCCCTCGGCTTGCTCACCAGGGACGAACTTCATACAAACTTCTTTTGATTGTGTAAAGCTGCTTTGCGGCAATTAAAATTGCTAAAAGCGCTATACAAATAAAATTGAATTGGAAATTATTATGAGTAATATTACCATCTCAGGGAGTTTTTCCTTGCCACTGTCGCCCTCGGCTTGCTCACCAGGGACGAACTTCATACAAACTTCTTTTGATTGTGTAAAGCTGCTTTGCGGCAATTAAAATTGCTAAAAGCGCTATACAAATAAAATTGAATTGAATTGGAAATTATTATGAGTAATATTTATGTGTCATAATTGTAACTCATAAATTAATAATAAAAAAATCAGTAATAAATCAATATCTGTGGTTTATTACTCACAAAGATGAGTTTTCTCTTTGCTCTTTAATACATTCTGTGATATAAACTGTAAGAACTATGATGGAGGCGGGGACACGGGGACACAGAGACCAGTGGAACAGAGAAACATGAGCTCTTTTATTATCCAAAGCTAGGAATGTGGAGAATCCAGTGCAGGCGTCTTTGCAGTGCAGGGAGACAGTTGAGAAGCAGTGACTCAGGTGGCAGTGTAGAGTTACCTGTGTCAGTACACCAGTAAAGGCGGGGTGGCAGACAAGTCGAGGCAGTGAGGCAGCCAGTTCTCTGTGGTCTGGTGTAGTGAAAGAATCCTCCAGTGTAACTGCAGAAAGAACACAACATGAGTGAAGCTCCAAGGACATCAATCAACATTAAGACATCTCATCCCTATCTGTGCTGTTACTACGTCTGACTGAGCGATGTCTGCTTTCATCGGTTCCACCAGCTGTCGCTGTGCCACAGTCTTGGTCAGATCAAATTCTCATTAAAGCTGTGGTAGTCTTTTTTGAACTTGAAATGGTGCAGTTCTGCTAGATAACTGAGTCCTTGTCCACACACCTCATTGGGTGAGTATAACACACTGTGGTGTCCCATGCAGCTTGTCTAAGAAAAAGTCCACTAACATGGTCTGTATTTCCACTATTAGTTTTGGAGGTGGTTTAATATAGGTCAGTTTGTGCCATAAAATTATAACAGCTAGATTATTATTACTATTAAATAAGCCATTTCTACTGATTAAAATGTCCTTTGATTATTTAAAACATATAAATATAAGAGCAGCCTTTAGCCCCAATAGTCTGGAGATTCCAAAATGTCACAAATTAAGCACACTTTGTCAAAGATTGACCTGCCAGACACACAGTATGTCTAATCAAAATGAATGACTTGTTCTATTATCTTTCCTAGTCTATTTTTTTTTTTTTTTTTGCACCTTATAGTCTGTTCATATCAGTGAGACCAGGAACCAGTTCTTCTTCAGGTCAGTATGGCAACTATTTTTAGACAATAGGGTCAAGTCTGATCTGCAGCTACTCAGTGGCATCCTTCCTTCATTAATGTCATCCTCCAACACTTCTAGCGAGTCCTGTCCTAGAATTAGACCAAGAATTAGAATAACAGCTCAACACCATCACTGAGAAAAGTGGTGTAGCTTAAAACCATGAGCCCTTTCCACTCACTCACCCAGACTGAGGAGTTCCCTGTATCACTGTGAGTATCAATTCATAAGTGCCGTTATCTAGTTATTATTAATTTTTTTGCCAATTTATGGAGTCCTTATCAGTTTTTATCACCTCCTTACCTGTTCAGCAGCATTTGGCAGCCAAAAATCATTGGACAAAATGTACTGTAGATGGAAGTATTGATAACATTTACAAAGTGATATTTTAAGGAAAACAGTCATGATTAGACACAATTGAAAGATATTTTACATGTTAAAGTTCGATGCACATTAAAAATGTTTTAATGTAAAAGATTTGTGTTTTATTCATTCCTTTTTAATTTCATTATAAAGTCTTTTGACAAATTTACCACATCATTTTTATTCCTAAAATACTTAATTTTATTCCTAAAATGCATTTCTGTCAACTTTTCAGAAAAGCTTGGAGTGAGATTTTAAAAATAAGGGCATTGGTTTTGCGCCCACATGCAACGTGATGCCCCCAGTGTGCACACCCGTACACTTTACACTGCATGGCTCAGGTTCTGTGTAGGAGGACAGAGAAAATTACTGCGTTGAGTTTAATCATACACAAAACAATGCATCACTATTTATATTTACGGCAACATTCTAGGGATAACACACTTGATTAAGAGAGAATTCTACAAAACACACAATATTATGTGTAATGTATGACGGCTCCTGTATACACTCGTACTGCCGAAGCTCAGAATCAAGTCACAAAATAAAAACGGAAATAAATAGATAAAAAAGAATACACACACATTTAACTGTACAATCAAACATGAAGTGACGGTAGGGATAAAAACAAATGAAGATGAAAAGCAAAAAGCAAAGATAATAATAATAATAATAATAATAATAATAATAATAAATGGAAGAAGCACAGCCAAAGGAGAATCATTATTGATACCAAAGCAGGAGAAAAATAAAGATCCGGACTATAAAGTGGGATTGTGCTGCATGTATGATTGTGAATCTCTCCCTCTCTCCCATGTGCACGTTGGAGTGTGATGATATGATTTCAATCATAAAGAGTGGCAACAGTAGAGAAAATAAGATCGATAATAGTGCCCCAGAAAAACAAAACTCCCTAGCTGTGTTAGGCTGTTTGGCCACTTTAGTTCCACTAAACTGAAATATATACTCACTAAATAAACGTTGGCTTTTGCACAGTGAAAGTGCCGTTGGTGTGAACAGGTTTATTTCAGTCATAATACACTCAGAATACACAAAAAAACAAAAAACAAATACAAAACACAAAGTGTAACATAATGACATCATTTTCATATTGTTAACACCTCCGTAATAGTTTGTTATAGTCAGTAGCGTTATTTTAATTTCTCTTTATGATGGTACTGTTACTGGTTTCATTATCATCTATTTAGGGCTCAGTTAAATTCCTTAACAGCAGTTATTGAAACTTTATTATGTACATAACACGTCCTTATTTCATGTATTGCTCATGTCAAAATGCGCTGTAGACTCGTTTTCATGTCCTTATGAGTTTGTTTCCATTGAACCAGTAGAGACCACAAAGACTTTATAATTTTAAATCAGGAGACATCAGGAGAGGTCGGTAGTTGATTCAGCTTGGTGGAATGGGCTTACATTTATTCTTTGGCTAAATCATGTTTTTTTTTTTCCCATTAAACTCTGACCATTGGCTGAATCTGTGGAAGACCCATCACACTCTGCTACCTGTTATAAGCCCTACAGTCTAGGGTTAGGAAGGACCAGCAGCATTTTTAGAGTCATGCCGTGGAAGTAAGAGATCCCAACCAATCATCTCCTAAAGGCTTGTCAGATACTTAAAATTAATCTAGTAATGTTTACTTTACTAAAATGTAATTTTACGTACAATTAGGAATCGTGTTATAATACAAAGACAGATCGTGAAAATCGGACAAAAAGGCTGGACAATGGATGGTGCTGAAGGAAAGAAGAAATAAAAACCAAAGCTCAGCTTCACCTTCTCTCACATAAGTGTTTGTTAGCTGGTAATGTAATGAAATGCATTAACCAAATGGTAACACTGAGTTGTTGATCGTAGTTGATCTTTGCGATGTAAAAACTCTATACACAAACTATACCAGCAGTTTCCAGACGGTTGAAGCTCAACGGCGGGAGCTCTGTAATCAGCTCATTAATATATTGTGGCGTGGGTGGGGTTTTGAGTAACAACCATCATGCTTTGCGGGAGGGATTGTTATGTGTTCACCGTGTTGGGGAAAGGTGTTTGGGGTAGTGGCTTCGGCCAGGTTGTGTGTGTGTGTGTATGTCTGTTTTAGTGACTGTGGAATGTGCTGTTTTGTGTTGGTGCTCAATAAAGTCCTCCCAGCCATTTGCATTGGGCAGCCTGGAAGCTCACTCGTCTCTCCACCATCCTTTCCGGCGTAAAAACGCTACAATATAAACTAATTACTCCAAACAGTGTAACACATTTTTTAACACAATCATAATGGAACAAGTTTAATTTGAACAGGTTTTATTTTTAGTGTTTAATTTGATGTGAGTTTTAATTGTTTATTAAGTACAATTAATTAATGGCAGTAATTTTTCTATTGACTTTATTAATAATTTACAGCCCCATCTAGTGGCAAGTTTAGTGTTACTTTAAACCACAATTCCAGGTGTTCACATAATTCAGAAAAATTTGAAAGTGCTTTATGCGAGCAGTGATAACTATGGCTCTCTTAATCTCTGTACATCTCTGTAATCTTTTACACTGCAACACCATCGCTTGTAAGTATTTATTGAATTACAATAATGTTTGTTACATTTGTGTATAAATGTGACCTGTTGTGGTTAAAGTTATTTGATTGTCCATTTTAATTAAGCTGTAGTATTGGCCACATTGTGTGTTAACGTCATGTAGCTGTGCTGTATATTTTCAATACAGAAAGAATGTTTGTTTCCAAGTATGAAAGAATGTTATGACTGTAATTTTGTTCCTGGACATTATTATTTGATCTTTTTTTATTTGTAGATTCACTTTATACCCAAGACCATTAAACCTGTGGACACTCAATGCAAACTTCTTGTCTTCAGTTTAGTGTGAGGGAGGGGAGTTTATCTGACTGTCAATACCAACACCACAGCTTTGTTGAGGACAGTACAACAATAATTTAATGTTTTCAAGATGAACGTGATTGCTCAGAGTGTATTTGCATGAAATTCAACACACTCATGTTTATGAGATTTAATCATGTTGAGAAACTGAAACCAGAAACCAGAAAATCAAAGCAAGCATCGCGAGAAGAGAACACGGTTTGTTGGGATGACAAATGTTTGGCGGACATGTGGGAAAGGTAAGTAGGAATGTATTATCATCTTTCTATAAATACAAACAAAATACTGGGCATAAATGCCAGCACTGTTAGTCTGTCACGTTTAGTAATGTTTAGTCATGGTAGTTTGTTAATAGGCTATTTTGTGTATTCTTAAACACTTAAAATGCTGATGGTCACCATATGCATGAGGCTTAACCTGCAGCTCAGTTCTAGTTTTGGTCCGTTCTTATGAGTTTTAAAGCAAAATTGACAAATTATAATGACAAAACCTCAATAGTCTAATGGTATAAATTATTTTAAGATACTAATACCACAGCAATATCATTTCACTTAAACAATAAGGCTACATATACAGATTATTATGAATTTCATACATTTATTCTCATTGTTTTCTATCATTTTTTGTCAGCTTTGGAGGGACAGGATTGGTTTATCCCTTCTGTATTGTAACCATATGTAGCCTGGGATATGATTTTAGGAACAACACCAGACACAGGATGAATAATTTAAATGGGATCTTTTATTCCAGACTGCACTTTAAATAGAGCAGCGTTTATTGTGCAAATTTCGAGGAATCAGAGAGAGACTTAAATCTTGTGCACGGTTGTTGAAATCAGTAAATTCTTCTCCCAAATCAAAATGATAAACAATCAATCAATAAAAAATGGATAACAGACAACGGTAGCAGCCTCTTATTCTGTAAACAAACACAAACATAAATGTAACATTGTCAGCACAAAAGAATGAATAAGGCTGCTTAAACTACATGACACATCAATGGAAATTCTTCATGACGTATAACTTCATTAACAGACTGTGCAGAAAGTGCAGAAACAAAATAAGTGATTTAAACTTACTGCTCATCACCATTCTTGTGCATGACACATTAACACTCATATGAGGAGCTTGATTTTATTCTCTGTATATAATAGAAGAACATTTAAACATTCACATTACCGTTGGGAACACAACATTAAAACACCTCTATTTTTCTGTTCTTTTCAGTAAAACACACGTGCATTATGATTAATAACTAATTTTTGGAACAGTAAAACTAAATACTTCACACTCACACTGGAAACACACAGATGGCTTATGGAGCGGTTTTCTCCACTCTTGAATAAACAAAATAATGATGTTTCCCCACATGGAAAGAACCTATATGAGGATATATGCTCATATATCCTCACCTGTATGAGGATATATGTGCATATATGAAGCTTATATGCAGTATATATGCATATATATGATAATATATATGCTGCATATAGGCAAAATTGAGGTGCATATATGTGCATATACAGGCCATATAGGTCTCCTGTATTGCTTCTTTATATCCACATATAAGCCCTATATGTACATACAAGATATGTCTCCTATAAAGCTCATGGCAGGATCTGGTCATTTTAGCTCATATCTCACTTTGGCAACTGTCATACATGATGCGCTCATATTTTCTATTATCAGGGCAATAACTAAGAACTAACTAAAAAAAATGTAAAAAACTTATGTGCGAACACGTGAAATTGTTATCACATGTAATTGGCATGTTATGGAATTTAACTATAATTATACACATTTTTGAATTTCTGTCGCACTTCATTATCTGCTAATGACCCGAGGCAGGACACGCCCACACGCCAATCACACGGAAATCAGTTCGTTTCTTTGTTTTACTAATATGACCCAATATATATTCATTGATACTTCAAATAACATGTTTAAATAGCATTAATTTCTGTATTGTGTTATATTTCTATACTAGTAACTGGTGTTAAAAATGTATCTCCACATTAATGAGCCAATGTATTATGTTGTGGGCTGCTGTGGGCCAGAAGGTCAGGGCCACCTTTTTGGTCCCAGTCCGCCCCTGTAATAACGAATGGAGAAAGTGCAGTCAAAGCCCGGAGATTCTGCGTTCCGCGGGGGCCAGTCGTGAATAGCTGACACTCAGTGTCAGCCAATGAAATTGAAGCATTTTTGCCGCTTTCCACGTGGTGTGGCGGCCTTTTATTGTGGGCAGTATAAGGTACATATCTTGTATGTACATATAGGGCTTATATGTGGATATAAAGAAGCAATACAGGAGACCTATATGGCCTGTATATGCACATATATGCACCTAAATTTTGCCTATATGCAGCATATGTGGCAAGTGTAATGTTGTTACACTAGATTATTGAAATTAGTGTTCATTAATGGTACCAATGCAGGAGACTTTTATTTTGAAATTTATATCGGGAGAAGTTGGAACGGTGATAAATGGTCATGTGATCACAGTAATATTATTATTTTTGTTTCCTTAAGTCTGTATAAATAGTTTCCCGTGCTACTGTTTTTGCTTTTTCTCTGAAATGAGAACTGTTAATTCTGAATATAAAAAGGAAGCAGTGTTCATTTCAAGTCTCCTGGATGTGTGAGAGAAAGGGTAGAGCTGATGTAATTTCCGGGCGCCCTCTCTAGTTCACAGAATGTCAGTGTGGTGAAAGGCACGGCTAGACTAGACATTTTCCATTTGCTGTCTGATGGTGTCTGTTATATTCTGATGCAGATTGTGCAGCTGAAAATAAACCACGTGACAACCGCATCATAGCGTTGGATCTTTTCATTTCTCCACAAACACACAACGCAGAAAGACATCCACTACACATATATATTATCATATATATGCATATATACTGCATATAGGCTTCATATATGCGCATATATCCTCATATAGGTGAGGATAAATGCGCATATATACTGCATATAGATTTCATTTTTGCACATATATCCTCATATAGGTTCTTTCCAATGTATTTCGCCAGGAAATCATAAACATAAATAGAAAAATAAACACGTAGAAATAAAATGTTTAATGGTAACAATTAAATCAGACTTCATAGTTGGATTTGATACTTTGACTGTAATTTATAAATTTAGCATAGCAAAAGTACCCTATCATAAGTTAATATATACCTATATCAAATAAAATTTCATATTATTCACACACACATTGATTTATACACATCGCGCAGGGGGGTTAGAAGTGGCGATGACGGGGACAGGGGGGGGCGAGAGGAAGTCTCGCCCGAGGAGCAATTCAGTGTAGAACCGCCTCTGCCTATTTTCCACCACATCATGTACTTCCCGGACCTCGGACTAAACTCAGCGCCTTGCTTTTATAATGTGGAGCAAGCCCGAGATCATATTAACGTTAATTATCGCCAGCCGAAAACGAATAAGCGGCTTTGTCCCTTTGCCGCCTGTTCTGGGAGCCTACGGAGTGAGCGAGTAGCGATAGTAGATTTAGGCGCACATCCATCACAGGCAGCTGCCGTGACAGATCATCATAATTTTCTTTAATAGTAAATAATGACCCCCGTTGCGCTGTACCACCGCTGGCAAAACCTTATAAAATAGAAGTTAAATGAATTTACAAAACTTTATGCGGGCGGGTAAGCGCTGATTTTACATACAGTAGGAAAGTAAAGAGGAGCAGTGGCGGACTGGCCATCTGGAGCACCAGGGATTTTCCCGGTGGGCCGCCGGCCAATATGGGCCAGCCCAGTCAGTACGCAAATATATTGTGGCGTGGGCGGGGCGGCGGCTGACGACCAGCATGCCTTGCAGGGATGTCGGTGTGTTCACCATGATGGGGAAAGGTGTTTGGGTTAGTGACTTCGGCCCTGTTGTGTGTGTGTTGAGGTGTGTGACGTGTGAAATGTGCTCTGGTTCAGGCTGAAGCTGAATTGGATGTAGGCTCCTGAGTGAAGGTGCTGCTCATGCCATACCTGCTGTGTGCCTAGTAAAGTACTCCCAGCCATTGCATTGGGCAGCAAATAAGCTCACTCGTCTCTCCACCATCCTTTCCGGTGTAAAAACGCTACAATATGTATATCAAAAAAAATGTTCCAAAAATTAGTTATTAATCATAATGCACGTGTGTTTTACTGAAAAGAACAGAAAAATATTGAGGTGCATATATGTGCATATACAGGCCATATAGGTCTCCTGTATTGCTTCTTTATATCCACATATAAGCCCTATATGTACATACAAGATATGTCTCCTATAAAGCTCATGGCAGGATCTGGTCATTTTAGCTCATATCTCACTTTGGCAACTGTCATACATGATGCGCTCATATTTTCTATTATCAGGGCAATAACTAAGAACTAACTAAAAAAAATGTAAAAAACTTATGTGCGAACACGTGAAATTGTTATCACATGTAATTGGCATGTTATGGAATTTAACTATAATTATACACATTTTTGAATTTCTGTCGCACTTCATTATCTGCTAATGACCCGAGGCAGGACACGCCCACACGCCAATCACACGGAAATCAGTTCGTTTCTTTGTTTTACTAATATGACCCAATATATATTCATTGATACTTCAAATAACATGTTTAAATAGCATTAATTTCTGTATTGTGTTATATTTCTATACTAGTAACTGGTGTTAAAAATGTATCTCCACATTAATGAGCCAATGTATTATGTTGTGGGCTGCTGTGGGCCAGAAGGTCAGGGCCACCTTTTTGGTCCCAGTCCGCCCCTGTAATAACGAATGGAGAAAGTGCAGTCAAAGCCCGGAGATTCTGCGTTCCGCGGGGGCCAGTCGTGAATAGCTGACACTCAGTGTCAGCCAATGAAATTGAAGCATTTTTGCCGCTTTCCACGTGGTGTGGCGGCCTTTTATTGTGGGCAGTATAAGGTACATATCTTGTATGTACATATAGGGCTTATATGTGGATATAAAGAAGCAATACAGGAGACCTATATGGCCTGTATATGCACATATATGCACCTAAATTTTGCCTATATGCAGCATATGTGGCAAGTGTAATGTTGTTACACTAGATTATTGAAATTAGTGTTCATTAATGGTACCAATGCAGGAGACTTTTATTTTGAAATTTATATCGGGAGAAGTTGGAACGGTGATAAATGGTCATGTGATCACAGTAATATTATTATTTTTGTTTCCTTAAGTCTGTATAAATAGTTTCCCGTGCTACTGTTTTTGCTTTTTCTCTGAAATGAGAACTGTTAATTCTGAATATAAAAAGGAAGCAGTGTTCATTTCAAGTCTCCTGGATGTGTGAGAGAAAGGGTAGAGCTGATGTAATTTCCGGGCGCCCTCTCTAGTTCACAGAATGTCAGTGTGGTGAAAGGCACGGCTAGACTAGACATTTTCCATTTGCTGTCTGATGGTGTCTGTTATATTCTGATGCAGATTGTGCAGCTGAAAATAAACCACGTGACAACCGCATCATAGCGTTGGATCTTTTCATTTCTCCACAAACACACAACGCAGAAAGACATCCACTACACATATATATTATCATATATATGCATATATACTGCATATAGGCTTCATATATGCGCATATATCCTCATATAGGTGAGGATAAATGCGCATATATACTGCATATAGATTTCATTTTTGCACATATATCCTCATATAGGTTCTTTCCAATGTATTTCGCCAGGAAATCATAAACATAAATAGAAAAATAAACACGTAGAAATAAAATGTTTAATGGTAACAATTAAATCAGACTTCATAGTTGGATTTGATACTTTGACTGTAATTTATAAATTTAGCATAGCAAAAGTACCCTATCATAAGTTAATATATACCTATATCAAATAAAATTTCATATTATTCACACACACATTGATTTATACACATCGCGCAGGGGGGTTAGAAGTGGCGATGACGGGGACAGGGGGGGGCGAGAGGAAGTCTCGCCCGAGGAGCAATTCAGTGTAGAACCGCCTCTGCCTATTTTCCACCACATCATGTACTTCCCGGACCTCGGACTAAACTCAGCGCCTTGCTTTTATAATGTGGAGCAAGCCCGAGATCATATTAACGTTAATTATCGCCAGCCGAAAACGAATAAGCGGCTTTGTCCCTTTGCCGCCTGTTCTGGGAGCCTACGGAGTGAGCGAGTAGCGATAGTAGATTTAGGCGCACATCCATCACAGGCAGCTGCCGTGACAGATCATCATAATTTTCTTTAATAGTAAATAATGACCCCCGTTGCGCTGTACCACCGCTGGCAAAACCTTATAAAATAGAAGTTAAATGAATTTACAAAACTTTATGCGGGCGGGTAAGCGCTGATTTTACATACAGTAGGAAAGTAAAGAGGAGCAGTGGCGGACTGGCCATCTGGAGCACCAGGGATTTTCCCGGTGGGCCGCCGGCCAATATGGGCCAGCCCAGTCAGTACGCAAATATATTGTGGCGTGGGCGGGGCGGCGGCTGACGACCAGCATGCCTTGCAGGGATGTCGGTGTGTTCACCATGATGGGGAAAGGTGTTTGGGTTAGTGACTTCGGCCCTGTTGTGTGTGTGTTGAGGTGTGTGACGTGTGAAATGTGCTCTGGTTCAGGCTGAAGCTGAATTGGATGTAGGCTCCTGAGTGAAGGTGCTGCTCATGCCATACCTGCTGTGTGCCTAATAAAGTACTCCCAGCCATTGCATTGGGCAGCAAATAAGCTCACTCGTCTCTCCACCATCCTTTCCGGTGTAAAAACGCTACAATATGTATATCAAAAAAAATGACGGAAACCATAATACCATGCATCTCTTTTCTATGCATATGGATGCGCAAGTGCGCCGCCGACAAAGAGCGCGTGTTTATGTTACCGCGGATCCCAGTGGAACAATCTGACTACATGTGCAGTGCCATGAAAAAGTATTTGCCCCTTTTTTATTTTTTTCCTTTGCATATTTGTCACATTTGTATAGGTGGAATTTCACCTAAACACTTTATGAGGAAAAGACAAATTGGCCTTTTTGATTTAAAACAATGCAATTTATGCTATCATAAGGAAAATATCAATTTCTTCCATTCCAAGGATTAAAAACGGTAACAATGTCAACTTTAGAATCTAAAATCCAGAAGATAAAATTTACACAAATTTAAAAAGAGGCCTTAATCACTGAAAGTCTTCAGAAGAGCCCCAGATTCAAGAGGTTTTTAAAGTGTGGAGAGGTGCATTAAAGTTCCTCTGAATGTATAGGTAAGAACAGAGTGAATAATTTGCATTTGAATGTTGTCTGGCATTGTTAAGCACACACACTAAAAGAACAACAACCCAGGATTAATAGGAATAGGAGGCACTAAAGAGGAGGATTTTTATTTAGACAATAAAAAAAATTAACCTACGTCTATTTTTAGGCGTGCCATCTGCCACTTTTTAGGTAGAAGTTTTCAGTACAAATCTTATAATGCCCACATGACATCAAACATTCCCCTTGTTAATATTTTAACTATTAGGCTACCATCCGTGCCTAATTCAAATTCCGCGGCCCCGGTGCCCCGCTGCTTCGCATATCTAAAGGGGAGGCCGTCTAACTAGTGAGCGAGGAGCGATATTGATTTGGGCGCACGCCGTGACAGGCTGAAAAAACTATTGTCCTCAAAAATGTAACAGATGAGGACTCAGATTAATGTGCAAAACTATATAAGACTACATAGCCTTTATCAAGACTCATTATTAGTTTATTAAGACTCAACTTTTATTTAAGCGCACACTACAAAGATGTATGATGAAGGCCCATAACAGTATTGTTTTATTGTTTTTATGCGCTTTAAACACAGACGGGTATTGGTGGCTCAGTGGTAGGTGAATCGCCTGCCATGCGGGAGAGCCGGGTTCGATTCCCAGCCAGTGCTCAAAATGCTGGTGTTATGCGCTAAAATGCCACGATATAGCCATTACATTATCAAGTTATGCTTCAGTACTATATGCATGTTTGCAATTGAGATTTTTTTTTGCTTAAGCTATGAAACACATTAGCACTCACCTCACAGTTGCTATAATTTAATGATAATCATAAGCAAAAAAGTGTAAAACAAAGGATTCACATTTATTACATTTTCACCCAGAGCGGGATTCGAACCAGGGTCTAGACGATTTTATAGGATAAACGAATATTATACGGATATTATTTAAGTAACGCCACACCACGTGGAAAGCGGCAAAAATGCCTTAATTTCATTGGCTGTCACTGAGTGTCAGCTATTCACGACTTTGCCCGGGCTTTGACTGCGCTTTCTCCATTCGTTATTACGAGGCAGACTGGGACCAAAAAGTGGCCCTGGACTTCCTGGCCCACAGCAGCCCACACCATAATACATTGGCTCATTAATGTGGAGATACATTTTTAACACCAGTTACTAGTATAAAAATATAACACAATACAGAAATCAATGCTATTTACACATGTTATTTGAAGTATCACTGAACATATATTGGGTCATATTAGTAAAACAAAGAAACAAAAAAAAAAACAACAACAAGACAAACAACATATAAATCTATAAAGACAATATTTTCAACGGAATGGCAATAAAACTGAACAGGTAAGCTGAAATAAAATCAGTAGCAGCATTAGCTCACGCTAGTAAACTAGTTACTTATTTTAATTATTATGGTAGTCAATATTAATACGAAATAATGCTGAGAAACATTATTTCAATTCATATTGACCACCATAATAATTACTAGCACTACTAGCAAGTTAATGCTGCTACTAATTTTATTCTGTTTGATTGCCATTCTTTTTACTTGGCTCTGGTAGATCAGGGGAGACGTGTTGGTCATCATCAGCATGTATTATGATGTGGGATGTGGTGCTTTTGATAAAAACGCTGCCTTTTGTAAAGTGAAAGTACTTTACAAAAGACAAACAATCACATCACATTCCAGCTATTATTTCCAGCCGTGGTTAAATAATGTATGAAATAATTATTAAATGCTGGACACAAACAGCAAATATGATGATTATTATAAAAAGCCAGAAGAAGTTCGTGGTCATAAAATAATATTTACTCAATAATATAATATATATTGTTCATTCATGTTTTCTGATGATGTCGACACATTTTTACGTTTTAAATAAGATATGTTGGCATATTCACGAATCAGGACATTCGCATATGACTATCAGATAGCCTACTATCAGGAAATTAAATTAATTTTAACACCATTTAAACTGAGACATTGCCATGTCTTTCACTGTTTTGTCCCTGTTAAAACATTACAAAAAATATATAAGAAACTTTTAAAGAATTTTAAAGCACGAATTTGGGCATCTCATTTCATCATTATGAAAATAATATGAAGCACATATACACACATTTATCATGAAAGATCTGTTGTAAAGCAAAATAAAATTCATGTTTGCTTCAGCATTGGGAACAATATTGTTTTAGACTAAGTAATTATACACAGTTCTTCGTTGTACAGTACTTGGTCCGGCGTTTAAATAAAGTCCTTCCATGCGCAATCTGGCGGATATTCAGTGAAGCACAACACATTTATTTAAATTCCCAAATGTTGCTTACGGCAAATCTGTAAATTAAATTAACAAATGTTATAAGTAACAAAACAATAGCCCACGTTTAGAAACCGTTTATAAATTCTTTCCGACATGAGTTGGCCCGGGGCATTTTTTTCTAAATAGATGCTATCTTTAATAATTGATGGAGGTTTTAAGCTGTATACACACGCATTTTTGAGGGGTTTAAAACAAATTAATAAGTCCGAGCAGACCTACATGAAAGGTGAGAAGTGAGTAACTGAGCGCGCTGTCGCGGTGTATATACTGTACAACACACGTTTATCAACCTTTTGATAAAAACGCTGCCTTTTGTAAAGTGAAACTACTTTACAAAAGACAAACAGCTTTATTTCAGTCATGAATTCACCATCACATCATATTACAGCAAATATGATGATTATTATAAAAAGCCAGAAGAACTTTGTGTTCATAAAATAATATTTACTTACTATGATAAAATATATATATATATATATATATTGTTCATTCATGTCTTCTGATGATGTCGACACATTTTTACGTTTTAAATAAGATATGTTGGCATATTCACGAATCAGGACATTCGCATAGTTAACACTATCAGATAGCCTACTATCAGGAAATTAAATTAATTTCAATACCATTTAAACCGAGGCATTGCCATGTCTTTCACTGTTTGTCCCTGTTAAGACATTACAAAAACTATATAAGAATTTGGGCATCTCATTTCATCATTGTGAAAATAATATGAAGCACATATACACACATTCATCATGAAAGATCTGTGGTTAAACAAAATAAAATTCATGTTTGCTTCAGCATTGGAAACAATATTGTTTTAGGCTAAGTAATTATACACAGTTCTTCGTTGTACAGTACTTGGTCCGGCTTTTAGATAAAGTCCTTCCATGCGTCATCTGGCGGATATTCAGTAAAGCACAACACATTTATTTAAATTCCCGAATGTTCCCGCTAAATTGCAGCATCTCGCGAGAAAACACACGCAGTCTTAATGGCCACATCTGTAACAGTATTTCGATCAATCTGAGTAATGTTGCCGGCTCACTCCTATTTATAACCTGCAGGTGCATCTAATCAGATGACGTCACCTGACCGAGGTTATATAAGCCAAAATTTGGCGTGTTTGGTACACACATGCTTTACAACCGGCAACATGAAAAGATATTCCCATAGCGTTTTCACGCAGCATCTCGTTCCCGCCTTTTCAGGGAACAGGGTTACAGCAAAGTAACCCGAGACGTTTACTGCATCACACCAATCAAGAGCTGTTACTACTGTGTGAACCTGGAGGACCTACTGGATTATTACCCTCTACCTCAATATGCAATTCATGACATGGCAATAATTCTTCTTCACCATTCTTTTCCCTCTTTTTAGGGCAATGAGCATTGTGAATGAAGATCTGAGGGGTATCACCCGGTCTGGAATCTACACAAGACCTGAAATATGTGACTCAAGAAGATATTGCAGACCTACTACCGGCCATTCAACTACGGAAGCTTCTGGAAGCATTTAAAAAAGGTAATAAGTAGTTCCCTTCCAGAACAGCGAAGTAGTTCACTAGAACAAAAAAATTACAGGTAACGTACTCAACCATTGTCAAGATGCTCATGTCTTTCTATCCTCATTTATAAAGAAAGTATGTTTTTTGAGGAATTGTCTCCATATTGCTTGAGTGGTGTCCGCGAGTTTGACCGTCCAAAATGCAGTTTAAGTGCAGCTTCAAAGGGCTCTAAATTATCCCAGCCGAGGTAGAAGGGTCTTATCTTATGAAACAATGTCATTTACTAAAAAACATAATAAAAATGTATATACCCTTTAACTTCAAATGCTTGTCTTGTCTAGCTCTGCAATGCGCATGCATACTGTGTATCATCCGGATCAATACAGTTGGGTATGTCGAAAAACTTTCTTCTCATTTTCTTCATCCAACTTTAAAATTATCCTACATTACTGCTGTACTGCAGTGTACTGACCCAGTGTTTACAAAGTGAACTTGCAACAAAGTTTAAAAGCCCTTTACAAAAAAAAAAACAGCGAATTTGGTAAAACAGCGAATTTGAAAGTTAAAATGAGATTTTTGACATGCTACTGTATTGATCCGGATAACAGAGTAAGGACGCGCATTGCAGAGCGAAACATAATGAGCGTTTGAGGTTAAAAAGTATATACATATTTATTTTATTTTATTTATTTATTTATTTATTTTAGAAAATGCCTGATAATTTACTGGATAAGACCCTTATTCCTTGGCCGAGATTGTATAGATCCCTTTAAAGCTGCATTGAAACTGCATTTTGGACGTTCAAACTCGGGGGCACTATTGAAGTCCACTAAATGAAGATAATTCCTGAAATGTTTTGCTCAAAAAATATAATTTATCTATGACTGAAGAAAGAAAGGCATGAGCAGCTTGGATGACAATGAGGTGAGTACATTATCTGTAAATTTTTGTTCTGTCAGTGAACTACTCCTTTAAAGCTTCTTATAAGTACAGGAAACTTATTTCTAACTTGCACTGTTTTACAAGTGTAATTGATAATTACCAGGACTTCCTGCATATTTACCAATTGTCTTTGTGCTAATGCACATTGATAGTTGTAAGTTGTAAGTTGTAAGTAAGTTACATATATTTCCAATCACTTAATGTTTGATTTTCAGGCCTTCAAGGTAACCAGTGTTTTATTATTATTATTATTATTATTATTATTATTATTATTGTAAAACAAAACTTGGTTAATCTCATATTTTTTACAGGCCTTTACAGGATACAGATATTTTCAGTCATTAATGTTTTATTTACGGCTCTTTGAGGGGACCAATATTTTATTATATATTTTTTTTATAATAAATTAAAACTTGCTTAATCTCATAATTCATCTCATATTATTTACATGCCTTAGAGGTGACCTTAGTGGACTCTCAAATCAAGAATCTACCAGCTCCGAAAACTGCGGTCCATACTCCCAAATAAAAAAAAACATGGCCAGAGACATTTCAGATTCCTTGGACTGCAATGCCTATGGACATTCGTTTAGCACTAACTGATGGCAAGAGACCTTCACCAGCAGCAAGGCGACAAATGGTCAGAGTTTTGGCAGATGAGATGAGGAAATATGAGCTAAACCCAACACGCAGACAATGTGTCACAGTTTGCCAAAACATCATCCGCCAGTATCCTCAAAGTTTTGCCGATCTCCGTGACAATGGTCAGGTATTAGGAAATGGTTATACCTCACTTTTAATTCAAATTAAAAACCGAATTGAAATTCTTAACCGCACCACCAGCTTTCGCCAACAACGCTCATCTGGTGATGGACTGAAGAGAGGGCCTACTGATACATATGGCTGCACCAGATTTCAGCCTGATCTCCCACCAGAGGAGACAGACGAAACCATAGAGCAAAAACGTCAGCGACTGGAGGAGATATACCGTCGAGATGGAATAAATGGGGTTGAAAAAGCAGAAGTTAAGCAACTTATGGAAACAACCTTTTGCCTCCAGCGGCAGCAAATAAACATATCACCACCCACAATTGCTGATTTAAAACAGCAGTGGCCATATCTTTTCACTCAGAAAGGGCATTTTGAGCTTCTTACTGATATCAAAGTTATGCGTGCACTTGAGCTTGCCATGGAAGAGTGTGGAAGAGCCATTGTGGAGTTCTTCAGCAACAAACCCACCAATGCAGATGTCAGGGCAGTCATTTCTCTGCGGCCAGACCTCGAGCTTTCCCTCTGCGTCATCCAACTTCTCATGGCTCACTTCTCTGAGACTCTGCAAGGGCTGATCCTTTTTGCAAATGTAGGGTTTTTTTTTTTTCTATAATGGTATTATTGTTAATTAAAAAATTAAATGCATACAAGGCATTATTATTAGTGTATTTTGCCTCTATGTCCTTATTATTGTAACTGTGTCTTAGGCATCTTCAACTGCAGCTGATGTAGAAAGAACACTTGAACTACCTGCAACTCCTCAACTGATTCTCCTTGGTATGTATAAAACATTTTTTACATAACCCACTAAGGGTGTTTTTTTCTGTATTTCAGCAAACATGGTAAATTATTTTGTACAAAGCAAAATACCACCACCAGTCTTCGAGATCTCGACCCAAAACCGCTTCGCTCCTCTCCGTGAGACGGCACACGACGCGCTGGTCATCGGAGACTCCATCGTCCGGCACGTGCGTGCTACCACGGCTAAAGGTAAGGCGTACACACGCTGTTTACCTGGTGCACGTGTTCTTGATGTTGCTGCACAGGTGCCTGCGGCCCTGAGGAAGAACATTCGAGCTGTGGTTCTTCATGCTGGCACGAACGACATCAGGCTGAGGCAGACGGAGATCCTAAAGAAGGACTTCAGGAGCCTGGTTGAGAAGGTCCGCAGCACATCACCCACGACAAAGATCGTCGTATCTGGACCACTTCCGACATTTCAGCGAGGAATTGAGAGGTTCAGTAGATTATTTGCCTTTAATGAATGGTTACAATCTTGGTGTCAACAACAGAGATTTCCCTTTGTTGATAACTGGAATGTTTTCTGGGAGCGTCCTAGGCTCTACCACACAGATGGCCTGCACCCTAGCAGAGCTGGAGCAGCGGTCCTTTCAGACAACATCTCCAGGACATTACGAACCATCTGACTGGCGGTAAATCATACCGTAGATTCCAATCACATTAGCCACATCACAACTCACCATACTGATAGACGCACACATAGCTTGTCCTATAGAAATTGTGTCTGTTCCCCGAATAGTGAAAAAAAAGAATAAATTTGTTAAATCTGCCCAAAACAATCTGAAAAAGGCCAAATAAGTAATCAAAATCTACCTCTAAAGTTTGGACTTCTCAACATTAGATCCCTCATGCCTAAAGCACTTATTGTTAATGAAATGATCTCGGATTATTGCCTTGATGCACTCTGCCTCACCGAAACCTGTCTTAAACCAAATGAATATATTAGTCTGAATAAGTCTACTCCGTCAGGATATTTCTATAAGCACGAGCCCCGTCTAACTGGTCGTGGTGGTGGTGTCGCCACTATCTACAATGATGTACTCACTGTTACTCAGAAAATAAGGCCCGGGTTTAACTCATTTGAAGTGCTCATCATTAATGTTGCACTCAGAAAAATACATAATAAACCCGTGCTATATTTCACTCTGGCCACCGTGTACGGACCCCCGGGGTCATATGTCGATTTTCTTAAAGGTCCTACACATTATATTTTTCATTAAATTTTAATATGATCTTTAGGGTCCTAATGAAAAGTTTGTATTATACGTTAATTAAAAATTCAAAAGGATTGTGTAAAAAAACACTACTTTTACCTGGTAAAAACTAGCTCTGTTCTCAGCAACCTGTTTCAGTACATGCTAATTTAAATGCTCATGACCTCTGCTGAGCCCGCCCCCCCCCCCGGTCTGTGGGGCGTGACACGTCGGGTATAGCGACGGAAGTGTAGTCCAGTGCGGGCAATGCTTTGGACTGCATTACCCACAAAGCATTGCCACAACGCAGTGCTTTGTGGGTAATGCAGTCCAAACTGGAAAACTATGGATTATAGAGCCCGAGTCTGTTTTCTTCAGTCGTTTTTGGTTTGATTTAAGTACGGAACCTACGCGGAAGTTTGTAATATCGCCTAACAACGCAGAAATTAAAAGAATGGACATGCATCGACTCGATTTGTCTTTCTCATCACTGCATGGGCATGAATTAACGGGCTGTCGCGCTGCCGCGAGCAACAACAAGAAAAGCGGAGAAACTTACCGAGAGAGATACGGACGCGATGTGTTTACTGATGTGTTTACATGACTTCTTAATCTTCGACAGACATCGTTATAAACCATCTAACGTAACAAAGGTAAGCATAAAATAGTTTTCCAACTACGTACACAGTTTGCAACTAGACAATCACCTTAATGCATTGTTTATTATAAACGGGCGATTAGGGATTATATAGAGACGGATGTACACAGAGAAGAAGCCATAACCATGTTCTATGAGAGTGTAAGTTAACTTACACTCCGCATTCATCGTGATTATTAGAAAAGGCGATCTGCAAAGAGTCATAGTAAAATAAATCACACTCACCGAGCCTGGTGAAGATGAAGCAGGAACACGAAGCGTTAGTACAGATCCATTTTTAGGAGCAGCTTCCTAGTAAAGCCTGCTTTATATTGACCCACGTTTATGAAGCAGTCTGGTGAAAAATGATTAGTGCAAACATGAATGCATTTAGGTAAATCAGCGGGGACGTTAGCTTTAAAAACTAAATTCAGCCACTGCGCCCTCAGTGGCTCAGATACCTAACCCTAAGTAGGTACCCTAGGTCACTAACCCTAGGTAAAAACACCAGTGTCAATTAACTTGTGTAGGATCGGCCTCTGTCGGTTTGGCGTCACATCGACAGGCTTTTGCGATTGGCCTGATTTCAGAAGGGGGATGTTACTGTAATAAATGAAAAGAAAACCACTGGGCGGCTCTTTATCATCATAGAGTGGTTGTGTACGCACTCTCCTAACACACGGTTCAGTCCAAACAGCTTAAAATAGTGCATGTACTGTAGTGCTGTATGACCCCTTTAAAGAATTTGGACATCTGCTATCAGACCTACTGGTTAACTCTGACAAAGTGTTAATAGTAGGAGACTTTAACATTCATGTAGATGATGCTAACGACGCTTTAGCACTCGCATTTATGGATTTACTAAATTCCTTTGGGGTTAAACAAAATATAAATGGAGCAACTCACCGCTGTAATCATACGCTAGATTTAATTATATCCCATGGTATAGATGTCTCTAATATAGAGATCTGGAGAGAACCGGAAATGCTGTAGGTGACGTACGCCGGAGACTTGGCGGAAAAGCTGAATGAACAGCGAGGACAACGAGGAAGATTTAGAAACTCTCCTGGGTTACATCGACCTGTGCTACGATAGCATAGTCATGAAGAAAGCACAGTTAGTAGGTTCCCCAGCTAAAAGCGAGACGCCGTCTTCCAAAAGAATTCGGCCGGCAGACCCTCCTGAAACGGCATCGCCGACAGGGAAAAGTTTTACTGACATCTTGGATTCAATCGACAAGCGGTTGTTCAGCTTCGACGCGAGGTTGTCCCTGGTCGAGATCCTGCACCGTGAATTCCAGGCCCTGAAAGAATCACTGGAATTCAGCCAGCAGCAGGTTTCTACACTCGCTGCTGAAAACGCACTGCTGCGGGACTCGGTCAAGTCTCTAAATGATAATGTAACCCATTTGAACGAGGAAAATAAAAAAATAAAAGAGACCGTCATAAATCTTCAATCTCGCAGCATGAGAGAAAACTTGGTGTTTTCCGGTATCCCGGAATCTGCCGAAGAAAACGCAGAGGCTACGATTAAAACCTTCATGAAAACGTATCTGAAGCTTTCGGAAGACACCGTGGAAAACATCACCCTCGAAAGAGTCCATCGGCTGGGTGCGAAAAGACCTGGAGCTCCGAGGCCGCGTCCTATCGTGGCCAAATTTGGATTCTTCAAACAGAAAGAGCAGGTAAAAAGTCGCGGCAGGGAGCTAAAAGGAACGGACTTTAGTGTAAACGACCAGTTTCCCAAAGAGATCCTGGAACGGCGCAAAATTCTGTTTCCAATTCGACGCTCTCTAATCCAGAAGGGCTCCCGAGCGGTCATCGCCGTGGATCGTCTCTACGTGAACGCCCAGCTCTACCGCGACTCCAGTACAACTCCCTGGCTTTACTAACACCATTCCAGATAAGAATCCGCTTTATTTCTTATATTTCTTCGTTTTTCTTCCAGTAATCGAATTTGATATGTTACCACGATACCGTCAGTCTCTACAGCGTTTAAATGTGGTTATATAAATGTTTTTCTTTCTGTCAAGTTTTTTTTTTTTTTTTTTTCATGCATCCCCTCCTGTTTTCTTCTTTCCCCCTTCTGCTGTCTTTCTTAATACTAACCTCTCTCACTGTACTGATCACCCGCCTTATTTACACACACACACACACATACACACACACACACAGCACTTTATATCTTTACACATCGGCACGGCACGACCAAATATATATTCACTCAGCGTCAATACTACCACACCGTACTCTTAGCGCACACAGACATACAGGACATACTGTATTCACACACACACACACACACGCGCTCGCTCATATTTCATTCATCTAAGCTTCACACACAGCAGGCAATACTAGCTACACACACACATCCATGGGTGCACTAAGGCTTGTCACATGGAATGTGAATGGAGCTGGCTCCAGAGAGAAAAGATTAAAAATATTCTACCAACTTAAAAGACTACAAGCAGACGTTGTTTTATTACAAGAGACTCATAGACCTGCCACAGCTATAGATGAACTTAAAACAGCTGAGTTCCCTAATATGTTCGCAGCCTGCTATAACTCTAGGCAAAGGGGGGTAGCAATTTTATTACATAAAAATGTTACATTTACAGTACTCAACACAGTTACAGACCCAGAGGGTAGAGATATCTAATCATTAAATTATCTATATTTAATAAAAAGTTATGTATTGCCAGTATATATGGTCCAAATGTTGATGACCCCTCCTTTTTCCACACTTTTTTTACTGCACTTTCTGAACATCTAGACTGTACACTGATTCTTGGTGGAGACCTCAACTTTGGACTAAATAAAGAAAGGGACAGGCTCAGCACAGCTGGAACTCAGCGTAATTGGAAATCCACTAATATAGTTAAACAGTACATGAGCGACTACGGACTTTGCGATGCATGGCGATCTCTTCACCCCAACTGTAGAGAATATACTTTTTTTTCAAAAGTTCATCACAGTCACTCTCGTCTGGATTATTTTTTAGTCAGCAGCTCACTGCTGGGTGACATTTCAGACACAGAAATACACACCATAGCTGTCAGCGACCATGCTCCTGTATCTTTAACTTTAAAAAACAAGAAGGACACTCCACCAAGTAAAAACTGGAGATTTAATACATCATTGCTTAAAGATGAAGATTTTATTAATTATTTTAAGAAAGAATGGGCTTTATATTTAGACTATAACGACCAGCCTGGAACTTCAGCATCTGTTCTCTGGGAAGCAGGCAAAGCTGTGATGAGAGGTAGAATAATCTCATTCTCATCACATAAAAAGAAAAGAGAAAATAAATATATTCAGGAATTAGAAGAAACAATCAAATCTCTAGAAGAAGCTTATGTATCCTCTCAGGAGAAGGAAATATTGAAGAAAATATGTAAAGCAAAACTAGAATTAAATAAAATTATTGATAAAAATACTCAGTTCTTAGCACAAAGACTCCGCTGGCAAAACTTTGAATATGGTAACAAATCTGGTAAATTCCTAGCTAACCAGTTAAAAATAAATAAAGAAAAAACAACTATATATGCTGTTAAAAACTCAACTGGAGACACAGTATATGACCCTGAAAGAATAAACAATACTTTCAGGGACTTTTATGAATCTCTTTATTCACCACAGATGAACCCGTCTAAAGAAGAAGTTGACCAGTTTCTTCATCATATAACTCTTCCGAAATTATCGGACAACCAAGCGATGGCATTGGATTCTCCACTGACATCAGATGAACTGCAGGAAGCCTTGAACAGTATGCCCAATAAAAAGGCTCCAGGTCCAGACGGCTTCCCAGCGGAATTCTATAAAGAATTCTGGACAATTCTGGCACCAACATTTAACAGAATGTTGCAGGAATCTAAGGAAAATGGTAGACTCCCGCCAAATATGAATTCTGCTAACATTAGTCTCTTACTAAAACCAGGCAAAGATCCGGTACTGCCTAACAGCTACCGTCCAATATCACTTATTAATGTTGACATTAAAATAATCTGCAAAACGCTCTCAAAAAGAATAGAGAAGGTAACCCCTCTCATAATCCATCCAGACCAAACTGGTTTCATAAAAGGAAGGCACTCCTCAACAAATACGCGCAGATTACTTAACCTGATAGACTATTCATGTAATAAAAACCTTCAAATTACAATATTGTCTCTAGATGCAGAAAAGGCTTTTGATAGGGTTAATTGGAATTTTTTATTTGCAACTTTACACAAATTTGGTTTTGGAAACTCCTTCATAAACTGGTTAAAAATATTATATAATTCTCCAGCAGCATGTGCCAGGACAAATGACCAAACATCCTCCAGCTTCCATCTTAAGAGTGAGCACCAGGCAGGGATGCCCTCTCTCCCCTTCACTTCAAAAGGCCAAGGACAAAGGAGGACTAGATCTGCCGAACTTTCACCACTATTTCTTAGCCAACAGGCTTCAACACATATCAGGGTGGTTAAAACACACCCTCTTAGATGAGCCTTGGCTAGATGTAGAACAGGCACTATGCAATAATATAGAGATTTCAGATCTACCATTCATTAGCTCAAACATCAAACGACATGTTTGCTTCAAAAGCATCAGTATCAGCTCCTCTCTGACAGCATGGTGGGAGTTTCTTAAAATGACTGAGTCTTCACTAATCCCATGCAAACGCACTCCCATATGGAACAACCCTGACATAGTACAAAACAATAATATGATAAACTTCAGGGACTGGGGTGGTAAAGGTATTAAATACTTGGAACATATATTCGAAGGGACAGATTTTATTCCTTTTGATATATTAGTCAATCAATATGGGATTAACAAGAACAGATTTTTAGAATATCAACAAGTTAAATCTATAATAAAAAAGAAATTTAATTCCGATCGTATCAAATTACAAATACCACCAAGAGTGGCAGAATTCCTTAACCTCAGGACCCCCAAATTATTATCTAAAATATACAGGACACTATCCAAAATAGATGAATCAGTATCGATTCCTATTGCAAAATGGGAGGCAGATTTATCAGTCAGCTGGGACCACAATTTCTGGTCTCAGATATGTTTAAAACCTTTTGAACTGATTAGAAATCCCAGTTTACAATTAATACAATACAAAATTTTGCATAGAGTGCACTACACAGGTCATCGGATGTTCCGGATGGGTCTTACAGCTTCTAACAACTGCTCACACTGCCAAAAAAACACACCTGACAATTACATACATGCCCTATGGTTCTGTCCACCTGTTCAGAAATTCTGGTATGAGATTTGTGAAGACTTATCAAAGTGTCTTAAATGTTCCATTCTAGCCTCTCCTTCAGTTTGCTTGTTAGGTGACCTAGAGGGTGTCACTACAGAGGTCAACACAATCCACATGGTTTTCACCGCCTTATGCATTGCTAAGAAAACTGTCCTCATGAACTGGAAAAATAGAAATAATCTTAATATCAACCAATATAGAGATCGTTTGTTAGACTATATTAGTCTTGACACGGCGTCTGCTGCCACATTAGACCAATCTCTCTGGGCTCCTTTGATCGGCTCCATTACCTAGTGTGGCTGGGGACCGCAGTTCTGTCCGGTTTTGGTCCTGGTTGCTGATGCGGCGGGGGGGCATGCTGGCCTGGGGCGTCTGGGCGTTCTCGGGGGGTGGGTTTCTTGGGGGGTCCGGCGCTGGGGCTGCGGTCCGGGCCTGGAGGGGGCGTGGGTGGCTCCTGGGCGGGGTTTTTTTTATTTTCTTATTTATTTATTTATTATAATTTATTTTTTTTCCCCACCCTACCGTCCGCAACGCGGCGCTGCTGGGGAGGCCCGTGTCGGCGGACGTAGGTTGCCGGCCTGGCGGCCGTACCGCTCCGAGATAGGTCTGGGGGGGGTTTGGGGTCCTGGGGGCGCTCTACCTCTGGGCTGGGGTTCCGGCTGGGCCTGGGGGGCCTGGGCCCTGGCTGGTGTGCTGCCGGGATGTGGCTTGGTGCTTGCCCTGGTGCCTGGCCCTGGGCGGGGACCTTCGACGCATCGGTGGAGCTGGGGGGCCTCTTCAGCTGGTGAATGTGTTTCTACCATCTGCAAGTGTCCTCTTTGCAGGGGGGGTCCATTACAGGAGGAGGACGGGCCTAACTTGGGTGTCTATTGTTCTATGTAGTCTGGGAGTCGACTGAATGTGGGGGTGGGAGTATTTTTATTTATTTATTTTATTTTTTTTTCCTTCTTCTTCCCCTCTGTTGTGGGGCCTGGTGGGCTGCCCCGGGCTCTGCGGTGGCCGGTGGGGCCGCTGCCATGGGCCCTGGTTTGGATGGGCCTGGGCCCCCGGCCCTGGGCGTTTTTTTTTTTTTTTTTTTTTTTTTTTTTGGGCAACGGGGGTGCCTATGGGGGTCAGTAGGGGAGCTGGTCCCAAGGGGGGGGTACTTGCCCCCTCCGATTATTTTCTCCCCATCCCCGATGCTTCCCTCTTCCCGCTCCATCACAACACCATACAGGTAGGGCTTTGGGGTGCGGGGGTGTTGCTGGGATGCAGGGGAGGTTTTCCTTCCCTGTCTCCTTGTGACCACCTGCATCTCAATTTTATATCAAATCTTAGACACTCTCATTACTTACTGTCATGTTACACATACATATAGGGCCTTGGGGGTGGGCACACTGAATGGCGTCCAGAGGGCGGGCTGTTTAATCAGCCTTACCTCTGGTGCCAGTGCCCACTTCCCAATTTTAAGTGGCATGTAGACATTTAGGGTTATTGGGAGGGGCAGAGCTGACACGAGCTGCCGGAGGGTGGTTAGTGTTTTGCCCCTCCCTTGTTTTAAAGCACTTTAGAACAACACACACCAACACTACATTAGAGCGGGAGGAGCGAAGCGGGGGTCTTCCTTTTTTTCCACACCCCCGTTCTCTATCCGCGGTCCAGGGCCGGGGGCTGAGAGGAGGAGCTGGCCGTTCGGTCGGGGTCTGGGCTGGTGGTCCTTTCCGCTGCTGCGGGGACCAGGGGGGGTCTTTCTGTCCCCACAGCGGAGGGAAGTGGGTATATGGGGAGTGTGAGTGTGTATACTGTCTATTTTTGTGTGTCTACATGTGTAAGTGTGTGAATATTTGTTTGTGTGTATGAGGGTGGGAATGTATGATTGTGTATGATGGCGCCGGTGAGGTCGGCTGCCGTCACGACTGCTCCGACCACCTTTTCTTTGTTTTTGTTCTTTAAGTTAGTTTACAGCGTTTTAAAACCGGCAAAATTACCACCATGGGGTACATTAGTTATGATAGAGACACTCTTGTTTCTATTGGTATACAATGTACTCACAATTCAACGTTTTTAACTCCGGATCCGAGCTGGCCGAGTGAGATCCTGAGGGACAACAAAGGACGCGACGCGAAGCGGCGGCCCCGAGGGAAACGAGCCGGCGTCAGGAACAGGCTGAGAGCACGTGCACACCGCACACCTCTGCCTAGCATCCTGCTCGCCAACGTCCAGTCACTGGAAAACAAGCTCGATGACCTCAGGGCCAGGGTAAAGTTCCAGAGAGACATTCGGGACTGCAATCTCCTCTGCTTCACCGAGACATGGCTGAACCCAGCGGTGCCGGACCACGCCATCCAGCCGGCCGAGTTCTTCTCGGTTCACCGCATGGACAGGACGCGGGACTCGGGGAAGTCAAGGGGAGGCGGCGTGTGTTTAATGGTGAACAGCAGCTGGTGCAACAGCGCAAGCGTTGTTCCTATCACACGCCCCTGCACACCAAACCTGGAACTACTGTCCATCATGTGTCGTCCTTTTTACCTTCCTCGGGAGTTTACATCGGTCATAATCAGCGCCGTTTATATTCCACCACAAGCGGACACGGCACTGCCTTATGCGAGCTGCATGAGGCACTTATACAGCACCAAACACAACACCGGGATGCTGCGCTTATTGTGGCGGGGGACTTTAATAGTGCCAACCTCAAACGTGCAGCGCCAAACTTTTATCAGCACATCACCTGCCCCACCAGGGGCGAAAGGACACTGGATCATTGCTACACCACAGTCAAGGACGGTTACAAGGCACAATCTTGTCCACCGTTTGGTAAATCCGACCATGCCGCCATCTTCCTCAAGCCAAAATACAAACAAAGGCTGAAACAGGAAGTTCCGGTTCAGAGGGAGGTCGCGCGCAGGACGGACCAATCGGTGGCCGCGTTACAGGACGCACTCGATGACGCAGACTGGGACATGTTCAGAAACAGCTCCGATGGTGACGTCAGCGTGTTTACGGAAGCGGTTGTGGGATTCATCGGGAAATTAGCGGACGATACCGTAGAAAAAAGACTATTAAAACGTTTCCCAACCAGAAGCCGTGGGTGGATAAAACCATCCGCGACGCTCTGAGATCTCGCACCGCTGCCTACAACACGGGACTCGCGTCGGGGGACATGGAACCGTACAAGGCTGCGTCATACAGCGTCCGGAAGGCGGTGAAAGAGGCGAAGCAGCGCTACGGGAGGAAACTAGAGTCACAGCTCCAACAGAGTGACTCTAGGAGCCTGTGGCAGGGACTAAGGACAATAACGGATTATAAAGCACCAACATCCGGTATGATAAACGCAGACGTGTCTCTGGCAGACGAGCTGAACACTTTCTATGCTCGCTTCGAGGCTGCAGCTAAGGACGCTAGCGATGCTAATGCTAGCGGCGCTAACGGCTGCAGACAGGAAGTCACTGCCAGCACCGGAAGCGCGTTCATCATCACCGAGCATGACGTGAGGAGAGCCTTCAAGAGAGTGAACACCAGGAAAGCAGCAGGACCAGACGGCATCTCAGGCCGTATTCTCAAAGCCTGCGCAGACCAGCTAGCACCTGTGTTCACTGAGATATTTAACATCTCTTTATCTCAGTCGGTGATCCCCACATGCTTCAAAGAGTCCATTATTGTTCCTGTCCCAAAGAAACCTCATCCTGCTACCCTCAATGATTATCGCCCTGTAGCCCTCACTTCAGTAGTGATGAAGTGCTTTGAACGCCTGGTCAGAGACTTCATCATCTCTTCACTACCAGACACACTCGACCCACTACAGTTTGCTTATCGTCCAAACCGTTCCACGGACGATGCAATCTCTCATCTTCTTCACACATCACTCACTCACCTGGACACTCGGAGGGGGAATTATGTGAAAATGCTCTTCATCGACTACAGTTCTGCATTTAATACCATAATTCCCTCCACACTTACCACCAAGCTGGAGCACCTGGGACTCAGCTCATCTATGTGTCAGTGGATCTCCAACTTCCTAACTGGCAGACCACAGGCAGTAAGGATGGGCGGACATGTCTCAGCCTCCCTCACTCTCAGCACTGGAGCCCCCCAGGGTTGTGTTCTGAGCCCCCTGCTGTACTCTCTGTACACCCACGACTGCGTGGCCACTACCAGCTCCACCACCATCATCAAGTTTGCTGACGACACTGTTGTGGTGGGCCTGATCACGAACAACGATGAGACGGCCTACCTGGAGGAGGTTGGAAATCTGGAGAACTGGTGCCAGAGAAACAATCTCCTCCTGAACGTCAGTAAGACAAAGGAGCTGATAGTGGACTTTAGTACAAAGCAGGTGAGGAACTACCAGACCCCCGTCATCAACAGGAGCCCAGTGGAGAGAGTGGACAGCTTCAGATACCTCGGTGTTCACATCACGCAGGACCTGGCATGGTCCTGTCACATCAACACCGTGGTAAAAAAGGCCCGACAGCGTCTCTACCACCTCAGACGCTTGAGAGACTTTAGACTGCCCTCCAAGGTGCTCAGGAACTTCTACTCCTGCACCATCGAGAGCATCCTGACGGGAAATATCACGACCTGGTTCGGGAACAGCACCATGCAGGACAGACGAGCTCTACAGAGGGTGGTGCGATCAGCTGAGCGCATCATCCGCATCGAGCTCCCTGACCTGCAATCGATTTACAGCAAGCGGTGCTTGACCAAGGCCAGGAAGATCGTGAAGGACCTCAGCCACCCCAATAACGGACTGTTTACTCTGTTGCAGTCTGGGAAGCGATTCCGCTCCTTGAAGGCCAACACAGAGAGACTGAGGAGGAGCTTCTTCCCGCAGGCGATAAGGTCTCTTAACCACAACCACACCACTATGCAGAACTACACAATATTTTCATAATTGGTCAAATCTATCAATCTTCTTACATCCATGAACACTATGGACAATTACACGCTCACCTTCCTTCATATATACACTACATGTCGTACGTTACATCCTGGACCATTCCACAAAGACACTTTAATAACCTTGCACACCTACCTTCACAACTACACTACATTTTACAGTTTTACGTTTACATCCTGGACCAGTGCACAAAGACACTTTAATAACCTCTGCACTAAGACACTTTGCTCTATGCATATTTGCACACACCGTACAGTATATTTCAATTTGCACAGTATATTTCTATTTTGTACATCATATTTCTATTTTTATTTCTAGTTCTATTTTTTTCCTAGCACATTTCTATTTTTATTTTTAGTTCTATTTTTCCTAGTTTAATTTAATTTTTTAATTTAATTTCTATCGTATTTATTCCTATACGTATTAGACCCCTAAATGCAGACGATCTAGATGAAGTGACTAGCAGCATGGGCACTATTTTTACCAGTACATTAGACATTGTTGCTCCCGTCAGATTAAAAAAAGTCAGAGATAAAACACTTGCACCGTGGTACAACAGTCATACTCGCGCCCTAAAGAGAGCAACCCGAAACCTCGAGTGAAAATGGAGGAAAACTAAATTAGAAGTTTTTCGAATTGCGTATAAGACAGTATGTGCAGCTATAGACAGACCCTAAAAACTGCTAGGACCGAGCATCTTAGCCAACTGATAGCAAGAAACCAAAACAATCCCAGGTTCTTATTTAGTACAGTGGCTCGCCTAACCAAACCTAAGATGCCCGCAGAGAGTATCCCATCACAGTTTAGAAGTGAAGACTTTATGGACTTCTTTAATGAAAAAAATCAATAGTATCAGGAAGAAAATAACGGAGGTTCAACCTCTAATAGTATCTCATGGTCAAGTTCAGCCTATAGCTTCACATTTAGATTTTCAGTGCTTTACAGGTATAGGACAGCAAGAGCTGTATAAACTTATCACCTCAACTAAATCAACAACGTGCCTGTTAGACCCAATACCAACCAGATTTAAAAAAAAGGAGTGATGCTTACAGTTGAAGAGCCACTTCTAAACATTATTATTTCTTCATTATGTCTAGGTCACGTCCCTAAACCTTTCAAGTTGGCAGTTATTAAGCCAGGTCCTAAAAAAATCTAATTTGGACGCGAATGAAATAACAAATTACAGACCGATTTCAAACCTTCCGTTCATATAAAAAATATTAGAAAAAGTAGTATCAGCTCAAATATGCACATTCTTGCAGGAAAACAACATCCTAGGAGAATTTCAGTCAGGTTTCAGGCCCCATCATAGTATAGAAACTGCACCAGTTAAGATTGCGAACAACTTGTTTTTAGCTTCAGACCAAGGCTGCATCTCAATGCTAGTCTTACTTAATCTTAGTGCTGCATTCGACACCATAGATCATAATATTCTCATAGATCGCCTACGAAATCATATAGGTATTCAGGGGAAGGCATCAAAATGGTTTAGATTATACCTGTTTGATCGATACCATTTTGTAGATCTAAATGGAGTACCGTCTGATGTAATGCCAGTGAAATATGTGGTCCCACAAGGGTCAGTTTTAGGACCTCTGCTGTTCTCAATATACATGCTTCCTTTGGGAAACATCATTAGAAGGCATAGGATTAGTTTCCATTGTTATGCTGATGATACCCAATTATATATCTCAACAAAACCAGACAAAATAGTCAAGTTGTCTAGATTAACCGAGTGTGTCCAGGACATAAAAGATTGGATAACCAATAAATTTCTTTTACTAAATTCAGATAAGACAGAGATATTACTCATCGGCCCGAAAACCAGCACACAACAGCTTTCACAATTCAGCCTGCGTTTAGAAGGATGTACTGTTACTACCAGCTCAACTGTAAAAGACCTGGGTGTAATATTAGACAGTAACTTGTCTTTTGAAAATCATATTTCCAATATCACAAAAACAGCCTTTTTCCATCTTAGAAATATTGCCAAACTTAGAAGTATCCTATCTGTATCTGATGCAGAAAGGCTAGTTCATGCATTCATGACCTCCAGACTGGACTATTGTAATGCATTACTAGGTGGTTGTCCTGCATCCTCAATAAACAAGCTACAGTTAGTCCAAAATGCAGCCGCCAGGGTTCTCACTAGATCTAGAAAATATGATCATATAACACCTATATTATCATCCCTGCACTGGCTACCTGTTCAGTTTAGAATTAATTACAAAATAGTACTACTTACATACAAGGCTTTAAATGGTTTAGCTCCCACATACCTAACCAGTCTTCTGAAACGCTAAAAATCCACCACGTTCCTTAAGATCACAAAACTCCGGACTTCTGGTAATTCTGGTAATTAAAGGCAGGGCATTTTTATATTTAGCTCCAAAACTTTGGAATAGCCTTCCAGACAGTGTTCGGGGAGCAGACACAGTTTCCCAATTTAAAAGTAGACTCAAGACGCATCTCTTTAATCTGGCATGCGCGTAACCCATCCCATAACCTCATACTCCAGTACACCTATCCTGAATAGCAACTACACTAATTCTCTCCATCTTTTCTGTATTTTTCTACCCATCCCGAGGCATCTGGATATTGTGCCAGCTTTGGTAGACAAAGGCCAACCCTGCGAGGTTTCTGAGGCATCCAGAGAAGGACCAGCTCCAGCTGGATTCTGCCTTATGATGGTTGGAGCTACACATCCTGCTCCTGTGCTTTCAGTGACCCAGATCCCTTCTGCCCTCTGCACCTACTGACTCCCTGTGCTGAACTGGACTTCTACACAACTTCTCTTATAGTGAACTTTCACCTGCACATTACACATGATGTTATTTCTATCTGTTATCACCCAGATGAGGATGAGTTCCCTGATTGAGTCTGGTTCCTCTCAAGGTTTCTTCCTATTGCCATCTCAGGGAGTTTTTCCTTCCCACCGTCGCTGTCACCCTTGGCTTGCTCATCAGAGACATTTCATTCATCATTCATTCATCTAATTATTATCTAGACACATTTTTCTCACACATACACACTTGCACACTTTTACTGTTTTCATTATCGGAGTGTACATTCCACCTAGCGCTAATGCTAAGGAAGCGCTATGGGAACTGTATACAAAGATCAGTGAACTGCAAAATACACACCCGGATGGACTGTTTATTGTTGCTGGAGATTTCAACCATGCAAATCTCAAGTCAGTGCTTCCTAGATTCCATCAGTATGTGGACTTTGCAACGAGAGGGAAAAACACGCTGGATCTTGTTTACACAAACATCCCCGGCGCATATCGGGCAGAGCCCCGCCCCCACCTCGGCTACTCAGACCACATCTCTGTTATGCTAATTCCAGCATACAGACCACTCGTCAGGCGCTCAAAACCCGTTCTAAAGCAGGTGCAAACCTGGCCAGCAGGAGCAATCTCTGCTCTTCAGGACTGTTTCGAGAGCACTGACTGGAACATGTTTAGGGAGGCTGCAACTTACGGTGACTTCACTGACTTGGAGGAGTACACGTCATCAGTGACCAGCTACATTAACAAGTGCACCGATGACGTCACTGTCTCCAAGAACATCATCTCACGACCCAACCAGAAACCCTGGATTACTGCGGAGGTGCGTGCACTTCTGAGGACCCGAGACTGTGCCTTCAGAGCGGGAGACAAGGTGGCCCTCAGAACAGCAAGGGCCAAACTTTCTCGGGCCATCAGAGAGGCAAAGCGCGCACACGCCCAGAGAATCCACAATCACTTCAGGGACAGCGGCGACACACGGCGCATGTGGCAGGGCTTACAAGCCATCACTCACTACAGGACGACATCACCTGCCTGTGACGGTGACGGCTCCCTCCCAGATGCGCTGAACAACTTCTACGCTCGGTTCGACAGGCAGAAAGACGTGGCGGCGAGGAAGTCCACCGACCAGGTGCTGTGTCTCACTACAGCTGAGGTGAGGAAAACTCTACGCAGAGTCAACCCACGTAAAGCTGCTGGACCAGACAACATCCCAGGCAGAGTGCTCAGAGAATGTGCTGAACAGCTGGCAGATGTTCTCACCGACATCTTCAACATCTCTTTGAGCAGCGCCGTCGTTCCCACGTGCTTCAAAGCCACCACCATCGTCCCCGTGCCCAAGAAGTCTACTGTGTCCTGTCTCAATGACTACCGTCCCGTTGCACTTACACCCACCATCATGAAGTGCTTCGAGCGGCTCGTCATGAGACACATCAAGACGCTGCTGCCCCCTTTACTGGACCCACTGCAATTTGCGTATCGTCCTAACCGCTCAACGGACGATGCCATCTCCACTACACTCCATCTTGCCCTCACACACTTGGACAAGAAGGACGCATATGTTCGAATGCTGTACATAGACTTCAGCTCAGCATTCAACACTATCATCCCCCAACAACTGATCGGGAAGCTGAGCCTGTTGGGCCTGAACACCTCCCTCTGCAACTGGATCCTAGACTTTCTGACCGGAAGGCCTCAGTCAGTACGGATCGGGAACTGCACCTCCAGCACCACCACACTGAGCACTGGGGCCCCACAAGGCTGTGTGCTCAGTCCCCTGCTGTTCACACTGCTGACTCACGACTGTGTAGCAACACACAGTTCAAATCACATCATTAAGTTCGCTGATGACACGACCGTGGTGGGTCTCATTAGCAAGAACGACGAGTCAGCGTACAGAGAGGAAGTGCAGAGGCTAACGGACTGGTGCAACAACAACAACCTGTCTCTGAATGTTGACAAGACAAAAGAGATGGTTGTTGACTTCAGGAGGACACGAGGCGACCATTCTCCGCTGAGCATCAACGGCTCCTCTGTGGAGATTGTCGAAAACACTAAATTCCTGGGTGTCCACCTGGAGAAGGACCTCAACTGGTCCCTCAACACCAGCTCCCTACACAAGAAAGCCCAACAGCGTCTCTTATTTCTGAGAAGACTGAGAAAGGCCCAGCTTTCACCACCGATCCTGATCACCTTCTATAGAGGGACTATCGAGAGCATCCTGAGCGGCTGCATCACTGTCTGGTTTGGGAATTGTGCCATATCGGACCGCAAAACCCTACAGCGGATAGTAAGGACAGCGGAGAAGATCATTGGGGTCTCTCTTCCCTCCATTGAAGACATCTACACCACACGCTGCATCCGCAAAGCCAACAGCATTGTGGCTGATCGGACACACCCCTCTCACACACACTTCACACTCCTGCCATCTGGAAAAAGGTACCGAAGCATTCGGGCACACACATCCAGACTGTGCAACAGCTTTTTTCCACAAGCCATCCGTCTCCTCAACAAAAAGGGACTGAACTGATAAACACACACACACACACACACACACACAAACACAAACATTATCACTCAGCTTAACTACTACAACTCAACTGCATCAATACATCAAAACACTGTGACTGGACTGACATCAACACAAGCGCAGACACACTGACCCACACAAACTATCCTACACACATCTGTAAATGCCTCACTGTTTATCTCTTCTGCACAATATTCATTACTTTTTGCACAAATACCAATTCTTGCTGCTATGTTTTTACTACCTCAACACCATATTTTATGTCTTATGTTTTATGTTCTGATATATCGTTGTCGTCGCACTGTCACTTTGTTGTTGCTCGTTTTGCACATTTGCACGTGCACTTTATGTTGTTGTCTGTTGTCTGGGAAAAAAAAACCTGTAGATAGTCTTTTAGTTAGTTAGTCTTTTTAGTTAGTTTTTTTGTTAATTTATGTTGTAATTTATGTTAGGAATATCTGTCTTGTCTCTGCTAGCCAGCTAACTAGGCCTCCTAGCTAGCTAGTTTAGCTTCTCTGTTAATTTATGTTGTAAGTTTATGTTGCATGTAGCACCTTGGTCCTGGAGGAACGTTGTTTCGTTTCACTGTGTACTAACTGTATATGGTTGAAGTGACAATAAAGCCTACTTGAACTTGAACTTGAACTTCCAAATATTTTCTTTTCTTTTCTAACAATTCTTTACTTTTTGTGAATCTGCTTTGAGACAATGACCATTGTTAAAAGCGCTATATAAATAAAATTGAATTGAGTTGAACAGATCTAGAAAAAGTCATGGAAGGAGGGTCCTGGCTTTTGATCGAGCGTGGAGTATTTTTTTTTCCCCATAGCGGTCAAATGACCAGTGCTTGGCACTTCTAGTGTTAAATCACCAGAAATCAACACGTTACACAACCACACTAACAAGCAAAACACTAAGGAGCTTTAATCTACCTTTGTGATAAATGCACATTTAATGATAGTTTGCTATTTACTAAACATTGATGTAAATTTTGCACGAGCACAGTCCGTTGTATGAGATCACACTGCTTTTAGGTAACTGCCGTGACACTTTCAGGGAAACTCGTGTTTCTTAAAGGGTCAGCGTAACACTTCCTTAATGAATTAAAACCCCAATAATACACACCGAATGTGCAGCGCATTCAAACAGGGGCACGAATAACCATTCCTGTGATTAACAGGTCGGCTTTTCAACCTGGTTACACATAATTTTCCAAATAACAAAAAAAAAAATTGTATATATTTTAGGTGCCTGTTTTTATGATCAGTATTTTCTGATGCTTTATATTGTACATCCTTAATACATACTTTACTGCATTTCATGCAATTTTAAGTGTATTTTGAATCAATAAGTCAATGAAAATGCGACCAAAATAACTCAGTCGCATTTCATGTCGTTTGTGAAATGACCGCCAGGTGGCGCAAAGTTTTTATTTGCAGCAGTTTTTAAATGTCATAAAAAAAACCATAATCATTTGTTGCATTGATGAAATACTTCAGTGATGGTAATTTCCACATCTATGTACTTTATACAACAAACATGAAGAATCAGAACCAGAGCTATTGACATTTATGTAAAAAAAAAAAAAGATTAAATGTCCTTTAGACAGAAGATCCAGCTCACTAGCTGACAATTTTATTTGTACAAAGTATGTACTGTTATATAGCCTATCTCTGTTTGTATCTGTTTACTGTGAAAAAAAAATTAAGGACATCAAACTTTAAATATAGAAATAACTGCCATTTTTTTTTTTTTTTTTTTCAAAATAGAACATTAGAATAACTCAAAAAATATACTCTGTGTGTTTCTGTGTTGTTTCTGTAAACACCTGGTTGGGTTATTTTGGCCCAACAACTGGTTTATTCTTTATTCTCTGGTTTCTCCAAATGGCAGCCTGCAAAATGTTTAAAATATTACTGTTATTGTGTGACAAAGTGTAGTTTTAAGAGTTTTTTAGGCAAGAATGCATGTGTGTACAGCTCAAAACCTCCATTGGTTATTAAAGATTTCAGAGATTTGAGCTTCAGGAAATCCCCAGGCACTCCGCGTTCATTTAGCCGCCCAACGCAGCCTTGCCTTGGAAAGAACTTCTGAAAACTACAGCTAGCTGTGATGTCTCTGTAGTGGTCAAAACAGCGAGGCTATTTTATTTTGGGTATTTCTAACAGGTATTCTTTGGTATAATACAGTTATAGTACAGAACTGGCCATTAAAAACGCACGTTTCGAGAAAAGGAATCCTGCGACTTACCGCGCATTGTGTGTCTACTGAAGTCGAAAATGTGATATCTCTCTTAGGCGGCCATTGACAGTACTGATGTGTATTTATTCTTCATTTTCTTCTCCTTCAATGATGATATTTCTTTAACTGCGCTTTCTCCATTCAGTATTATTATTAGTAGTAGTAGTATCTGATATCGATATGGGCTATGTCCGACTCTCTGGAGGATAATTAAATACATTTTAGTCCAGTTTATATAAAACTAGGGTTGTTCCGATTCCAATATAAATGATGTTGATACCACAAAAAAATCTGGCATCGGTATCGGTGTGGGAGATAATTCTTCCACCTGTTGATGTTGCTGTTAGTTTAAAATATCAATCAGTTAACAAGTCATTAACAAAGAGAATTAAAGAAGAATTAAAGAAGTTTACACCACGCAGAGCTGGATAAAGTAAGTCAGGCTTTTATTGCAGCAATAAGAACCCAGGTGAGCCGGACTAGCAATGCTTTAGATCAGATCACAAGCAATGCCAAAATCAGACTACCTTCACAGTCAAAATCATGCTCCTTTTATTAAGTTTCTGAGAGGGGGAGATCTCCAGTCTCCTCCCCTGTACCTTCACCTTGTTTGACCGCATCAGAATTTTTATTCCATTATAATCCAGTTTATATCAATTAATATTTCCATTATAATTACACCTCGTTATTTTTGACTCCTCCCTGTGCTTATCTGACTCCTCCCTGCGCTTATCTGACTCCTCCTACGCTTATTAATTTCCCCTTATAAATCGTTTTCTTTAATATTTATTTTCTATTATCTTTACACTTTTCGTATCTTTTTTTATAAAAAAAAAATATGGTGGCGCTTGTTTTCAAGCCTTTTTCTTCATTTTTCTTTGGTTTGCTCTTTATTTCTCAAGAGACCAGCCATGGGTAAGCATCTCCTTTGCACTATTTTACTTATTTGCCTTATTTTACCAATTTCAATGTTTCTCATGTATTTTGTTCTATTTTAGAGCTAACCGCGACTTCTCCATTGATGACTTTATCGCTTTGGATGATTCAGACAGCCAGGGCAGTCCAGATCGCGTTCCTTCTGAGGACTACAACCCGACTGAACTCGTTATGGATCAGGCCTCCGTGAGTCCTGTCCGAGCTGATTCTGAGTTGTCTGGCTCTTTGATGCATTATCTACGTGACAAAGGATTTACCTATGTTAAGAAAGGTGATTCCAAACCTGGTCTTTCTAAAAGACGGCAATTGGATTTTAAGCGTCCTCACTGTTCTTTTCAGCCAGTGAGGCCAGAGTCTAGTACTCCAGCTCCATCTGTCAGAAAGCCTAGATGGTATGTAAGTATTGGTACCCAAACTGATTTTAAAGTGTCTGTTAGTACACAGACTAACGAGACAGCTACTGTTGGTACTCAAACTGATTTTCCTCAAGCTCCTGTTCCTTTGTTAAATCGTGGCATTTCTGCTTTTATTTTTCTCACTGACCTTCCTCTTGGTGTTGTTTTAGCTCAAAGAAGGTTTGATATGTAATTTTATTTTTGTTGATGCTTCACCCTAGCCCCTTATGTTTTTGTGTTATACGTTGGGCTTTTATACTCTGTGTTTTTATATTATTACCATGTAGATACACATTTTTATTCTGTATCTACTCTTATTAAACTATATTATTCATAAGACTGGCTCTGTGTCTCTGATTTTTCCCTGCTCTTTGTTTGCTCGTACCAGCCTGTGCCCGTGGTGCCTTGCACATATGTTTTAGGGAAATTCCTGATCCTTTTAAGTTTGGTTTCGAGGAAATAATTTATTACATAGGTTACTGTGCACCTCGCTAGCTTCTCTCATTGTCTGTTTTTTCTATGACCTGGTCTTGCGTTTTTTCTATGTTTTTCTCATTACCGTGGTTTCTGTTTATCTGCATGGGCAGTTTTCAGGTATTTCCCAAGCTCCTGGTACCGCTGTTTCTGACTTGCTTCTGTCCTGTCTTTCTGCTATAATGGTGTACTTACAGGCCTTTTATATTTCTGCCTGCACAAATATATATTAATTAAAACACGCTTACATGAATATAAGTTGATTAAAACATGCATATATATTTGATTAAAATATGCTTACATCGGCGTGTATTTGAGTCCACGTACCGATCCGATACAATTTTTCTAAAGATAACCTAGTTATGCCCGCTACCTTTGCTTAATGCTGCAAATCGGAAGTCAATTTTTCTTCGCTGCTCAGAATGCAAACACAGGAAGTTGTGTCGTGTTGCCACAAGCAACCACTGTTTACGGCAGTGAAGAAGTACAAACGTGCAAGAAGTATGTCAGCTGTATTTCAGGCTTGATCAACCAGCCAGTAAAACAGTGACATGTATTATATGTCAAGCTGCAATTTCGAAGGGTGGCACAAGTATTAGCAAATTTAACACAACAAACTTAATAAAGCATTTAAAGACGCGTCACCCCGTAGAACACGATGGTTACACAAAAGCTAGGACAGAGAAGGACGAGCCGTGCCAGATGCAACAAACATTGGAAGCATCATTCAAATGAAGAGAAAAGTTTTCACAAGACAGCCAACGAGCAATAAAGATAACCGACAGGATTATCAAGTTGATTGTACTGGATGACCAGCCACTGTCAGTGGTCGAAAATGTGGGCTTTCGCCGCTTAATTGAACATTTGGAGCCCCGGTACACTTTGCCTGGTCGCAAATATATCTCTGAAACAGCGCTCCCTAAGCTATATAGGACAGTGCGTGAACACATTTCATGTAAACTAAAGGATGTGCGAATTATCAGCTTCACTACTGACATCTGGAGCTGTAACTCGACCCCGCTGTCTTTACTAAGTTTGACAGCACACTGTGTGGACACAGTGACGCCGTCATTTTTTACTCTTCAAACTGCAGTGCTGCAGGCTAACGAGTTTCGCGGCTTGCACACTGGCAAGCCCATAGCTGAATCAAACGAGGGTATGCTTGTGAAGTGGAATATTTCTAAATACCGTGTTCATGTTATTTTGCGCGACAACACAAACAACATGAAAAAAACCCATGGACGAGATGGGTGTATCGAGTTTGGGGTGCTTCGCACACTCTCTCCAACTGGTGGCCTGTTATCACAGTTTACTTGAGCAGAAGCGGACGATTTCAGCATACGGAGCTGATCATGACCTGCCAGCTACTTTGACAGCCAACCAGTGGCTTTGCTGGAAAAAGCGGTCACTGATTTGGCACCATTTGAATAAGTAATCAAACAGATTGGCCCCTCCACCTCATCTGTAGCGGACGTGATCCCCTCAGTTACAGTTATAAAACGGCTACTTGCTCGGGAGAGCCAGGAGGACACTGGTATAAAAAACAATGAAAACCACCCTTCTTGAGGTGGTCAAGAAACAATTCGCAACCATCGAGGAAGAGCCCTTGTATGCAGTTGCAACTCTCTTGGATCCACGTTTCAAAGAGAGGTATGTCTATATAAAAAAAAAAAAAAATTATGTCCATATTAATTATTGTCATTGCCATATTGAGTATATCAGTTCACTTATGTATTATTTTAAATGGTACTGTATAATTGCTATTTTAAGTTTTTTTTTTGTACCTAATAATTCAATAATTACAGATGCATTAAGTCGGTTATAAGTAAAGGCTCCTTTGAAGGAGGTTATTTATTTGTTACATGTATTTATTGTTTTTAGTATTGTTTCTTTCAGATACTTTTCAAGTACAAACAACATCAAACATGCAAAGGATGCTATGACAGTAGAAATGAAGAAAATTGAGAAGTCTTCAACTGTGGCAGACACAATAGCAGAAAACCCCAAGAAAAGGCCACGAATGGAAGTGCAGGTAGGTGGCAGCAGCAGTAGAGAAGGTAGCTTGAAGGGCCTGTTTGAGGACATCCTGCAGGAGCATGATGAGGAACATGGTGCAGGTACAACTTTCAACTTCAGACGTATATGATGGAGCAAACTATCTCACGCTCAGACAGCCCTTTCCAATACTGGGCAGTCGACCAAGTTTGGTTTCCCACTCTGGCTGCCACTGCTGCAAAGTTTCTCTGCGCCCCTGGTACTAGTGTGGACAGTGAGAGACTGTTTAGCACAGCATCTAATATTGTGGATGCAAGGAGAAATGGGCTGGAAGGGGAGAGAGCAGAAATGCTCATTTTCCTAAAGAAGAACTTGCTATTGTTATTAAAATTGTGAGCAATACTAAGTTTCCACAGCAGTGTGTAACCTAGTTTAAGTTACCTGTGTAAGGGTCCTCCACTAGAGGTCACTGTTTTTATTTTGTAGTTTTTGTTGGCCGACTCAGTTTCCCAGCAGGCACCTCGGTCAGGTGATGCAGTGCACACCTGAACCGAGGTAGCCATCAATCAATCTATAAATAGCTGTTTAGACTGGGAAACTGGGTCGAGCATTTTAGGTAACCCCACTGTCATTTGTGTGGGCATTTTGTTCTGGTCTGTTTTGTTATTTGTTTAGTTTCTACTTTGAGTTTAGTTGTGTTGACTTGGGCTCTCCTATTGGCAATGTTTCTGTGTATGTTTTGTGTGTCTGTTAGTGGAGCTGATTCAGTCCTGTCCTTCTGTGTTCTTGTGTTTAGCTAGAACAGGTAAGTAGGTAGGTGTGTGTTTGGCTAGGAGCGTGTTTAGCTAAGATCTATGTTGTGTTACAGTAACTAGCATGCTTCTAGCCATAGCCCCTATCTGTCTCTAGCTGTCCTGTGTTTCCTCTCCCCCTAGTTGCCCAGTGTGCCTAGCCTTTGATGGGTCCCCTAGCCTAGCCTTTGATGGGTCCCCTAGCCTAGCCTTTGATGGGTCCCCTAGCCTAGCCTTTGATGGGTCCCCTAGCCTAGCCACTGGGTATCCCTTGTCTGTGTTTCTGTGCCCCTATTCCCTAGTGTGTTTAAGCTATTAGGTAAGGATAGCTTAGTGCATGTTGGGGCTAAAGACATGCTTAGCTAGGTGTATGTGTAGCTGACTGCCATGGTTAAGCTTAGCTTAACCATGTTTAGCTAAAAGCCATGCCTAGCTGATTGCCATGTCTTTAGCCCTCGTCCTGTCCCTCTCTTGGTCTCTCGTCTCTAGTGTCTCCCGTTCTCCCTAGTGTCTCCCGTTCTCCCTAGTGTCTCCCGTTCTCCCTAGTGTCTCCCGTTCTCCCTAGTGTCTCCCGTTCTCCCTAGTGTCTCCCGTTCTCCCTAGTGTCTCCCGTTCTCCCTAGTGTCTCCCGTTCTCCCTAGTGTCTCCCGTTCTCCCTAGTGTCTCCCGTTCTCCCTAGTGTCTCGTTTCAGCTCCACGCCTCGTTTGTGTCCTGTTAGGTGTTTGTCCCCCTGCCTGTGTCTCGCCACAGGGCGTGTTGCGTGTCTCCCTTTGCCTGTGTCTCGCCACAGGGCGTGTTGCGTGTCTCCCTTTGCCTGTGTCTTGCCACAGGGCGTGTTACGTGTCTCCCTTTGCCTGTGTCTCGCCACAGGGCGTGTGTTTGTTCCCCTGTCCGTGTCTTGCCAGAGAGCCCCTGTTAGCACAAAGTTAAGTATGGTTTGAGTTTGTTTGTTCCTTTGTTTGTCTCTTTATTTATACTTTGTTTAACCTTTATTAAAAGACTCTTTTTTTTTTTTTTTTTTTTTTTTTTTTTTTTTGTTAACACCACCCCTCTGCCTCTATGCCTGCTCCTTCCGCCCACGGCGTTCAACACCTGCCACAACACCCCGGTCATGACAACCTGAAATATTTATATTTACATTCTGGGTTTAATACTGCTCTTGTTGAATATTAACTTGTTTATATTCTCTATACTATATACAGTGGAACCTTGGATTACAAGCATAATTCGTTTCAAAAGTGGGCTCGTATTCCAAAACACTCGTAAACCAAATTTTACTTTCCCATAAGAAATAATGGAAACTTAAATTATTCGTTTTACAGCCCAAAAAAAACAAATACATAAAAATAATTAATAGAAAAATATTAAGTAAAAATAAGGTCAAAAATAAGGTAAGGATAAGCGTTTCCCTTTGTGCATGCAGGCGCTGTGTATGTGTGTGTGTGTGTGAGGCTAGAGTAAGTGGAGACTCTCTCAGCCCCTCCTGTCTCCCTTTCCTCATCTTACACATTAAAACTTTCTTCTCTTGTTTAAACACACTTACACACACACATTAACGGAAAGACTGTTGTTCTGGTCTAAATTATTAAAGCTTCTCCGCTTTATTTTATGTTGCTCGCGACAGCATAACAGCTTGTTAATCCATGCTCGTGTAATGATGAGATGGACAAACTCGTCGATGCCTCTGTTCTTTTATTTTCTGCATTGTCAGGTTATAGTACAAACTTTCGGGTGGATCCTGCACTTAAATCCAACTAAAAAAAACTACTGAAGAACAAAACTCAGGCTCCATATCCTAACTTGACTTATTCTATCTCACATTCGCGTTCACACACACCGGACTGCATTACCCACAATGCATTTCCCGCACTAGACTACACTACAGTTGTGATGACGCGACGCACATGATACTCGGAGCTCGTAAACCACGACAACGCTCGTTTTTTAAGTCAAAATTTATTAAAAATCTTTGCTCGTCTACTGGAACACTCGTAAACTGTGTTGCTCGTAATCCGAGGTTCCATTGTATACTCTATTACTCAAGTCTATTATTTTACTACATTGTGGCTGCATTTACTTTTTTAAAGGACTACACAGATTGAGTACAACTTACTGTTGCACTTTTTTTTTACTTTTATATTTAAAAACTAAAATGCCTTTTATTTAACAAAAAAATTTGTGGACTTTAAGCTTTAAAGAGAGAATTTAGTTATATTGTTTATATATATATATTTTTTCTAGATTTATTTGTTCCACTGTTTTTATACAGTTATATTGTAAAAAAATTTACTGAAATACCTTTTTTTCAGTTTGCAGTGTTAGAATTGTGGCTGCATTTGAAGTTCAGTTTCTTTTTCAAAAATAAGTAATACTGTTAAATGTATGTCAGATAATAAAACACTCTAGTTCACTATATGTTCTTGTTCATGTTTTATTACGGGATAAATCTAAAGCACAGCATAAAATAATTCTTTCAATTAATACAGGGCTAGTAGTATCTACAGCTGTATATACAGGTATCGGATCAGTACTCGGTATCGGCGATACCCTGAGCCCAAGTATCGGAATCGGTATCGGGAGGAAAAATGGTATCAAAACATCTCTATATAAAACTAATAACAGTTTGGCTTTATTACACAAACAGTAAATTAGCAATTTCTCAAGGAAGAGATGAATGTATGAGTGACGTAACACAGCAACATGAATGTGATGAAGACAATGCAATTTAAATTCAGAAATAAAGAAAAATTATTAAAAATGAAAGTGACCAAAAATTCTCCTGGTCCTTTTTGGTAAATTTGGATTAACATGCAGGTTAATCTTCTAAAACACAAAATACAGAATTTTATATATGTATATATATATATATGTGTGTGTGTGTGTACATTTAGCTTTTGAGCACATTATGAAATAAATACAACAAAATTTAAACCCATCAGCCTTCCAGACCTCTGTTTATGAATACAAATTATACAGAAGTATACATTTATTCTCATTAATCATCAGATTTTAATTATCTGTTTTTTTCCTAACCTAATTATCTGGCTAGGTAAGACAAGACAGGTTGACATGACAACATAAATTAAAAACATAAATCTGACTGATTTTTCCCCATAAAAAGTCAAACAACTCACCAGAGTTCACAGAAATGCATTTTATCTCTTTTTAATCTGAACTCCTCTTGAAACAATAAACAAAAAAAAAATAAAAAAATAAACACAAGAACCTTCTAAGTCTCCTCTTTTGCTGAGCTAAGCACCATGTACACTTCTTTTTTTTTCTTCTTGGCTTACTCCTGTCAGAAAATCAACATAGTGGCCTCCACTGTGCAATCATGGTACTGCACCAACACTTAAAGGGGTCATACAGGCCTACATGCACTTTTTTAAGCTGTTTGGACTGAACTGTGTGTTAGGAGAGTGCGTACACAACCACTCTACGATGATAAAGAGCCGCCCAGTGGTTTTCTTTTCATTTATTACAACAACATGCCCCTTCTGAAATCAGGCCAATCTTAAATGCCTGTCACTGTGACGCCACACCACAAGAGGCCGCTCCTACACTAGTTGATTGACACTGGTGTTTTAGCAAAGACCCGCCCGGAGTAAGAAGAAGCTGTCGACCATTGTTTTTCGCCGCTGGAGCAAAATGTCGCCTAAGCGAGTGTGGTGTACAGTTGTTGGGTGTAATAGTGAACACAGCAATCGTCATTCACTACCGACATCTGAGCCGCTGAGGACGCAGTGGCTGAATTTAGTTTTTGAAGCTAACGTCCACGCCGATCTACCTAAATGCGTTCATGTTTGCGATAATCATTTTTCACCAGACTGCTTTAAAAACGCGGGTCAATATAAAGCAGGTTTTACTAGGAAGCTGCTCCTAAAAATGGATCTGTACAAACGCTTCGTGTTCCTGCTTCATCTTCACCAGACTCGGTGAGTAATTTCTTTTACTATGACTCTTTGCAGATCGCCTTTTTAATAATCACGATGAATGCGGAGTGTAAGTTAACTTACACTGTCATAGAACATGGTTATGGCTTCTTCTCTATGTACATCCGTATAATAATTCCTAATCGCCCGTTTATAATAAACAATGGATTAAGGTGATTGTCTTGTTGCAAACTGTGTACGTAGTCGGAAAACTATATTATGCTGACCTTTGTTACGTTAGATGGTTTATAACGATATCTGTCAAAGATAAAGAAGTCATGTAAACACATCAGTAAACACATTGCGTCCGTATCTCTCTCAGTAAGCTTCTCCGCTTTATGTTGTTGTTGCTCGCGGCAGCTAACAGCCCGTTAATTCATACCCACCTCTTTCAGCAGAGGTCATGAGCATCTAAAATTAGCATGTACAGAAACAGGTTGCTGAGAACAGAGCTAGTTTTTTTTTACCAGGTAAAAGTAGTGTTTTTTTTACACAATCCTTTTGGACTTTTAATTAAATATTACAAACTTTTTATTAGGACCCTAAAGATCATATTAACATTTAATGAAAAATGTGTCTGGATGACCCCTTTAAAGGCACAGTGTAAAACTTACGGCGGTTACATATGTACAACCTCTCGGGGGTGAGGCTTTCTCAAAAAAAAAAAAAAAAAAAAAAAATTTATTTGGAGTAAATATTTTGGAATGTAACTTTATTCAACAGAGCCTCTTTTTTTAAAACAAAAAGTCAGTAACTCAACATCCTTCAGTTTACATGTAAACGTATTTATTTATTTATGCTCCATACCCATTTAAACAGGAAGTAACATTACAATTAGAATAAAACAACTATATAATAAAACACACTACAACTTACATACAAATTATTATAAACTGGATGACAAAATAAGTTTAACTATTAGAAGAGATTGTTTATTCTGAATTTATAAAACAGAATCTAACTGCCAAGAGAAGAGACTGAAAACCATAACAGCATATAAAAATTGCAACCTGCCTCAGCAAAATTTAGTCAAATGCAAATAGAAACAACCAAGACAGAAATACGACAGATGACCGAATGACATGCAGTAAGTCTGAACTTATGGTTTTCCACCACGAGCAATTCCCCCCAGCCGTTCTGGGGCATAACGAAGCCATTTCTGAACTGTTGAAGCAAAGACAAACTCTGAGGCCTCCTTTTTTTCCAGCTTTCAGCTGTTGTTGTTGTAGGGCTTCTAAAGAATGAAAAACAAAACAAAAGTTAGAACTGCACAATGCAAAACTTGGAGTGGTAGTTGTTTATAAATGACAGAAGGTGGGTCCTAAATTTTTGGAAATGTGACTTTTACAAATGTACAGATATACAACATATGTTTTGAAATTTCTTACAATCTTCCATAGATACAATGCACACATTAGATTTTTTTTTATATACGTGTTATTTCACAATCTGCAAATGTTGTCCTACAATGTACATATTCAGTGCTATGAAAACAAATTTACTTAATGTAACAATGTAGTCTGTTATATTACGTGCAAAAAAAAAACCTGTAGGACAAAAAATAAATAAAAATCAATCCGTGGTGATGGTTTTGCAATTTGTCCCTTTAGTTTATAAACCGCACTCCCAAATACTTAAACTGTTCCCTCAGTTTAACAAATCGTGGCCACGGCTTAACAAACCGTACCCACGAATTTTCAATCTGTGCGCTCAGATACCGTACTGTTTGCGTATTTTTCCTTAACATGAAGACTTTTTTTTTGGTGATTTTATTATAAGCTTTTTACCCAGAGTTAGATGCATGCTGCACTGTTCGTGTTATAATTAAATAGGGCCTATTATTACATTGCATTTAGTTTAGGAGCAAAGGAATGACAACATAAACTGTACATTATTTGTTTTGTACTGTATTGCTTTTTACCTTCTCCTCTCCAAACTCACACTGCATGATTTTCAAAGTCATCGGATCACCATTGTTTACACAATGCACTATCTGTGGTAGCATTTAGTTTCTGCTGTGTTCACACTGCACAATGAATTGGCGACAGGAGGTTACACACTGCATGACTTTACAATAGGAAGAATCGCCAACAACTCTGTCCGGTGTGCAAGCTACTGCCAAACGCACACAAGAAGTGATAAGGAAACAATGCAAGATCATGCTGTCATTGTGGTCTATAATTCCTCCCCAAACAAACAATAATTAAAAAAAAGATGACGTCCTTGTTTAAGGTCCCATATAGTCAAAACTGAAATTTCATGGCTTTTTTCATGGTAACTGAGGGCTAGAGGCTATGAAACTACCATATAAGTTTCAAAACAGTCAATCCACAGTAAAATGCACACAGCCTGCATAAAGTAGCTGTGCCTTTTCACAAGCTGCTGTGACGTCCAATCTACTCAGTCACCGCTTTCAGTCACCACCTCGAGCACCAACCACCATCTCACCCTTTTTTTGCCAAAACATCACGTCCATGCCATTGCTGAACAACAATAACATGAAAACAAGTCGAAAAAACGCTTTTCAGTCGATAGATGTCGGAACTACATCATTGCACAGGCTTCCGAACAACATTAATATAAAAGACCAGTGGCACGTCAGCTTCAGCATCTTTCACACAGCCATTTAATTAAACTCTAAAAAATTTTATTTAAAATTTAATTTAGGTAATAGAAGTTAATTGATAAAGAAAATCTATTTATGACATTATTTTTGACAGCATCCTCATTTTATATGATTTTTTTTACAACAGCCCAAAACATTTAACAGTACTACAGTATAGCTTTGAAGGTAGGTTTTTCATCCGTATGTATATCCACAATTAATACGATTCTGTGTAAAAAAATAAACTGTACACATACGAGGCAGAACGATGCCAATAGCTACACAGTATTTAAGGTATTTCTATTTGTTACAACGTTGATATTTAAACCTTTGTAGTCAAGTTAGCATGATTCATAATGCTTCCTCTGTAGTGAGCCTGTGTGCTCCTCTAAACTGTCTGTGTTCTGCACTGCTATCGCGGTTGACTGTTGCACCTTTATTCTGACATTATCGCACGTGCTGCTTGGGAGTTAACCATGCACACTTATTTACATTCCGTGGAATAGACAAAATAAAATTATATTCCATGGTAACGATATATACCGTCATACTGCCCAGCCCTAGATCACCTTTAATACAAAGTCCCCTTAAGACAAGTCAGTTCACTCGGTCACCATCTTTGGAATGCCACTCAAGCATGCAAGTGCAGCTCCTATCTCTTTGAATGGGAAAACATCAACTTCTGTAAAAGTGTTCAGTAAGCTTACAATTAAATTTCATATTTGAAAAGACCAATGAAATCTGACAACTACAGTTTCATAAAGCTTGTTTCTTATGTTTACATACCATCAAAAAATACTTTTTTTGATGCTAGAGCAGCCAATGTGCATGCGCAGTCATGAACGCGAATGTGCGAACGCTGCTTGTTTCTATTCGCCATGTTGGGCATGGCACTTTGTCCCATTCATAAGTGATAGGACTGCATAATTTAAAGTCGTTGTTTAATACCAATCATTGATACGGCAATGTAAAACTACAATTAACAGTGATGATGAGCTAAGCATGTTAGTAATCTAGACAGCAAGAAAAATACACAAAACTTACCGTCAATTTTTTGTTTCTCCAAAACCCCTCTGTCTCTGACCTTATGCCAATCCTCTCAGTTTTTATTCTCGTTGTTTGTTCTGTCCGTCAAAACCTTGTGTTTGGAGGCGAATTCCGTTTTGGAGCTCCAGGACACTTTAGGAGAAAAAAAAGAGAATCATTCATATAAAAACATATTCATCACCTGAACACAATACTTTTTAAAAACTTTTTTAAACAACACTCACATAAATTTGTGAAATATGAATTAACTGCATAAATAAAAGAATACATATGTGCAAACATGAGCAATTATGAATTATGTGCATTATAAATCAGAATAGGTGTGAAATTTTTGCACGGGTTCTACAGTCTAACATACAGTAAAGGGCACATAAAGTTGGTGGCTTTGCTAATGATTGCGTTTAACATTAATAATATACCCATTACACTTGAAGCCATGACCACTAAAATCTAACACGGTTTTTCTCTAAAACCCCTCTGTCTCTGACCTTATGCCAATCCTCTCAGTTCCTGTTCTCCATGTTTGTTTTGTCTATTAAAACCTTGTGTTTGCAGGCGAAATCCGTTTTGGAGCTCCAGAACACTGTAGGAGGAAAAAAGGAGACTCATTCAAATAAAAACATATTTATCACCTAAACACAATGTACCTTTGGAAAAACCAACATCAAAAAGAAAAAATAAATATAATAATAAATTAAGTAAATTTAAAAAAGAAGTTGCTTAGTTTTTTGTTTGTTTTTTGACCAATATGACAACCAAAAACAAAAATCTAAAGCTAAAATATATACTGTTTTGCTTTTGATGCCAGCTGCCATTTCCATTTCAAATAGCACTGTAAATAGTAAGCTCTGAAGACATTTTAAATAAAACACATTTTTCCCTTGAGGTTTAAGAACTAGGCTACTTCACAATTATACCAATCTTGTATCAATGAAAAAAGACTTGCATAGATAAGTCATAGAATTAGCATATTCATCAAGTCTGGTAAATTAAATATTTTTTTTTTAAACAACACCCGTATACATTTGTGAAATATGAATTAACCATGCAATGAATCCCTACCAAAATTCATAGCGGTGTAACATACGTGGGGGTCGTCTCAAAGCTGTGGGGCGTGGAACGGTCCAAACTATTTTGTCGAAGAATAATAAGCAATTGCATAGGCACACAATAATAATAAGAAGAAGAAGAAGTAGAAGAAGAAGAAGAAGACGAAATACAGATGAATTTAGAAAAATTTGTTTATTGGGAATTTTGGGAAAACCGTGCAACGGATCCCTACCAAAATTTATTCCATGGCATTATTCCATCGAGCCACACGAAATGGTGAAGTAGCAGCTAAAAATAGTAACTAATTCTATTTACCTCAGGCAGTAGCTCGAAATATAAACTAATGCTACTCACCTCAGGTAGCAGTTAAAAATATACACTAATTCTACTCACCTCAGGAGAATTCTGGAAAGTGCAGGCCATCTGCAGGCTGTGTCACAAAATTGCTCAGTGCAAACTTAAGTTACACAACCAATAGTCACGCAGCATCTCTCTTTTGTCAATAATTGTGAAGGGTGCTCTAAATGGTTGCTGGGGGTGTGGCTTATTAGCATCATGATAAACGCGAAAGACAGTAAATTGCTGAGTTTTAAACTCTAAGTGAGAAATAGAGAGACTGTTTATCAATAAGCAGCTGTGAAGGCTTGTTACTATAGTAACTCCTGTGAGTGGCGGAGGAGGGTGGGGGGGAACGCACACTGCTCTGGGTCAGACACAGACAACGGCAAACAGGAACTAAGCTCTTAAACAAATGCTTCCCAACAGAATATCATAAGTCCGATTGCCAAAATTCTTTCACCGTGAGTGGCAGGAACTTCCAGACTACAAGATATTGAATTCTCATGCCTGTAGAGTGTATTATACTGACATGGCGACAGTGTAAAAACACCCTACGACACCCTCCGATGTTAAATGCGAGCCAAAAATTGAGTACATTTAAACAGCAAACAGGAATTAAGCTCTCAAGTGAGTGAACTGAACGGCAAGATAAATACACAAATCTTAGAATCAAATTATTTTTTTTCCTCAATAAAAATAATATATATATATATATATATATATATATATATATATATATATATATATATATATATAAACAGCAAAAAAAGAAACGTCAAAAAATGAAACGTTCCTTTTTCAGGACTGTGTATTTCAACAATAATGTTGTAAAAATCCAAATAACTTTACAGAACTTCATTGTAAAGGGTTTAAACAATGTTTTCCATGCATGTTCAATTATCCATAATCAATTAATTAACATGCACCTGTGGAATGGTCATTAAGACCTTAACAGCTTACAGAAAGTAGGCATTTAGGGTCACAGTTCTAAAAACGCAGGACACTAAAGAGACTTGTCTACCGACTGTGAAAAACACCCAAAGAAAGATGCCCAGGGTCCCTGCTCATCTGCGTGAACGTGCATTAGGCATGCTGCAGGGAGGCATGAGGACTGCTGATGTGGCTAGGGTGATAAATCGTCATGTCCGCACCGTGAGACGCTTAAGACAGCGCTACAGGGAAACAGGAAGGACGGCTGATCATCCTCGCAGTGGTAGACCACGTGTAACAACACCTGCAGAGGATCGGTACATCTGAATATCACACCTGCGTGACAGGTACAGGATGGCCACAACAACTGCCCGAGTCACACCAGGAACACACAATCCCTCCATCAGTGCTCAGACTGTCCGCAATAGGCAGTCCATGAGGAGGAGATGCACTGCAGTACTTCAAGCAGCTGGTGGCCACACCAGATACTGACTGGTACTTTTGATTTTGAGCCTCCCTTCATTCAGGGACACATTGGGAAACATTTTTAGTTTATGTCTTATGGTGTTGACTCTTTTAGTGTTCATACAAATATTTACACATTAAGTTAACTGAAAGTAAAAACAGGTGAACGTCAGAGGACGTTTCTTTTTTTGCTGAGTATATATATATATATATATATAATCCTATACATATTTTTTAAGCTTGGAAATCTCTTGCAGTCACTTTTGAAGCTGTTTTAAACACATACACACATGCATACACATTTTACAGAAATGCACTTAATTAATTTAATTTGCCGTACATTGTTGAATGAGGATGGGTTCCAAAACCAAAAATCAACATTGATTAAATGTTTGTCTTTTCAACACAGAAAAACAATGAATTATCAACATTGATTCAACATTATTTAGCATTGAATAATCAACCTCAACCAAAATGATGATTCTGATGAAATTTCAACATTGAATCATGTCACCTTGCTATCTGGGATGTCACATTAAACACAGTACTGATGAACTACTAACTCAATCTGTCTCTATTTACCTACAATCATTAGAATAACTCTATTCAGACAGAATATGGAGCTCAAAGTGCTTCACTACAGTTAAACAGTGACAGACCATAAATATAGTCATAATACCAATACAGTTATTAATTACTATTTACATTCTTATCTGAATGAATAATATTTTAGCTGCTTTTACTAATGTTAATATTATGTGAATGTGAAATAAATATTTTAAAATGTTATAAAAACTATTACTTATATGGGATTTTTTGTTTTATTATGAAATAGATTTGACCAAAGCATGTTGTGTACTATACAGTCTTTATTGGTTTCACTACACACACCATGGAAGCATCCACACTGAGCGAGGAAAAATTGTGAAACATAGAAAAATGTATGAGTAAATACATACATTTAATAAATAAATATATCAATAAACTATGTAAAATGTATTTATTAACAAGGCCAAACGATCACTTCAGGTGTTTGTAGACAGGAATAATTTACATCTCCACATATTCATGGACTAAATAGTGATGAAATGGTTAACAGAGGTGTCTTCATGTCCTCCCTCATTTTTAGCTCCTCCTCTCACACACTCTCTTACACACACACACACACACAGAACTAGTAAGTTCTTGTCAAAAAAATTTAAACGCAGACTGTCTTTCTCTCTCTCAGTGTGTTAGTGCAGGAAAATGGCTGAGGCCAGTATTTCAGTAGATCAGTTTTCAGTGGATCAGTTCATCTGTTCAGTGTGTCTGGATCTCCTGAAGGATCCGGTGACTCTCCCCTGTGGTCACAGTTTCTGTAAGGTGTGTATTAATGGCTGCTGGGATCAGGAGGATCAGAAGGGCGTCTTTAGCTGTCCTCAGTGCAGAGACACTTTCACTCCAAGGCCTGTCCTACGCAGAAACAACATGCTGGCTGAAGTGGTGGAGAAACTGAAGAAGAAGACTGAAGTCCAAGCTGCTTCTCCTGCTCACTGTTACACTGGATCTGGAGATGTGGAGTGTGATTTCTGCACCGGGAGAAAACACAAAGCCATCAAGTCCTGTTTAATGTGTTTAGCTTCATTTTGTGAAACTCATCTGAAACCTCATTATGAAGTTTCTTCCTGGAAAAACCACACATTAACTGAAGCTTCAGCAAAACTCCAAGAGAAGATCTGCTCTAACCATAACAAGCTGATTGTGATCTACTGCCGTACTGATCAAACCTGTATCTGTTATTTGTGTACGATGGATAATCACAAAGGACACGACACCGTCACAGCCGCAGCAGAAAGAGCTGAGAAACAGGTGAGAATGAGAAAGATTTCCAGGATGAGGTTCTTAATTATAGTTTATATCTAGAAACACTTTATAAATTTTCTGTGGGCTTTAGGTTGGGGGACTTTCCTGGCCAATTAAACACATACACCATGGTCCTTAAACCAGGTATTAATACTTCTGGCAGTGTGCCAAGTCCAGCTGGAAAATAAAATCAGCTTCTCCATAAAGCTGATCAGCAGAGGGAAGCATAAAGTGCTCTAAAACATCCTGGTAGATATAATATTCGAATTTTCTGAGATACTAAATTTTTGGTTTTCAGTAGCTGTGAGCCATAATCATAAAAATTAAAAGAAATAAACATTTAAAATATATCAGTCTGTATAATATATAAACTTCAGTTTTTGATGATATTCTAATTTATTGAGATGAACCTGTATACACCAGGTTTGTTTATGTGAAATTTAATTACACACTCATAGGCATGTTTTAATGAATGTACAATGCCATCTGTTGAATTTTAAGATGAACTAATGATTTTTTACAAGGTTGATGTTTTTATGATAAGGGCATTTCCCGTTAATATTTCAAATTAGCATATCTTCTGTTCCTGTGCGCTGATTGAGATGAAATAAAGCCCATATGTTACCTCAAGCTCGGTCACTGAAACATTTTAAAATGAGTTCAGTAGTTTTTATCTGATGCGTGCACAAACAAACAGACAGATTTGATGTGTTATATTACTCATCTTACACAAATATATTCAATGTACAGACACCCCAACTCTATAGTTTTATGTGTAGGTGTATAAAATATATATATATATACAGTGAAACCTCAAATTGCAAGTAACCAGTTTACGAACGTTACACAAGATGAGCAAAAAAGTTTTCATTATTTCTTATGGGGACAATCGCTTTAATGTACGAGTCGCTTCTGGAATTAATTATGCTTGAGAGAAACTTAAAATACTGTATTACAACAAAGCCAAAATAACAGCATAATGTTATCACTGGAAGTTCCCCTGATACAGCGCTGGACCTCAATACAATCACAGAAAACCTTTATAATGACGCCTCAGTGAAAGTTAACTAAACGTTATGTTGTTATGGTTCTGCATCAGGCTACAGACATTATCATGTGAAACTGTAAAATCATCTGTTCTGTGTTAACCAGTGTAATGTAAGCTAGCAACACAGCACAACATGTTAACCCACATAGGTGTTATACTCACCGTAACTCCTTTTACAGCGGCATGAAAAACTTTATTACATACATACATTTATAAACTGGGCATCTGACATGGATTTTACATTTTATTAACTTTTCATTTTTTTTTGATCTGGCTAATCTCAGGACAAACCATTTCATCATAGGAGTGTGGAGACTGGTTTTAAGTTATTTTACTAATTTTACACAAACTATAAGAATCCACCATGTCTGTGATGTTCTATAGTGTATGTAGACAGTATTATGAATGAACTGTGGTTTACTCAGTGACTGAGTGATCCTGCACTTCCCTGTACTCAGACTTCCAGTGGTGAGACCTGAGGTAGTGTCCACCTCTCCTCCCCTCCCCGTCTCGTACACTCAGTGAGAGATCTTCTTGGGCAGTAACCTGCCTCACAAACTAGAATCAGGGCACCAACCATACGGTGGCATGAAAAATGTAACCTGCATTGAAGGAACAGTAAACTGATTACACAAATGTCACCACCATTACAATTTATTTATTATTGTTTCACGTCTGCATTGTGCTGCTCCACCAACATGCTGTTCTGTGTGGCTGCCCATGGCACCGATATCTAAATCTGACTGTCAGCTTCTTATGGTTCCACATTTTGACCGAACTAACCACAAGCTTCACCTGTCACTCACATCTGAATATGTCACATGATATAAACATTCCTCTACATTCTGATAGGCGTATGTGTCACGGTCACCATCACTGCATGTGCTCTAGTGAATTATATGATTTAAACATCAAGTTAAAATTCAAACAGAGAGAGAGAGAGAGAGAGAGAGAGAGAGAACATAAACATAAACAAAGCAGATATAATGAGCTCCAATCCACTCTTGTCATCATGCTGGATAAGGATTTGTGTCTCTTAGATCCAGTGAAGGGAAACTGTAACACTACAACACACACACACACACACACACACAGCTGTATGTATGTTTGTATGTAATGAATTATTTTACTATGTAAGTACTTTATAAAAGGCTGAATGTAACTGTTCTGTCCTCAGAGTGAGTTGAAAGAGGAGCAGATGAAATCCCAGCAGAGAATCCAGGAGAAGCAGAAGAAGGTGCAGGAGCTGAAACAGGCTGTGAACACTATAAAGGTGAGCAGTGAGCAGAGACAGAGCTGCTCCTAGAAACACACACAACATGGACAACATGGAGTCATTTAGAGTCGCAGTAAGAGAGGGAATGATAGATGAGCTTTAAATCCTGTGTGTGTGTGTGTGTGTGTGTGTGTGTGTGTGTAACAGCTGAGTGCACAGACAGCAGTGGAGGACAGTGAGAGGATCTTTACTGAGCTGATCAGCTCCATGGAGAAAAAGCGCTCGGAGGTGACGGAGCTGATCAGAGCTCAGGAGAAGACTGAACTGAGTCGAGCTGAACGACTCCTGGAGCAACTGGAGCAGGAGATTGCTGATCTTCAGAGGAGACTCACTGAGCTGGAGCAGCTTTCACACACACACGATCACATCAAGTTCATCCAGGTAACACTCACTGTCTGATCTACACACACAGCTGTTTCTCACACACTCTCTAAAACACCCCCTGTTAATGGAACAGTGAATGTTCTCTGATGTCACAAGTGTGTTTTACATTTAATCTGCTTTCTGTAGGCTTTAGCTTCTGGACGTCGTTCTCCTCCATTGGACAGACCAACGTTTCAGACATCCAGCATCAGTGTCCATCAACATCTCTCATTTGATGGAGTGAGGAATTCTCTCTCAGATCTGAAGAAGAGACTCGAGGAATTCTGTGAGGAGGAATTCAACAAAATCCCTCCACATGGTAAGAGGAGCTGTTCCTGCTGGAGAAACACAATGATGGACGTCTTTACTCGCTCTGTGAAGTCTTATTTCTTAGCAATGCTCCTGCTGACATTCCTGCAGACAGTTTGAACTAAAATACTGATTTAAAATGACTAAACTGACTGTATCACTTTAAACTGTTTCCATCTTTTACAACCTGATGATGCTTTTTGTCTTCATTTCCATTTTTCTCTCCACAGCTGCAGCAGTTCAGATCTTTTCACTACCAGAGACACAGAGAGAAGAAGAGTTTCTGAAATGTACACACACACACACACACACACACACACACAGGTTTATTAGGTCTATAGAGAACCGTTTTCTTTAAAAGCAGCTTAGAAAATATTAAATACAGACAAGTGATGTGCAGGAATGTTGTAAGATTTTAAATGTAAATTTTATTTTTATTAGTTTATGTGTGTGTGAGAGACAGAGAAAGAGTGATAGAGAGAGCAGAGAAGATTTCCTGAAATGTATATTACACAACCAAAAAAAGTAATTACATAAATTTATAATAATACACACACCAATAATAATAATAATAATAATAATAATAATTTGGTTCATTTCAATAAGTATATCCTGCAAAATAAGTTTAGAAAACACTAAATACTGACAGATTGCAATAAATAACAGTTTTTTTATTTCTTTAGATTAAAATCTGAATGAACATTGAGACATTTCTCCCTCAGATATCAGCGCACACAGACAGCTGTCTCACTCTTCACATGAATATACAGTATTCTGTGAATTAAACCCAACAGGTTCACATTGTTCAGTTTGTTTTTATTTTATTTTTTAGATTTCTGTTATCTGACTCTGGATCCCAACACGACACATCGTAACCTCATTCTGTCTGAGAAGAACAGAGCGGTGAGATACAGTGAGAGAGAGCAGCAGTACTCTGATCATCCAGAGAGATTTAATTACTACAGGCAGGTGTTGTGTAAGGAGAGTGTGTGTGGACGCTGTTACTGGGAGGTGGAGTGGAGCGGTTATGGTGTGTCCATATCAGTCTCATATAAAGACATCAGCAGGAAAGGACAGGGTGATGAGTGTGGGTTTGGAAACAACAATCAGTCCTGGAGTCTGTGGTGTTCTTCTTCTTCTCTCTCTTTCTATCACAACAACATTAAGACTGAACTCAGAGCTCCATCATCCTCCAGAATAGGAGTGTATGTGGATCACAGTGCAGGAACTCTGTCCTTCTACAGCGTCTCTGACACGATGAAGCTCCTCCACAGAGTCCACACCACATTCACCCAGCCTCTGTACGCTGGGTTTAGACCCTACTGGTGTTCTGACTCTACTGTGAGATTGTGTGATCCAGAATAAAGTGTGTAGTGTTTTGTGTAAAATTCCTGCACATTGTCACATTGTTGCTCAGTCATCTGTCTCACTAACACACAATCCAGCTGCACAAACAGCTCAGTAATTTAACACAGCGACAATTAGAGAGTAAATATTAACACTGAATATAGTTTAATAAAAATAAACAGATGTATTATTAAATGTATTAAATGTATTATTATAAAGTTGTATCTGTGTGAAGAGCTGTGGTGAGATCCGGCACATCAGACGTCACTTTAGAATAACTTTATATTTACATTATTGAAAGTGGATGTTTAAAACTGACCACACACACACACACACACACACACAAATATGTTTCAGCAAAGATTTTTTGTTTTAATTTGCTAAAAAAAATAATAATAATATCTAAGGTAAATTTTTGTAATGCAGTGAATTTTTAAATCTTCTAAATAAATATCTTTATACTGTATGTATGTAACACCTGTGTAAACACAGACTTGTATTATTATGAGTAATATTTGTGTCATGAATGTACATAAGAAATTAATGAAACATAAAATAATTCAGTAATAAATCAATATCTGTGGTTTAGTTCTCACAAAGATCAGCTGTTATAAATCCCAATATTACTGTTATTAAATATCATACAGTCAGTACAGCAGTAAAACTCTATGACGGATGTCACTCATGAGATAGTTATCTGTGTTTCGAGTAGCTGCTTGAGAGAAAAATATTGAAAGACAAACACTCAGAGATAAACTTTATTACGTATTTAGGACACTTTTATAGAGATGTTAGTTCATTTCAAGTCGCTTTGAGAAGAAATTGATAAATTTTATAATCAAACTGCATAGGTGAGATAGGGGTATAACAGCAGGAATACCAGGGGGCGGGGGATGCAGCATTTTATTATCGAGGGCGGGCCTTGTAGGATGACTTTTACACACACACATACACACATACACACTAAATAATGGATTACATTTTTGAAAAAAATAACTAAATAACTGAGTACCTAAATGGCGGACCTAATGACCGATTACTCGTTACATCAAAAAAGTTATAGGCTACTGGTAACTCTCGAGTAGCAAAGCGTTACTACAACACAACACAATATAACAATGGCAGTGCAGGTTAGAGCGAGTAATCACTCAAAGCTTTATACATTTCCATTATCTTGCCAGGCTTTTTACTAAAGCATGTAGGGTTCAAAGCTTATCAACTAAACACTCTCATATTGGGTAATGGCAGACCTTCAATGTTAACGCTTGGAGTGGAGTTTGGAGTATTACATACAGCGTATGATGCTAAAACAGTTAGCAAATGGAGGCAGTTCTACTATAACAAATTGTGATTCCTTTTTTATAAATTAAGTTAAATTAAGTTAAATTCAGCTTCCACCGGCGGTGACCTCTGATAAACTATCAACACTCCAGTATTTCAGTACATATATTACACACCAAACACATAGAAGATTAATGTATATTTATTGTCAGTGAGAGACCCATGTCTAAGATATTTGAAAAACTTGTTTGTTATTTTTCTTCTTTGATAAAGCATCGTATCCCTGCGCAAATGTGTTAAGTTCCATATACTGTAAATCATTAAAGGAAAGTTTGCTTGTACTGAAGTTCTGTTAGTTTAGATTAAACAAGTGTCTAATCATAAAAATATTAATAAAATCCATAAAAACATTCAGTACTTTTACTTTTGATACTTAAGTACTGTACACTTGAAGGTGAATACTTTTGCACTTTTACTCAAATGGAAATGGAAAATCAGGCTTTAATTTTATAATATATTTTGTCACTTGTTGTTTCTGAGGCACTGAGTGGCATTCGATTAAAAGTATCTCTGCCCTGAGGACAGCTATGATGCATTCAGCAGTCATTAATACACAGCTTAAAGAAACTGTGATAACAGGGGAAAGTCACAGGGTCCTTCAGGACACACTGGACAGATAAACTGATCCTGATCTACTGAAACACTGGCTTTAGACAGTTTCTGTTTGTTGTTGTCAAAACGCACGTTATGGTTGCGAGAGTGTTAAAGTTACTTTCAGTAATGTGAGCTTAATCATGTCAGAGCGGTAAGTAATTAATTGAGCCGACGCCCATCTGAGGCCAACAGATAAGCAGAGAGACGAACACTCTCTGTCAGGCAGCCAAGATGTCGTACTGTCATCATGCAGCATTTTATACAACATGAAAAGAGTTATTTCACTTTTTTTTCTCAAATTTCTATCAATTTCATACCGTGACCATCCATTAGTTAGCTATAGCTAATTTCTCTTTTTGTTAACTAACTGTCTATGGCACATAAAGAAAGGTTTTTAAATCCTAAAATAAAATAATTAATATCATTAAGTAAATCTTAATATCATTAAGTTCTTGTTGTCTCTAATAAAAACACCATCTCTGTAAATCTACAGAATATTAACAGTTAAAGTACAATTGTAAAAGTCAGTATATAAAAAAAAATCCAAATATGTTAAGGTCTTTGCCCTCTTTGTTCCCTCTTTCCCAGTTTTTTTAAAAATCAGTCTAGGCATTTACAAATCAGTGATCTTTATTTTTTTATAAAAATGTAACTGCAGGAACACTTTGTTTACACATTCTGGTTTACATTTAATCTTCATTGATCTTGTGACACCCAGGGAATGACCATGCCTCAAAGCAAGAGTTTATATGGAACGCCCTTTCTGCTTAACAAGCTACAGAGACACAAGCTTGGGTGTCACATCGAGGTGTGTGTCTTTTCCCTGGTGGTGTCACATAATGACAAACAAGGCCATTCGACAACTGCCTTAAATAAAGTCTCATTCACATGGATGGCTCACTGTTGTGACCTCCATCATTATATTAGGGATTTTTATTTAATTCATAAATATATATTCAGGAAAAACAATTTGTATTTTTTTGTATTTTACAATGAACTTTAATAATTAAACGGCATTTAATAATTATTTTTTTAATATATTGTGGCGTGGGCGGGATTTTGATTGGCTACCATCATGCTTTGCGGGAGGGATTGTTTTGTGTTCACCCTGTTGGGAAAAGGTGTTTGGGTTAGTGGTTTCGCCCAGAGGAGTGTGTGTGTGTTAGATGTGTGTTTATAAGGTGATTGAATGTGCTATTATTGTTATTACGTGCTGTTGGAAAATAAACTACTCCAAGCCATTTGCATTGGGCAGCAAGGAAGCTCACCTGTCTCTCCAAGTGCCTGCTTAGCGGTGAAAAACGCTACATTTGGTGTCAGAAGTGGGATGGAGAGAAGCGGGTTGGAGCGCACCCCGGAGGAAATCCGGAGGATTCAGGTAGGCCGCCAAGTAGCAGAGTGGCTGAGGAGGAAGAAAACCCCCACTGACGGGGCCAGGGGCCTGGATTTTGGAGGGGATTCCTCCAGTGACGCAGCGCAGGAGCAAGCTACAGCTCCGTGCGCTGCCAGCCGGCGAGGCGACATGCAGCTGCGCCTGCCTGCCTACAACGGCGCCGTCAAGCCCCACGCATTCCTCGCCCAAGTGGAGCTAGCCGCCGACTACGCGGGCTGGTCCCCGGCGGAAACCGCCGTCCGGGTGGCCCTCTCGCTGGAAGGCGACGCGCTCCGGGCATTGGAGGACCTCCGGGCTGATGAGCGGAAGGACTGGGCGAAGCTGCGGGAGTCGCTCCACTTCCGGTTCGGCACGGGTAACCGTAAGGAGGCCGCGTGCGAAGAGCTAGCGAGTTGCGAGCGGCGCGCCTCCGAGCCACTGGGGGCATTTGCTATGGACCTGAGATCTCTCGCGCACCGGGGCTACCCGGAATTTGAGCACGCCCAGCAGGAGGAGCTAGCTCGTCGCGCGTTCCTTCGGGGAATCCGGACGTTGCGGCTGCGCGAGCACATCCGGTTAGCGGCACCGGCTTCCCTCTCTGAGCCATCATGGCTGAACACCACAGCGGAAGAGCCGAGCGATCTCCCGTGGCTCGGGCCGCTCGGTAGGTGAACCTAGCCTACACCTAGTCGCGGCTAGGCCTCGACCCAGCCTCCGAGTTTCCACGACGACGCCGAGGCCAGGGACCGCCGGACTACCGCTGCAATGTTCTCAGGCCTGAGGACAGCGTACCCCAGCAGCCGTTAAACTAGCTTCGGGGGGCGCCGAGGGGAAGCCTCCTCCCACAGCCGTTTTTGTTTCCCCAACTGCTGGATTTAACTTCCGGTCGGGACGTTTAGGAAATCACGCGGGTGTGTACGTGAACTGTGGCCTGGACGACGTTTCGCCGCGGGCGCTCGTGGACACCGGCTTTACAGTTTCGCTGCTGCGCTGGGGATTATTGGAGCGGGCGAGCGCGGTTGTATGCTGCCGGACCCGGCTTTAAATATTCGCACCGTGTCGGGGAGTTTTCTGAAGATACGGGCCTGTCGCACAGTGCGAATACAAGTAGGTGCAATCATTCTTTCTCATCCATTCTTTGTGGTAGACATCGAGGATGATTGTATCTTGGGGTTAGACATTTTGCAAAGGTGGGGTGCGGTACTGAATCTCGCGGACGGGACTCTGTGCGGTAGGTTAGCTAAGTTGCTAGTGCCCAAAGCGCAGCCGGACGTGTTAGTAGCACGCACCAGGTAAACATCCGGTAGCCGACCGAGCGAGGATAATGGCCGAGCTGATAGAGCGTAGCAGTGTGGGGCTAAGTCCGACTCAGACCGACGCCGTGAAGTCCCTTTTGCACGAGTTCGCGGATATTTTCGCGGTAGACGAGCGCGAGTGCACTCATACCAACTTAGTGCAGCACACAATCGATACGGGTAATGCAGCTCCTGTGCGGCTACATACGAGACGCCTCCCATTAGCTAAACGGGCTATCGCCGAGCAGAAGCTGCGTGAGATGGCCGACTCGGGCGTCATAGAGCCAGCGTCTGGACCGTGGTCTTCGCTGGTTGTGCTTGTGCGTAAGAAGGACGAATCGTGGCAGTTTTGTGTGGACTACCGGCAGTTAACACTAGAAGCGCCGAGCAGCGGTCATTTGACCGCAAGGGGGTAAAAAAAAAATAATACTTCACACTCGATCAATTTCCAGGACCCTCCTTTCATGACTTTTCCTAGTTCTGTGAGCTTAATCACCCTGTATGCTTAAATTTTTTAAATCGCACCAGTAAAACCCAGTATAAAGCTATTTTGCTCTTATTTACGTGAAATCGCTGACAGCTGCGCGGCGGCATGACGTTTCCTGTCTTTTCCAACCTGCGATTCTCATTTCTCTCAGCAGATGGCGCAAGGAATCGCGCATACTATTTATGCGTCATTCAGTGCGTATATGTAACTATCTCAGGTTTAATTCCATATATGCAGTTTATTATATATATATATATATATATATATATATATATGCTTCCGTAAAATATCGACAATTCGCCATTCGTTCTGGCGTTGATAATCAGCGATATTTTATAAGGACATTTAGGGAATTTCGCTTTACTTAATTTTATAAGGTTTTGAGAAAATTAATTCGTTCTGTAGCCTCCGTAAAATTATCTCTAAAACAATATTGTTTTACATATTACATATGTAATGGCCCCTCCTGAGGATATAAAGCCTCATTATTGAATGTAAATAAATCAGATCTACCACAGCAGATAATAAACTATGCTATGTCATAACCGAAGCAAACACCACGATTATGCCTCGTTTCGTTCAGTGTTGCTAGGCAACGGACCACGCGCCTAATCGGTTCACTTGGCCGCGGTGTATTATAAACCTGCGGAATGTTTCACTGCTTATGTTCATGTAATAAAAGCGAGGGAAATGTGGAGGTGATGTGTGGCCACTGAATGAGAACTAAATCAAAGATTTCAGTAACTACACTGAGTGTAACATCTGCATAGTGACACTAAACAGCTGAACACCTTCACTTTCCCGTTTACCTCTGAGAAAGAAAAAAGCTGTATGTTGTTTGTTTATATTTAGAATGTTTATAAAAGTACACGAAGTAGGCGCGCGCGCGCGCACACACACACACACACACCTCCCCTGAGCTCTCGGTCAACATCTAATGACCGTCGATATGCAAATGAGTCAAGACGTAGCCTAACGTGGTGTCGTGTTAGATGTTGACCGAGAGCTCAGGGGAGGTGTGTGTGTGTGTGTGTGTGTGTGTGCGCGCGCGCGCGCCTACTTCGTGTACTTTTATAAACATTCTAAATATAAACAAACAACATACAGCTTTTTTCTTTCTCAGAGGTAAACGGGAAAGTGAAGGTGTTCAGCTGTTTAGTGTCACTATGCAGATGTTACACTCAGTGTAGTTACCGAAATCTTTGATTTAGTTCTCATTCAGTGGCCACACATCACCTCCACATTTCCCTCGCTTTTATTACATGAACATAAGCAGTGAAACAATTCGCAGGTTTATAATACACCGCGGCCAAGTGAACCGATTAGGCGCGTGGTCCGTTGCCTAGCAACACTGAACGAAACGAGGCATATTCGTTGTGTTTGCTTCGGTTATGACATAGCATAGTTTATTATCTGCTGTAGTAGATCTGATTTATACAAATTTAATATTGTTTTAGCGATAATTTCACGGAAGCGAGTTCAGAACTAAATCGCTGCTCCGAGACGTTCAGAAGCTTCAAATAGAATGAACAAACTAATAACATTTTCTCCATACGATATAAAATTAAGTAGAGCTTTCCTTTTTGTTATAGTACGAAGCCCCTAGATGGACAAAGGAGGAGAAAAAACGGCAGAAAAAAGTCAAAAACTTTGGGTTATAATTCCAAACATGACTTGTTTTTTCCCTCTTCCTTTGTCCCCTTAGAGACTCTGTAGTAGGTTTTATCAGTTGAATATGAAAAAAAGATACCGCTTATTATCAACGCGGGAATGAATGGCGCATTGTCCAAGTGCAAGTTGATCTTGGAGCTAAACTATTTGCTTTGGGTGAAAGCGCCATCTAGCGATCATTGTGTGTCAGCAGCAGCTTCCCATTCAAAACAATAGGCGGTCAAATGACCGCCGAACGGCGTTTTTAGTAGGTGACACTGGCGCGGCGCTTCTAGTGTTAAACGAGGTAACTCGCAAAGATTCTTATCCGTTACTGCGAATAGATGATGCGCTTGAACACGTTGCGGGCTCGGCCTGGTTAGATCGCTGGATTTGCGTAGCGGGTATTGGCAGGTAGAACTCGCTCCGGAAGCACGTCCTAAAACGGCGTTCTCGATCGGGCAAGGGCTATGGCAATTTCGGCGCATGCCATTTGGCCTATGTAACACTCCAGCTACGTTCGAACGCTCGATGGAGAAAGTATTGGCAGATATTCCTCGCAACCGGTGTGTTGTTTACTTAGACGATTTACTGGTGCACGGCAAGGAATTTGAGGTCGCGCTAGCTAACCTACGGCAGGTATTTTTAGCCATCCGGCAGGGGCGAACTTGTGGCTCAATCCCAAAAAGTGTCAGCTGTTGCGGCAAGAGACCGTATTTTTGGGACACGTGATTAGCACCCAAGGGAATGCCACCAATCCGGCCAAAATTGCTGCGGTACAGAATTGGCCTGAACCGTTAAATGTGTCGCAGCTACGCACCTTTCTCGGGTTAGCCTCGTACTATCGCCGGTTCGTAAAGGATTTCGCCACGATCGCCAGTCCGCTGCACGGGCTCACAAGAGAGAACCAGCCGTTTCGCTTTACGGGAGGCTCTGGTCACGTCGCCCGTTCTCGAATATCCTGACGCGTCTCGTATGTTTATCCTCGACACGGACGCAAGCGATGTAGGGCTGGGGGCCGTCCTGTCTCAGGTTTCCGAGGGCAAAGAGCGTGCTATCGCCTACTTCAGCCGCGCGTTGTCTGGACCGGAGAGGAACTACTGCGTCACGCGGCGCGAGCTGCTAGCGGTCGTCGCGGCTCTTAAACATTTTAGGCCGTATTTATATGGGCAGTCTTTCTTGCTGCGGACCGATCACGCTTCGTTAGTGTGGCTGCTTAGCTTTAAAGAGCCTGAAGGGCAGTTAGCGCGCTGGCTTGAGCGGTTGCAAGATTACGATTTTATCGTTCAGCACAGAGCGGGGAAACTGCATGCTAACGCCGATGCTTTATCCCGCCGGCCGTGCAGCAACGAGCGTTGTCGGTACTGCGAGAGGGTGAAAGCGTGCGCGGGTGATTGCGACGTCGACCCTGTGAGTCAGAACAGTCTTCCTGCGCAGTCCTCCGGAGCCCCCGTCGGTAACCAACCGTCCGAGCCGGCGTGCAGTCGAGTTACTGCGTTGCCTAAACCATCGCCTATAGTCGTTGCGCCTGTGCCACAGCTGGACTGTGAACAGCTAATCGCCGAGCAGGAGAAGGATTCTCTTGATTCTCTTGAATTACCATTAATGTTATTAACATGTTTAAACACGGAGCACACAGCAGTAGGAAATGTATCCTATACTAACACGGTACAGCTCTGAGTCCAGTACAGCTCCAGCATGCTTTACAGCATTAGTGGCAGGCAGTTTAATTAGCAGTATACAGTAATGCTTCACAGCTTTGTTTAAAAAATAGAACTTTAAACTAGTCCTAAGTACATGGTTTTCTAAAATGTATGTTTAAGTAATTAAACATATTGAGTACTACTCATTTAAATCATTTAAATTAATCCAAATTAATAGATCTTGATGTGTATTTAGAACTTTCTGGTATTTATGAGCTTGTAGAAATTACACTTTTCAAGTTAACTGAACAAGTTTGATAGTTTAAGCCACAGTAACTGTCTCATAAAAGTTCCACCAACTTAAAATCTTTTAGCCCAGCAGTTTCGTCTGTGCACACGCAAACTTCCTGTGTTGAATTGTACTTATCAATATGGCGGATCAGTCTGTCTTCACATGATGTTATAAGTATAATCTTTACAAATTTGAGGACCCTAAAATTTATGACATTCTCACCAAGATTACTGAAAAAAATTCAAAGGTTGGGTGTTCTAGATCTCACACTGATGGAATTTACTCCCATCAAAATAAGTTACTGCCTGTTGAAGATTTAAGACTATTGCTGCAGCTATGTATTAATTATTTGGAAATTGCCTCTAAGGACATCTTTCAAAATGCAAGTCAAGCCAAGTCATTGTCACTTCAACCATATACAGTTTAGTACACAGTAAAATAAAACAACATTCCTCCAGGACCAAGGTGCTACATACAACATAAATTAACAACATAAATTAAACAAAATTACATAAAATAAACAAAACTAACTAGCTAACTTAGAGACCTAATTAGCTGGCTAGCTGGGACAAGACAGATTGACATTTCAAGTTAACACAGAACTATGTTTTTATACAAAAGAGACAACAAAGTGCACGCGCAAATGTGCAAACAAGAGACAAAGTGACAATGCAACAACATGATACAATACAACAATAAATACAATTTAATACATTTCATGAGCTATGAGACCCAACTTTCATGACCCTAGCTTTTCTATACCCTAAATATCGATCTGTATTACATTTCATTCAGTTAACTGTGCTTTGTAAAGTAACAGACATCTGGACATATGGATACTCTGCTGTACCTGTGCCATTGTGTGATATCCAAGCTATTGATCAGGATGGGGCCCTTATTGATTCACTTGGTTGCAACATTAAAGGAAAAGTGTTTTGTGTTTCTGCAGACAATTTGGCTGCTCATGGATAAGAACACCACCCTGACATTAGTGTTTTGGCCCTTTTGTTAACTTATAGACAATGCGGTTTGCGACCAGCCTCTGTCAGTGCACTGATTAAAATTCTAACAGACCAACTTCAGCTGGACTTTGAGTTTAGTTTACAATATGAAGACCCTGATAATAAGCTAAATCCTTGACTGACATTTCTGAGTTGCTCAAAAGGCAGTTGTTCATATGGTGCTTGTGGAATCAGATATCTCCTCCACATGTATGATCTGCATGTTTTGTTCATTTTAGAGAAAATATTGTAAATCTTTGTTTCTTGTGTTATTTTAAACAGGTATTTATGTCGTTTAATAGGATGCTACGGCAATTAAATTTGCATATCATGCTGCTCATGTTGGATTTATTATAAAAGTAAATCAGGTTGCTGGGCATTTCTTGTTTAAAAAAAAAAATTCCAAAATGGTATTTCATCTATTATTTTAAAGTGATAATATTAGAATTAAATATGTTAATGTTAATACTTTTCAAAAAACATTTAAAGTATGCATACTTTTAGATTACTCATTTGATTTGTAGCAACTTAAAGTTAATTAATAAAAAGTTTCATGATATTTGCTATTGAATACTATGAGTTAGTAAAGAAGTATTAATATGAATGAGTTCAACAAACTTAAACTTCTGTTTACTTTAAATTAGAAAATCATTACTTAAATTGATGTAACTGACCCCATTTTTTGAGTCATGCCAACTTATTTGGGTTTACATTCATTGACTGACAGTCTTCTTTAAAAGGTTTTCACCATTCAAATGTTTACTGTAGGTAAGAGTCTCATCACCATTCTGTGCTTGAAGTCTTCTTTAAATGTCAGAATTAAACTTGTTTTATGTCTTTATTCCAGAGAATTTTCGTCCCACTTTGATGTAATTGAATGGAAGTACTACTTTACCAGTGTGCTAGCCTTTACAGGACCAGTCACACTCATTCCTTCTTTTGGTGGCAGCTCATGGGATGGAAGTTTGAGCTCTGCACATTTGGTGCATCAAAAGGATTTTCAATCATTATCTTGTAAAGCATGGTACCTTTGGTCACGGATATTCAGTGTCCTGTCTTCATTTAGACTGTCACTGCTTCTTTAAGACCTGAGAAGGCCTGCACATGAGTTTGTATAGATCCCACAGTTTGCAGGAAACTGAAACGTGTGAAGGTGTGCAATCTTTCAGATGTAAAATGCGTGACTTATTAGATTCTAATACAAAAGACTATTTTTTCCCATATAAACTGTATAATGTTTGTGGCAGATGTAGTGATTGAGAGACTGTTTACCAATAAGGTCAATTCCGTTCATTCTCTTTTATGAACTTGTTACATACAGTATGGCAAAGTAAACCAGGTTGGGTTTAGACTTCATGAATTTTTAATTAAAATGGTCATGTGTATATTGTTTCTTTGTTTATCTTTGTTTTGGTGTCATTAGATATCCTGACCCGAATTAAAATACTACTTGAGTGAAGGGTAAATATAGATTGAAATATTAAGTGTAACATGATTCTACTAAATGTACTTAGTCGGGTCTATTAAATTTTTACAGGATAAGAAGGTAAAAGGTTTTTGGAGAGAAATTGCAAAAAAGGTCAAGTATTTATTCTTGTCACTATTTTGTTGGTGGATACTAGCCATGAACCTCGGTAAAAATAACTGAAAATACAAAATGCCTTTCTTTAAAACAAACATCATTATCGCAGACCCATTAATAGACTTATTTCACTTGTTCAGAGTAAAACATCTGTCTCAACAGCTGATGTTCTATACATGAAATTATTATTATTTTTTTTTTTTATAAAACTTTTAATATTTACCTTTTTAAGCTTTCGTCGCCGAGACGTCTGTGAACGACGCTTAGCCTACGTATTTAAGACCTAAATGAATTAAAAAACGACCCTGATCCGCTCTTTAGACGATGTTAATCAGATGTTCATACATCTGCCAAATGTCTGATTCACGTCGGATAGATGTCATTTTATTAAAATATCCCCCTCCTATTATTTTATTTTAATACCCTCGGTTAATTATAATTAACCATGGTCAACAGAATTCTGTGAAGGAAGGAAGCATAAGACCAACAGGATAAAATGGAGATTTTTATTTTATATTTAATGTTTTACACCAGCAGCAACTTACAAATGAGGTCTCAATTTAAAAAGATGTACAAAACATAAAACACCACCGCAAGATGGCGGCACACACTGTTGCAGTGGCACAGTGCTACTCTAGATGCTTGTGTGTTTTGTGCTTTTTTTTCATCCTAAGTACATTCTGTTGGGCAAATAACATTTACAGCTGGTATGATCTTCTCAAGATAGGAGTCTGCTGCGAACGGAGTATTACAGCAGAGTTTCTATGCTCACATAACATCCCGGTGGGCATAGCGAGAAGCACCGGCTCTCCATGGATTACCATCCCCATGGTAAGGAGGCGAAGGCAGCACAGGGAAAGAAAGCATAAGCGAGGCTGCAGGGCTGGTGCGCTAGACCTAGCTAGGCTAGGCTACGGAGCTAGGCTACGGAGACAGCCACACAGACAGCGTCTAATACCATCGCGAATGACAGCTGTATTATGTTAATCACAGAAACCTGGCTTAATCGACCCATCCCGGACTCTGCTATCGGGCTAGCAGGCTACACAATACAGCGTCATGACAGAACAAGGGACTCCGGTAAGAGTAGAGGAGGGGGCTCTGTGTTTATGTCAATAACTGCTGGCGTACTAACACAGTGACTGCGGACAGTCACTGCTCCCCAGACCTGGAGTATGTGACTGTTAAATTTAGGCCCATTTACTAACCGAGAGAGTTTAATGTGATCATGATAACTGCTGTCTATATTCCACCAGATGCTAACGCTAGCTCGGCTATAGGACAGTTATATAGTAGCATTAGCAGATGGCAGAGCATGTATCCTGATGCTGTACAAATCATAGCAGGGGACTTTAATCAGGTAGACTTAAAGCGCTCCCAAAAATCACTAGCATGTAAAATATGCTACTAGGGAAGCAAACACACTGGACAAGGTCTACTCAAACATCAAGCTAGGCTACAGGGCAAGATCACTACCACACCTGGGCCAGTCTGACGACATGTCCTTACTTTTAGTCCCTGCATATGCTCCCCTCAGGAAAACTGCTCTTACAACATGGCCTGCTGGAGCCTCTCAGCAGCTGCAGGACTGTTTTGACAGGACGAATTGGGTTGTCTTTGAAGATTCAGACCTGGGGGGGTTCACAGACAGTGTTCTCTGCTACATTAAAAACTGCATAGACACAGTGGACAAACGCATATGGATTTATCCTAATCAAAAGCCCTGGATGAACAAGGGGGTCCAACAGCTTCTGAAAAAGAGGAACAATGCCTTCAAGTCTGGTGACACGGCTATCTACAGCACAGCCCGAGCCAACCTAAAGAGAGGCATCAGAGAGGCTATATTGATGTACATGAGTAAAAATCGAGGACCACCTGGACAGTCACAACAGCAGGCAGGTGTGGCAGGGAGTTCAGCATCTTACCAACTACAAGACCAACGTTGGTGTTGCTGATGGTGATGCTTCGCTGGCAGAGAAACTGAACTACTGCTCTGCCCATTTTAAGTAGATCAACCAGGTGCACCCATACTTCAGGGGTCTGTCAAGAACTAACCTGAGATGACCAGAAGACGTAGCTTTAGCGGTTAGCCCTGTGTAGCGTGACTGGTAAACCCAAATGCGGAGTGACACGAATAGGCAGGATAATCACGCAGTTAGTCTAAGGACTCTCACGATTGGGGAGCAAGGGAAAGACACAATCTAACCCGCGTCCTATAAATACACACTCAGCAAGAAAGCGAAACCAAAAAGGTGAGTACTCACAGTTAGATGGCCGCAAACGAGGCAACATCGGGCAACTCAATGACTGAGCGTTGTACTGAGGTTTGTTTACTCCTTTTATACTTCCTGGTTTGCGACCGCCTTACTTCCGGGCCCTAGTGCCGGTCGCGGCTTGAGTGTGCATGACAGTACCCCCCTGTCCAGGACTGGCTCCTGACGGTCCTGGGGTGGAGGATACCCGACGACGGTAGTCTCGAATGAGTTCGGGGTCGAGGATGAACCGGGCCGGAATCCACGATCGTTCCTCAGGGCCGTAGCCTTCCCAATCGACCAGGTACTGGGTGCCTCTGCCCCGAGGGCGTGAATCGAGGATCCGACGCACGGTGTAGGCGGGACCACCGTCAATGATGCGGGGAGGAGGAGCAGGGGGGGTGGGTGGAATCATTGGAGAGGTGATGAAGGGTTTGAGTTGAGATGTGTGGAAAACCGGGTGGATCCGGAGCGCCGCAGGCAGCTGGAGCCGGTAGGTGACAGGGTTTATCCTTAGGGTGATGTGGTATGGTCCTATGAAGCGAGGTGAGAGTTTCCTGGATTCGGTATGAAGGTGGAGGTTCTTTGTGGATAACCATACCTTGTCACCTACTCTGTACAAACGTCCCGGAGGGTGTCGACGGTGGTGTTGAGTGGTATACTGTTGATTGGCCTTCTGGATAGCGAGGTTGGCTTGGTTCCAGAGCCGTCGACACCTACGGACCAACTGTTGGGCCGATGGTACGTCGACCTCCGGTTCTTGATGGGCAAACATCGGAGGTTGGAAACCATAGCATACCTCAAATGGGCTTAGATTGGTGGCTGAGGAGACGTGTAGGTTGTGGGAAAGTTCTGCCCATGTGAGGTAGCGGGCCCAGGAGCGCTGGCGGTCGGCCACAAAACATCTTAGGTAGCGCTCCAGTTGTTGGTTGGTCCGTTCCGTCTGACCATTAGTCTGAGGATGGTATCCGGATGACAGACTACTGGTGGAATTGATCAGACGGCAGAAGGCCTTCCAGAACCGGGCGGTGAACTGGGGCCCCCTGTCCGAGACGATGTCTTTGGGGAACCCATGCAGGCGGACTACGTGTTCCAGTATTAGCTCAGCGGTGGTTTTGGCTGATGGGAGTCCGGTGAGGGCCACCAGGTGCACAGCCTTGGAGAACCGGTCAACAATGGTGAGGATGGTGTTCTTCCCTTCGGAAACCGGCAGGGCGATGTGCGTCCAGGGCCGCCGAGGAACAGGAAGTGGTTGAAGCTCTCCCGGGGGTGGCTGATTGGTGTCCTTGGCCCTGGCGCACACCGGGCACGCCTGGACGAACTCAATGATGTCCCTTCTCATGGACGGCCACCAGAACGCCCGTTGGATGAATGAGAGGGTCCTTCTCGTCGCTTGGTGTCCGGCGATCGCGGAGGAGTGGCCCCATTGGAGGACGTCTGATCTCATGTTCTGGGGTACGTAGAGTCGTCCAGGCGGCACGCCTGCCGGCCCGGCCTCTGCGGCCTGTGCCTGGCGGACCCTTGTCTCCAAGTTCCACTGAAGAGGTGCGATGATCCGGGAAGCGGGGATGACAGGCACGGGATCCGCCCGGGGAAGGTCTTCGTCATGTTGTCTCGAAAGTGCGTCGGCCTTGGTGTTTTTGGACCCCGGGCGGTACGATAGGTGGAAATCGTACTGTTCGAAAAATAGAGCCCACCGTGCCTGTCGTGGATTCAGTTGTCTTAAGTTCCTGATGGTGATGAGGTTCTGATGGTCGGTCCAGACGATGAACGGCTCACTGGCGCCCTGGAGCCAGTGACGCCATTCCTCCAAGGCCCACTTTATGCCCAGCAGTTCGCGGTCCCCTACCCCGTATCGCTGCTGAGTGGGGTTGAATTTTTTGGAGAAGAAACCACACGGGTGCAGTTTCTGGTCTGGACCTCGTTGAGAGAGCACGGCGCCGGCGCCCACATCCGACGCGTCCACCTCCACAACGAAAGGTTGGTTGGCGTCTGGGTGGAGAAGGATGGGAGCGGTGGTGAAACGATGACACAGATCTTGGAAGGCGGAGATGGCAGCAGGTGTAAGGCGAAACGGGTGAAGCGAGGGCCTGGTCAAAGCAGTTAATGGTGCTGCAACTGTACTGTAGCCCCGGATGAAGTGACGATAGAAGTTCGCAAACCCCAGAAAACGTTGAAGCTGTTTGAGGGTCCTGGGTAGGGGCCAGTGACGCACAGCTTCGAGCTTCTGAGGATCCATGGCCACACCCTGGGGCGAGATGACAAAACCCAGGAACGTGGTGAAGTGCTCGTGGAAAGCACATTTTTCCAGCTTGCAGTACAGTTGGTGAGCGAGCAATCTCTTAAGAACCGCCCGAACATGTTGGAAGTGCTCCTGGAGGTTATGGGAATAAATGAGGATATCGTCCAGGTAGACGAACACCCATCGGCCCAGCATGTCTCTGAGGACGTCATTAATAAATTGTTGGAAGGCCGAGGGTGCGTTGCAGAGTCCAAAGGGTATGACCAGGCTCTCGTAGTGTCCAGTGGGTGTGATGAACGCCGTCTTCCACTCATCGCCCTCTCTGATACGCACCAAGTTGTAGGCGCTCCGGAGGTCCAACTTCGTGAAAATGGTGGCACCAGAGAGGGCGTCCAGGGCAGAGTTGGTGAGTGGCAGCGGATGTCGGTTCTTTATTGTGATCTTGTTTAGCCCCCGATAGTCGACACATGGGCGAAGTTCGCCCCCTTTCTTCTTCACGAAGAAAAACCCCGCGGCGGCTGGTGAGGAGGAGGGTCGGATGGTACCGTGGCGCAGGGCGTTGGCGACGTACTCCTCCATAGCCTGTGTCTCGGTGGTCGATAGAGAGTAGAGATGGCCGCGGGGGGGGGGGGGGGCGGAGCCTGGCTGAAGTTCAATCGCCAGGTCGTATGGGCGATGAGGTGGTAGGTGAGTGGCTCTTTTTTTGCAGAATACTTCAGCCAGGTCTCGATACTCAGGTGGAATGGCGTCGGTGTCGACGTCGGGGACCTCGGACTCCTTGGAACACGTCCCAGCCGGTGCCCGGAGGCAGAGCTCGGTGCAGGTCGCCCCCCACTGAAGGATCCGGTTCTGTGCCCATGAGATGAGAGGGTCGTGCTGCAGTAACCAGGGATAACCGAGGATGACCGGAGGTGATGAGATAGGTGTGAGGAAAAACTGTAGCTGTTCGTGATGCTGATCGATGATGAAAGAGAGAAGTTGGGTCTGGTGAGTGATGGGGCTAGAGGACAGGGGCCGACCGTCGACTGAGGTGATGTGAAGCGGCTGGGATAACGCCTCGATCTTTACCCCCATTTCTTTGGCATACGTGGAGTCAATGAAGTTCCCCGCGGCACCGGAATCGATGAACGCGGTACTTCGGACCCGTTTGTGGCCAAATTGGAGGGTTACCTGAACCGTGAGACGCGAAGTGGTGGTGTGGGTGGTGGTGGAGAGGTGGATGGCGCCCGGTGAGTCTCTCCCCTTGTTCACCGGGGCTGCGCGTTTTCCTGGGCGTAGCGGACAGATCGCCCGGTGATGGGCCGCTGACCCACAATAGGCGCACAGACCTTCTCGGAACCGGCGTTCTTGTTCTGTCACGGTTAGGGAGGCGCGTCCTAATTGCATGGGTTCCCCGGCTCCGGTGTTAACCACGGCAGGAGGTGGAGATCCGACAGGTTCAGTGATGGCGGGAGTGAAGGTGGTGGATGGTCGAGGTGACGTGTAGGCGTGGATTGGAGCAGGCGGCAGGGTCCTCGGGGCTGGCTTCGGACGAGAGAGGAGGCGCTGGTCGATGCGGAGGGCGAGTTGGATTAGCCCCTCCAGTGTGGCGGGAAGTTCTCGTCCGGCCAGTTCATCCTTGATGCGTGAAGCCAGTCCCTCGTAGTAGGATGTCCGGAGCGCGGCGTCTCCCCAGGCTGTCTGTACTGCGAGGGTGCGGAATTCGGCAGTATAGCGACTCACGGACAATCCTCCCTGCCGCAGGTGGTAGAGCTTTGTGTCGGTCTCCACCTCGCCCGCAGGATGTTCAAAGGTGAGTCTGAGCTGGCTGGTGAATTCGTTGTAAGAATGAGCGGTATCGGTGTCTGCTCGAAGCACTGCCGTGGCCCACTCAGCTGCCTGCCCGGACAACAACGATACGAGAAGAGCAATGCGAAGCCGATCGGTGGAGTACTTGGTGGCGTTGAACTCAAACACCAGATCTAATGCTGTCAAGAACACATTACATCTTCCGTCCGTGCCGTCCCATTTATCTGGTAGAGCTAGAAAGACATCTGAAGGGGGGGGAGGCGGCGCTGCGGCCGCCGCGGCGGGTGGCCGGCTCGTCGCGTCAGCAACAGCCGCGCGGAGATCCGCGTTCTCCCGCCGGAGCTCCGCCACCTCGCAGCGCAAGGCCGCGACGTCTTGGACGCTCTGATGCAGAGTAGCGAGCTCTCCGGTTAGCTGATTGATAAGCGCGGCATGCTGATCCACCACACCGCAGAGACGCGCATGCTCCGCTGGGTTCACCGCGGTAGGCTCAGTCATTCTGTCAAGAACTAACCTGAGATGACCAGAAGACGTAGCTTTAGCGGTTAGCCCTGTGTAGCGTGACTGGTAAACCCAAACGCGGAGTGACACGAATAGGCAGGATAATCACGCAGTTAGTCTAAGGACTCTCACGATTGGGGAGCAAGGGAAAGACACAATCTAACCCGCGTCCTATAAATACACAATCAGCAAGAAAGCGAAACCAAAAAGGTGAGTACTCACAGTTAGATGGCCGCAAACGAGGCAACATCGGGCAACTCAATGACTGAGCGTTGTACTGAGGTTTGTTTACTCCTTTTATACTTCCTGGTTTGCGACCGCCTTACTTCCGGGTCCTAGTGCCGGTCGCGGCTTGAGTGTGCATGACAGGGTCAGGGGTAGCTCAGTGGTTAAGGCATTGGACTACGGTTCGGAAGATCCCAGGTTCAAACCCCACAACCACTAAGTTGCCACTGTTGGGCCCTTGAGCAAGGCCCTTAACCCTCAACTGCTCAGATGTGTAATGGGAAAAAAAAAATGTAAGTCGCTCTGGATAAGAGCGTCTGCCAAATGCCTAAATGTAATACTTACACCGGGCGCTCAAGAAGCATGGACAGTAGAAGAGTGGGAGGTGAGGTGTACCCTGCAGTCCATTAAAGGTCCCACACATCCCATTTTTCATTAAATGTTAATATGATCTTTAGGGTCCTAATAAGAAGTTTGTATTATACGTTAATTAAAAATTCAAAAGGATTGTGTAAAAAAAACACTACTTTAACCTGATAAAAACTAGCTCTGTTCTCAGCAACCTGTTTCAGTACATGCTAATTTAAATGCTCATGACCTCTGCTGAGACCGCCCCCCCCAGTTCTGTGGGGCGTGTCTTCACAACAAACGTGGGGTATAGCCACGGGAGTGTAGTCCAGTGCGTCAATGCTTTGGACTGCATTACCCACAAAGCATTGCCCACAACGCAGTGCTTTGTGGGTAATGCAGTCCAAACTGGAAAACGCTGAAATATAGAGCCTGAGCCTGTTTTCTTAAGTAGTTTTTGGTTTGATTTAAATGGAACCTACGCGGAAGTTTGTAATATGGCCTGACAACGCAGAAATTAAAAGAATGGACACGCAACGACTCGACTTGTCTTTCTCATCACTGCATGGGCATGAATTAACGGGCTGTTACGCTGCCGCGAGCAACAACAACATAAAGCGGAAAAGCTTACTGAGAGAGATATGAACGCGATGTGTTTACTGATGTGTTTACATGACTTCTTAATCTTCGACAGACATCATTATAAACCATCTAACGTAACAAAGGTAAGCATAATATAGTTTTCCGACTACGTACACAGTTTGCAACTAGACAATCACCTTAATGCATTGTTTATTATAAACGGGCAATTAGGGATTATATAGAGACGGCTGTACATAGAGAAGAAGCCATAACCATGTTCTATGAGAGTATAAGTTAACTTACACTCCGCATTCATCGTGATTATTAGAAAAGGCGATCTGCAAAGAGTCATAGAAAAAGAAATTACTCACTGAGCCTGGTGAAGATGAAGCAGGAAAACAAAGCGTTAGTACAGATCCATTTTTTAGGAGCAGCTTAATAGCGAAACCTGCTTTATATTGACCTGCGTTTATAAAGCAGTCTGGTGAAAAATTATAAGCGCAAACATGAACGCATTTAAAAAAAAAAGCTTAAAAAAGTGCATGTAGGCCTGTATGACCCCTTTAACACCAGGAAGGCTGCAGGACCGGATGGCAACTCTGGAAGGGTGCTGAAGGACTGTGATGACCAGCTGGCTGGAGTCCTCACCAGGATTTTCAATCAGTCCTTGTCCCAGGCCACTGTTCCACTCTGCCTAAAATCCTCAATTGTAGTCCCTCTGCCTAAAAAATTACACATTAACAGTTTTAGTGATTAACGGCCAGTCCCTCTCACCCCTGTGGTGATGAAGTGCTTCGAAAAGCTGGTACAGAGTCACATCATTTAAATCCACACACCAGTTTGCATACAGGACGAACAGATCCACAGAGGACACCATATTAACAGCTCTCCAGGCACCGCTATCCCATTTGGAGCACCCGGAAGCTAAGTAGGGCTACTTTTTGTGGATTATAACTCTGCATTTAATACCATCCTTTCCCACAAACTGATGGACAAACTAGTGGACCTGGGGCTTCCATATTCCATCTGCCTATGGATTAGGAGCTTTCTGCATGATCGCAGTCAGAGGGTGAGAGTGGGCCCATATACATCGCCGGCCATCAGCCTTAGCACCGGGTCACCACAGGGTTGTGTTTTGAGCCCCCTGCTCTACACCCTGTACACATTAACGACTGTTCACCTGTCCAGCATAGTAACACCCTTGTCAAATTTGCAGATGACACAACAATAGTAGGGCTCATCTTCGGGGGGGATGAGTCTGCCTACAGGTATGGGGTGGAACGGCTAACAGCCTGGTGTGAAGAAAATAATCTGCTCCTCAACACCTCTAAGACCAAGGAGGTCATCATAGATTTTAGGAGGAAAAAAATGGACATCTCACCACTGTTTATCAGCAGGCACTGTGTGAAGAAGGTTCTGTACTTCCGCTTTTTGGGAGTACATGTTGAAGAGAATCGGAGCTGGCGGGTAAACACATCTGAGATGCTGAAAAATGCCCAGCAAAGACTGTATTTTCTGAGAATGCTCAGGAAGAACAACATCTCCCAGAGACTGCTGGTGTCTTTTTATCGATGCTCCATTGAGAGCATACTGACATAATGCATATGTGTGTGGTACAGCAGCTGCACTGTGGCCCAGAGAACGGCACTGCAGAGGGTCATTACAACTGCCCAGAAGATTGTCTGCTGCTCCCTCAGCAATCTGGAAAACTAACACAAATCCCGCTGCCTTAAACTTGTCAATAAAATTGCAAAGGACAACTCACACCCAGGACATCAACTCTTTGATCTACTGCCGTCTGGCAGATGGTATAGAACATTAAAAACTAGAACCAGTAGAAATAAAAACAGTTTTTATCCCAGTGCAATAAGAGTACTGAATGCTGCTATAAAAAAGGTTCAAACAATGTGCAATAAGATTAAATTATTTATGCATTTTTTTCTGCAATTAATGCAATTCATGCAAAAAAAAAAAAGATTATGGATCGTGCAATAACAGAATGTACGCTTTGTGGGAGTGTGTGTGTGCGTGATTATGTATTAAGGTTGCATTGAGGGATGGCACTTTAAATTTCGTTGTACTTGTTGCAATGGCAATAAGGACTATTCTATTTTATTCAAATAAGTATTAATCATAAAAAAAGAAAATTAAACACCAACAGAAAAGTTTTGTACTTCATTATGATTTTTAAATATCACCGTTAGATACAGTTGAAAAAAATATAGAAATAGATTCAATAAAAATTCATGATACTTAATTTAGCGAATGAACAATATTTATACTTTGTTCCTATTGCTTCACAACTCATGAGAACAGACCGAAACCAGAACCGAGCCACAGATTAAACACCCACGCGCATATAACTTTTTAAGTGTGGTTAAAAAAATACAAGAAATAGCTTAAACCAAAATAATGTGACTAAACATCGCTAAACAGCAGGTGACATTTATGTTCAGTATTTCGTTTCTATTTAGAAAGATTATTTATATATATATATATATATATATATATATATATATATATATATATATATATTTCCTGTCTACATTCCAGCAAATCGATCTACAGACCTCTTCAACCTCTGCCATCATCCACTTTGACCATCTGTTTGTAGGAGATCGAAGCTATCTTAGTAGGCACCTCACACCAGGTTAGGACATCTAACATCACCAGTATTACCTTTTCTGGTCAGGATATCCCATTGTCAACATGTGTTATAAACCTTGAGGTTAAAATGGACTCTCATTTGACGTATGAGGTTCATGTCAAACATCTGTGTAAAACATCTTATTTCCCCCTCAGGAATATTGGAAAATTGCTGATACACCCATTCTTAAATCTTTTCACTGACTCCCTGTTTCACTTAGAATTGATTACAAGGTTGCCCTCCTTACCCACCAATGTATTTATGGGGATGCCCCTCCCTACCTCAAAGATCTTATTACCTCACATACGTCCACACGCAACCTCCGCTCTGCATCAGTACATCTTTTAAAACCTCCTAAGACTGAACTTCATACTATGGGAGATAGGGGCTTTTGCTCAGCTGCACCTAGACTGTGAAATGCTCTCCCTGAGTATCTAAGGACGTGACAGACTGTTGACGTTTTTAAATCTGGTCTTAAAACTTATCTTTTCATCAGAGCTTTCGGGTCAAATTAATTTGTAGCACTTTGAGATTTGCTTTAAATATAAAGTGCATTATAAATAAAATTTATTATTAAATACATTATTATTTGCGTGATTTTCAAGCTCTTAAACAGAATGGGGTCTTTATTGACTCACTTGGTCCAAACAATAAAGGAACAGTGTTTTGTGTTTCTGCAGATAATTTAGCTGCTTATGGATAAGAACACCACCCTGACATCATAAAGTGTTTTGGCCCTTTTGTGAACCTATGGACAATGCGGTTTGAGGGGAAGCATTGCTTCTTTAAAAACGTAATGCATGATGCTCAGAACCTTAAAGACAATCTCAAGACTATGGCAGTCAGACATCAATACATGATTGTTTTTATAAGTTCAGACTGCTTTTTACGATCCAAAATTCAAACACATGCTGTTAACTCGATTTCTGTGTCGGCTCTACTAGACATTGCCCAGATTTGTAAAAAAATAAAAATAAAAAAATAAATTATTTTTAGCACTTTGATGGTCACAGTTGATGGTACAGATTATGTCAATGCCATGTTTGGGAAACATGGGAAAAAGTGAATAATGAGGTTTAATTCCTCTCTACTGACTATGACTGTTGGTTTGTGGAACACCTTCTTTGCTATGAACTGTCCCCCACTGAAATAGGACACCATCGCTCTTTTCACCTGCACTCACAACTAAATGATACTGTGACCACTGTGTGTCTACAGAATTGATGGGTGCTTATTGTTGAGTACAAAGAGGTTTTTAACAGTTGCACAGAATGGAAACAAGTAAACGGTGGGTTAAATAGATATTTATATCTATTTAGAATAAACATTTCAGAATCATTTTGAATATGTGAATTGATGATTTAATATCTGTAATATTTTCTTACCTTCACACAGCACATCAATAAGCACAATGTCTTGTGGAATCATACAGTACATGTTGTTGAAGCTGACCAAGTAAAGTGAAATGTAGTGGATGACCAGCCTCTGTCAGTGCACTGATTAAAATTCTAACAGACTGTAAAAACCAAGACCTTGGTATTGTTTTAGGTGTGGAGAAGATGGTCACATTGCTTCTTCTTGCAGTAATGCACCAAACCTCGACCTTGTGCAGTCTAAAAGGAAAGAGCTTAGAGAGAAGCAGCATGCTTGGGACATGCAGAATGGTAAACTAAGACAACAGGATTTAAACTAGATGAGGGCCCTGTTGCGGGACACACAGAGTCCATGCTTAATTCATGTCCCACATTCAAAAATCCTCAGAGATGCACTTTAAGGATACATAATGTCTCACAGAGCAGAAAGTTGCCAAAACAGCTTATCGGAGAAAAATGCACTGCAGTTGTTCGAGTATTTGGTAAAGATTGCAACTGTCTTCTGGATACCGGATCACAGGTCACAACAGTTGCTCACTCTTTCTATAAGGACTATCTCCGTGACCAACCCATACACCCTATTAATCAACTGCTTGCAGTCGAAGGAGCCAATGGTCAGCTAGTGCCCTATTTGGGGTACATTAAAGTTTGCATTAAGTTTCCAAAAGAGTTTATTTCTTCTGAACCTGAAATATACACTCTCGCCTTGGTTGTACCAGATGTTAGTTCTAGCAGTGAAGTTCCGCTATTGATTGGCACTAACACTCTGGATGCCATATATGAACAGTGCTGCCACCAGTCAAACATTCAAAGTGGTTCCAATACTTATGGTTACAATCAAGTCTGGAGAGTACTGAATAAGAGGCAAAATCAGGTTGAAAGCGGTAGCTTGGGCCTAGTGAAGTTAAAGGGAAGAGCAAAAGAAGTTCTGCCTGCGGGGCAGAAGGTTGTTTTGGAGGGACACATGGTACAGTCAGCGTTGGTGGGAAATGAGACATGGGCTTTACTAGAGCAGCCATCAGAATCTGTTCTTCCTGGTGGGGTGTTTGTAGACAATTTTCTCATTACCCTCCCTAGAAAAAGTCCCTTTAAAGTACCAGTTTCCTTGAGGAATGAAACTGATCATGACATTCTACTTCCTAGTAACTGTATATTGGCTGAACTCAGCATTCCCCACAAGCTTGTTCAAAGTTCTAGCATGAGAGAAGTGAAGCTGGCTGCAGCTAGTTGTTTTAGTCAGCCAGAGAGACTACAGTTTGATTTTGGACAGTCCCCATTATCTGCTGATTGGAAAGCGCGAGTAGTGGAGAGTCTGAATCCTTTTTCTGATGTTTTCTCTCAGCATGATCTTGACTTTGGCCATGCCACAAAGATAAAACATCATATCAGATTAAAAGACGAGACACCGTTTAAACGAAGGGCACGTCCCATTCACCCCAGAGATCTTGAGGCAGTGAAGAGACATTTGCAGATTCTTCTTAATGCTGGTATAATCCGGGAATCTGAGTCCTCATTCGCATCACCAATAGTAGTAGTGAGAAAAAAAAATGGAGATGTACGTCTCTGTGTGGATTATAGAAAATTAAATATGCAAACCATAAGGGATGCATATGCCCTTCCAAATTTGGAGTAATCATTCTCAGCACTTGCAGGGTCACAGTGGTTTTCCGTAATGGACTTAAAATCCGGATATTACCAGGTGGAAATGGAAGAAGAAGATAAGGCTAAAACAGCTTTTACCTGCCTGTTAGGATTTTGGGAATTTAATCGAATGCCCCAGGGCGTTACAAATGCTCCCAGCACTTTCCAACGCCTTATGGAAAGATGCATGGGAGACATTAATTTGAAGGAAGTTCTTGTTTTCTTGGATGATTTAATCGTCTATTCAGAAACGTTGGAAGAGCATGAGAGTAGGCTCATCAATGTGTTAGGACGCCTTCGAGAGTATGGATTAAAGTTGTCTCTTGATAAATGCAAATTCTTTCAGACTGAGGTACGCTACTTGGGACACATTGTGTCTAGGGAAGGTGTTAAAACAGACCCTGAGAAAATTAGAGCGCTAAAGACCTGGCCGAGACCCCAAAATTTAAAGGAACTGAGGTCTTTTCTTGGATTTTCGGGATATTACCGACGTTTCATTAAAGACTATTCAAAGATTGTCAAGCCATTGACCAATCTCATGGTTGGCTATCCACCTCAACGCAAAAGAAGAGGGGAAGGTAACAATGGCCAGTACTTTAATACCAAAGAACCGTTTGCAGAGCGTTGGAGCAAAGAATGCCAGGATGCCTTCACAACCATTATCAACAAGTTAACCTCAGCTCCCATTCTTGGCTTCGCTGACTCTAAGCTGCCTTACACCCTGCACACTGATGCTAGCACTACTGGATTGGGAGCAGCATTGTACCAGGAGCAGGGTGGCCAACCACATGTAATTGCTTATGCAAGCAGAGGGTTAAGTCGTAGCGAATCCAGGTACCCAGCACATAAGCTTGAATTTTTAGCCCTTAAATGGGCTATTGTGGAAAAATCTATCTCTATGGGAGTGAATTTACAGTAGTTACTGATAATAACCCACTGACTTACCTCCACACCACAGCCAAGTTGGACGCAGCGAGCTATCGATGGTTAGCTGCCTTGTCCACCTTTACTTTTAACATCAAGTATAGGGCTGGCAAACATAACATGGATGCCGATGGGTTATCAAGAAGATCTCATGATGTGCTGGAGGACAATGGTATATCAGAGGACGAGAGCCAGCAAATTCAAAAATTTACCTCGCATCTCTTGACTTTTGCTATACCCTTGAGAAAAATTTCCAGAGATACCGTTGAAGCAACATGTCAAAAGCATTTTATTATCCCAAACTGTGAGCAAAATCCTTACACTGGGTGTGTAGAATCCTTAACAGTGCAGTCATCAGCAGTTCCAGCTAGTTTCGAGAAACAGGACATTGAGTGTGGTGTTTCACTGCAAAAATACAGTCAGGCAGATCTCAGGAAGCTTCAAAGAGAGGATCCTATCATTAGTAAAGTTATAGAGCTTCTGGAGTCTGAAGGAAGACCTACCAGCTTAAACGGTAACAGTCCTGATCTCCAGTTGATGCTGCGAGAGTGGGATCAATTTCAGCTGAGAAATGAACTCTTGTACAGAATACGGATGTGTGATGGGCAGACAGTTTTTCAGTTAGTATTGCCAGAAGTTGTTCGATCATTGGTGCTTCAGAAACTCCATGATGACCTAGGCCATTTTGGAATTGAACGGACTCTTGATCTTATCAGGTCCCGTTTTTTTTTGGCCTAGAATGTCTCTGGAAGTTGAGAGGAAAATTAAGACTTGTGAAAGATGTGTCAGAAGGAAAGCTCAGCCTAATAAGGCAGCTCCTCTTGTCAACATATTCACTACCCGGCCTATGGAGCTGGTGTGTATGGATTTTTTATCACTGGAGCCAGATAGTCAGAACACGAAAGATATCCTTGTCATCACGGACCACTTTACCAAATATGTAGTGGCCATCCCGACAAAGAATCAGAAAGCTGTTACAGTTGCCAAGTGTCTTTGGGATCATTTCCTGACTCATTATGGATTTCCAGAGCGACTCCATAGTGATCAGGGCAGAGATTTTGAATCTCATGTTATAAAGGAACTATGTACCCTTACAAACATTTGTAAGGTGAGAACAAGTCCCTACCATCCTAGGGGAAACCCTGTAGAGCGATTTAATCGCACCCTCTTGAGTATGTTGGGCACCCTGCAAGACAAGGACAAAACTCATTGGCGTGACTTTGTGAAACCATTAACCCATGCTTATAATTGTACAAAAAATGAGGTTACTGGCTTCTCACCGTATGAGTTAATGTTTGGTCGACAACCAAGGCTACCAATTGACATTGCCTTTGGGCTGCCAGTCAATCAGGCTAGAAGCTCTTCTCATTCTCAATATGTGAAGAATCTGAAGGACAGGCTGGAATACAGCTATAAAATTGCAATCCAAAATGCAAAGAAAGTAGCAGAAAAGAATAAAAAACGTTTTGACAAGGTTATCAGAGAGTCCACTTTGGAGATAGGGGACAGAGTTTTAGTAAGGAACCTGCGCCTCCGCAATAAACATAAACTTGCTGACCGGTGGGCATCTACCATTTACATTGTAACCAAGCGTATGAGAGACCTACTGGTGTACTCTGTTAAACCTGACGGTGCTGACGAGCCAGTACGGGCGTTACACCGCGATCACTTGCTTCCTTGTGGATTTCTTGCTGAAGTGGAAGTGCCAGAGAATATAGTTGCTCCAGCTAGAAAACCGAGGACAAGGCAAGAATGTGTTCAATCCGAGAGACCTGATTCAGAAGATGAGGAAGATTACTGGCAGAATGTTTGCATCACACAAACTCTTCCAAGATGGGAGACAGTAGTGTCACGTGAAGTATCCAGGAAACAAACTGTCCCAAATCAGCCTGTTGGGAAGAATGAGCTGGAAAGGATTTCACTCCAGTCTTCGCCAGGGTTAAGTACAAAGGAACAACCTCTTCCAGACAAAACGGTTGAGGAAGATCTGTGTGATGATACTATAAATGCAAATCAAATTAATGATGAAGCTGAATATTTAAGTAACTCACCTTCAGTCAGAATTGATCAGGAAGATTTTCATGAGACATCTGTGAGTAAAAGAGCCGAAGACTCACCTGAATTTTCAGTTGAGCCGGATAGGCCAGCACAAGACAGTCCACTGGACACTAGGATTGACGAACAAACCTGTTGTGCTGAGATCCCTCTAAATGAATCAAGTGAATGTTCTGTGCGCAGATCTGAAAGAATTCGTAGACGCCCAGGATTGTTTCATTACCCAACATTAGGGAAACCTATAATTTCATTTGCACAGACTTTGCTAGAAGGTTTTCATCAAGCCGTAATCGACACCTTGATGGATACACATGATGTTGCCCTAAAGAATCCGATGATCTCACACTGTGATGTTGTTTAAGGAACATGAAGGGACTCATGTTATTTCAGAGGGGGAGGATGTAACCCCCATAAGAGTTCAGTTCTCATAGCAATGTAATTATTATAATTAATAATGTAGATATATTATTATATAAAATTATTGTGGTTTCGTATTATAACATAACTTTCTTGAAATTGGAAATCTGCCTAACAATAGCTGAGCAGTCCTGTATAGATAATGGTGATTGGCTAAATATTTCAAGCTCCGCCCCCAGCCCAAAATAGACTGTGTCTGCAAGCGTGCAGCGGGAGATTGTAATGGAGATTGTCAGCTAGTATTAGAGAACTATTAAACTGAATAAACTTAGTCAAATTGTTGTTGCTAGTGTGCAAAATTAGGAAAAATAGGAGCTTATGCATCAGGAAGCGGTGCCAAAGTATTGTTAATTGTATTTTTGTTGGTTTGGGATTGGAAAACATTTATTGAATCTCGGTGAGTACGGATTTATAATCACATGTAGCATTGAAGGCTAGTTATATTTCTAGATATTCTGTGTTTTATGTTGTATTTAACCATCAATGACTGTAATTTCATTGTTTTGGATGTGAATACTGATAAAATGCATGTTATGTTCATGTTAGCATGTGTGTAATAGTGAATGCTAATTGCTGTATTGTAATTTAACATTGCAATCCATATTGATGATATTAATACGGAACATATAACAGTATCTGTTCAGTTATCTGGAAGTGTTTAAATTATTAATGGCTATTTTAGTTAATTGTATATCATATAAATGTGTGCATTATTCTCTGTGATTTTCAGAAGAATTTATGAATTATTGCAATTCTATATTTGTGCATTTGGTTTTAATGCTCATGGACAAACTATTTAAGTGATATACATGTGCCTGGTTTTACATAGGCCAGGTTTTTGGTTCATTAGAATTCCTGTACTGGATAGAAGATGGCGAGCCACCCAGCTTGAATTGGTGACCTTCGATTGGTTTGTGCAGAACGTCCTTACACCCAGTATTCGGTAGGACTGTACAATTACGACCTATGGAATTATTTTTTCTTGGAACTTAATTTACTTGGAATTTGAAGGAACTTGTGAATTGGAACTGATCTGAGCTCAGCAACGTGAACTGAATGGACAGAACTGGTGATCCTTAATTCACCTAGTAATACACCTATACTGATAAAACACACACACCTGTTATTGTTATTGATTTCTATGTTTTGTTGTTCAAATAATACAAGTGTTATTTTGTATGCAAGTGTTTGTTTCTTTTGAATTTCAAAGCCTAAAATTATAATAAGTGAGTTGTTCATTTAAGGGAATAGACCATTGTATATATTTACTGGATTTACATAAGCGAACCTAGTGTGTACTTACCCACAGCAGGGTTACAAGACCAACTTCAGCTGGACCTTGAGTTTAGTTTACAATATGAAGACCCTGATTTTGATAATAAGCTAAATCCTTGGCTGAAATTTCTGAGTTGCCCCAAAAGGCAGATGGTTATTTTGTTGCTTATGGGATCAGATACTGCAGCTCCTCTACATCTACTGTCAGATGAATCAAACAATGAATGTGTGAAGATATGCTCTTGCCATACATTTCACTAAAGGACTTGAAAAAACCATTGAATTTGTGCAAAAAGTTTTGCTTGGCATGGAAGATGGGGAAACTGTCCGCTAATATGCAAACCTTAAAGAATAAGTTAATGTAGGTTATTTATTTATTTATACTGAATATTTGTTTAAGGCAAACCTAATATTTTACTCATGCACCTCTTGTGCTAAAGCAATTAATTAATGGCAAATAAGAATAAGGCTTTGGAAATATATTTTTATTTCTATGATTTTAGTTTCTTTGTGCCTTTTTTTGTTGTTCATTCCAGAAAAAAAATCATTCTGCATTTTCTATGCTTTAAACCCTATAAAAGGGTAACTCCACTGATGCTACTTTGATTTGTTATTTCTATTAGAACTCTGCAGAGACGGGGTGGTTTTGTTGCTTTAGACAAACTTCTGTGATTTGTTGTATTTTGCCCTTTGCATGTTTTGTTAATTCCAGAAAAAAATATTGTAAATCTTTGTTTCTTGTGGTATTTGAAACAGGTATTTAAAGGTTTATTTTTTAAATTGTCATTTAATAGGATGCTGCTGCAATTTAATTTGCATCTCATGCTGCTCATGTTGAATTTAATATAAAAGTAAAGCGGTTTGTTGGGCATTTCTTGTTTAAAAATAATTTTCCAAAATGGTATTCCATGTGTTATTTTGAAAGTGTTAATACTTTTTTAAAATACTTATAGAATTTATACTTTCATATTCAACTTGGGAAAATAAAGAAAATTAATTACTTGATTTGGAGAAACTAAAAGTTAATTACTTAAATGTTTCATAATAATTGCTAGTGAATACTATGAGTTAGGCTACTCAGTAATTCAAGTAAAGAACAATTAATATGAATGAGTACAACTAATTCAAACTGAGTTCTGTTTACTAAAAATTAGAAAATCATTACTTAAATTGATGTTACTGACCTCATTTTTTGAGTTATGCCAACTTCTTTGGGTTTACAGTCATTAACAGACAGTCTTCTTTAAAAAGTTTTCACTATTCAAATGTTTAAAGAGATCCTATTATGCTTTTTCAAATATTTTCTTTCATGCAGTGTGTCATAGCTGTATGTGAACATAAACTATCTGCACTATCTGTGACGCTGACAATGCACGATAAATGGAGTTTTTGTCTATTAAAAAAAAGAATCGGCTCACATTCGCCTAAGCGAGTCGTTAGCAAATCTATTTTTACTCTGTTACGGATCCACGTCACTCCGTAACATATTTGCATAATGTCCGCCCACATTCTACATCACGAACAACTTGCCCGCCCACGTTCTACGTCATGAACAACTTGCCCGCCATCTTACAATTAACATTACCACACTCTTGTTAATGTGACCGAGCATTCATGCCAGGTTCGCTTGAACAATCTGTAATATAAAAAAAAAAATTAAAACGAGAGCACACGAAATCCTTTTTAACTGTTTATTCTCAACAAAACTGAACTCTAACACTCGCAAAGTGCGCATGCCTATCTACGGCAAGCCCCGAGGGAAAAAATACAGAAGAGTAAGGGAACAGAGCATGCGCACTTCGCGCATCACACACACACACACACACACACATATGCGTGAAGAGATACGCGAACTATACTCCTCTAACACACATACAATAAACACGGACTTCGGACATTTTCCACTCACTCGCATTCACATACACATACCGTTTATTATATATAGTTTGTAAATATTGTTTATATCTTTGTTTGGTTGTTGTGCACCTTTTTCATTTACTTTATATAGTTTTGTATAATACACGTTTGCTTTATCTAATTGTTTGTGTTTGTCCTTTTTGCTCACCGGCCTTTTAACGCAACATCGACACAAAGATAAAAGACCTCTCGATTTTTGTAGCCACAGTTAATATTAAATTAGCTGGTCGTTACACGGTAAAACCGACACCATCTAATCTATGTATTGACGGGTCTGGCGTTTCGTTTTCCAACACACGCTGTAGCGGTATCTGACCAATCTGACCAATCACAGCAGTGAGAGCTCACGGAAAGGAGGGGTTTAGACAGACTGAATCCTTGAACTGCTTCACACGAGTCGTTTAAGAATCATTTAGAAATGGGATAAAATTAAATCTATTTTTAGAGAAAACTGAAGTGTTTTTTGAACTTGGATACATGTAAATGTTTTAAGAGACTCATTAAGCAATATTAGCAACCTTAAAATGGCATAATTGGACCTCTTTAAGGAGGTAAGAGTCTCATCACCGTACTGTGCTTGAAGTCTTCTTTAAATGTCAGAATCAAACCTGTTTTACGGCTTCATTCCAGAGAATTTATCTCAAGTCCTGCTCCAAGTAATATAGAACTAAAAAAAAAAGTTAAATTTCAATTAAAAATACATATTTGAAACTCTTAAAGTTAAGTAGAGCATGGACACAAAAGAATGACTAGGGAAATTATTAAATTAAGTAGGGTTTACTTGCAAAAAATATTTTTTTACATAAAGAAATGTAAGTAGTAAATACAAAGAATAGTCTTGCTTGAACTACATAATAATCTGATACAAAAAGTTACCTTCATTTTTTAAGTAGATCAGGCTGGATATTTTTATCAGAGTGGCTATGAAATAAAATGAGGCAAATTATGTGTCCAATAGAACATTAATAAATAGTTGTCACTTAAAACAACTGTTGATTTGAACAAGGAAAAAAATACAGTAAAGTAAGTGATGGACATAAGATCATAAGAATTTGGAGTGAGTGAACAAAAATATCTGTTCTTATCACTGTACTTTATTACTGATGAAGAGTTGATTGTCCTCATAAGCTGTTGCTGCAACTGGATATTTAGAGCACGTAATGTCTTATTACTTAGCCTCAAGTTCTTCTCCTTTCTTCTCTTGCTCCTCTAGCCTAAAACATAATGAAATAGGTTATAAGCTCACATCATTGCAGATCATTACTTTTTATGTCGATGTGTTACTTGGTACAGTGTCTCTGTTGCTACACTAGAGTTATTGCTGGTGATGACATGGACCTCCTCAAAAGTGTAACTGTAATACGGAAAATTATGGAGAAGGAAGATCACAAAAAACTATGACTCTGCAGCTCGGGCTGCTTAATATTTTTCCATATGTGTTAATGATGCAAGTGAAGATTTACGACAGCTTTATATAAAGTGAAAAAAGTCTTTAATTTTGTTTTTCCAAATGGCCAATAAGTGTAAGTGTGAATGTGTTTGTTCGTATGTTGTTTGTTGCCCCCATTATAGACTGGCAACCCGTCAGGGTGTTCTCATGATGGGATAGGCTTCAACCCCCTCACTTTATCCTAAGAACGTAAAGCAGCTATGGAAAATAAATAAATGATTCGATTGATTCACTGATTCATATTTATATTTTATCTTGCCATTTAATATAATAAGCATTTTATCTCTGGTCTAAAGATCAATTCTAAAAGTAAAATTACATTTTAAATTGGTTTCTGAACTCCTTGACACAAAACTATCATTTAGGTCTTTTTAAAGATTCCTTTAGAAAGAGTTGCGAGCATACTTCCTTGAACTTTTTTGTTATGTGTGCTGTTTCTTCTTTGCCTCCTCAAACATTTTATGGGAACAATGCTACCATCACCTTTTATCCTCATCAGAGAACACATCTGAAAGGGTATGTTCTCTGGGTTTTTTGCTGGGTGTAGGGCAGAGTGGAGACATTTTTTTCTTCATTTTCCTCTCAGTTAGAAGGGCCAAGAGGTTATTTTTCCTTGCTTCCTCTGCAGCTATTTTCTGGCTTGCCTGACAAAAATAGGTCATTATAATTAGGAAACAGCGCAATAAAAACTCAAACAAACAAAGCAATATAAAAGCAATATAACATTATTTACTTTATTGTTATAATTAAAATGTTACACAACTGCTCCACAATGTAATTGTAATAAAATTTATTCACAAAATGTTTTCAGGTTGCAATTGAGAAGAATTGTACGGCATTTTAATTTTGATGGAGTTTATGAGACCTGCACTGTACCTGGAATATGTTGCCTTCTCAAAAGAAAGTAAATATTGAACTTATTGTACCTTGATTATATGCTAAAGACTGTAATGGCAGGTTGGTATTATCACTCGATTATTGGTTTAAAAAGTTTTATAGGCTACATTATACGTTTTTTTCTGTATTTTCTTCTATCTATCTATCTATCTATCTATCTATCTATCTATCTATCAACTTTATTTATTTATTTGTTGGTTTATTTTACAATTTTGTGTAACTTTTTATAGCCATTTATAATCACTGAAGTTCCACTATGGTTAATTTCAGACAGGTTATGCCGTTGCTGATACTATGCGGAAGTTGGAAATGCAAATCATATCTGCGTCAACATGGCCTCGACCAATGATTGAATGATTATTATCGCAAAGCAGCTTGGGAGTTGGAGTAATTCTCTAATTAGCCTAATTCTGCGTTGGATTTTATTGGTGATTGTACATTTACAACCAAACAGTTGCTCGTCTTTTATATTGGGGACTGAATGATTTCCAATGAGTTGGCCAAGTTACGTTACTTTTTTGACTTGGCGTCCTCCCTCTCGAATGGTGGTGGTGATGGAGTGGCCTCTGTCAGATTTTGGACAGCTCCTCTTTGATGGCTTCTTTTGTCTCTGGAACATAAATAACAGTGAATGTAAGTACTCAAAACCACATTTTATACACATGTAGAAGGTTAACATTATAGTTTTGAGTTACATTAATGGCGCAAAATTTAGTTAGCGTGTTAGCTTGTCATTAGCAAACATTTACGATAGCTTTCTAGCGAACATGTTAGCCAAGTTACATTCCCGAATTACCATCCGGTCATGCAAAATGTTAATAAGTTAAAATTAGGTAGCTTGCTCGAGATATCATGACGTACCTTTCAGTAACAGCATTTGGCCTTTGGAAAAAAATCATCCTTTCAGCGCACCCAGTGAATTTTACTTTGATTATAACACTTTTGGTCAAAGTCCCTAATGAAAGTTGTGGGGACAATTTCCCTACAATCGTCTACTGCGGTAAAGTCTGTTCGATGTTCATACATACAAGGCAAATAGGTGAACATATTACAAGACCGGATATTCCTTCCGAACATTCCTGTTGAATGAAGAGGGGCGGCAAACGATGAATATCAAACGAACATCAAACATCAAACAGACTTTACTGCAGTCAATCGTCATCTATGTATATAACAAAGGCAAACATATTTGTTAACGTAAAATTATAATATTAATTTAGATGGCACCGTAATAAAGTTATTATTAATAATAATAAGGCTAGTCAGGCTATATTTAAGGCTACCACTTTTGCACCTGTTGCTGTCAGTTCTGCACGAGCTAATGAGACGTCACTGGCGGGAAGCGTGAACAGCAAACCTGGGACGTTTTGCTCAGGTCCCACAAGGTCAATCAAAGTTTCTGTATGACAATTCGATCTAAATTTAACAATTTTAACCCTTATGAAGAGAATATTATTAGCATTAGGCTACATTAGCCTTATTGTATTAGGCTACATTAGTTAAAAGTTGTACATAATAAACTACCAACTGACTGAACTGTTTGCAGTGTTTTGAAATCGTATGGCAAATGTTTTGCTACTAGTAGACCTTACATTAGAAATTAAGTCTTTTAGTTATTGACTCTATAGACTCTATTAAGTTCTATAGACTCTATTAAGTCAAGTCTATTAAGTTATTTTTGGTAAAACTCACAGATCAGTCTTTTCTATTTTAGAATGTCGAAACAAAAGTACAAATTGTACTTGGAGCCAAACATCACAATCAAATTACCCCAAGCAAGATTGAAAAGATAACGATTGGATGTTAGTTTATTTATAAAACATATGTGTGACATTTGTTTGTTGTTCAAAAAATGTAAGTTTTACCTGATAATGTTATGTTTGAAGGTTGTAAATGGTTTTGTAAATGTCTTCTGCCATTGTCCTTCACCGATGGCTCTGATGATGTCCCTCTTCTATGTGGTTGTCTAGATGTAATGGCCTAGCACTGATTAGTTTAGTGATTCAAAGCCACAGATACTGGAGGCAAATGTTTAAGTCTTATCTTTGTGGTTCAGTGTTTTTCTATGTAAGCTTGCCAACCAAACCACACTTTTTTTTGGTTTATGAACCACTTTTTGGCTAGATAATGTTTGTGATATACATGTGTGTGTTCATGTATATCACGTACGTGATATACATGAACACACACATACACAGTTGCATCTCAGTAAATTAGAATATCAGCAAAAAGGTGATTAGTTTCAGTAATTCAGTTTTAAAAGTGAAACTCGTCTATTATATAGATTGATTACACACAGATTGATATGATTGCAAGTGTTTGTTTCTTTTAATTTTGATGAATATGGATTACAGCTAATGAAAACCCAAAATCCAGTATCTCAGAAAATTAGAATATTACTTAAGATCAATAAAAAAAAGAGAAGATTGAACACAGAAATGTTGGACTAATGAAAAGTATGAACATGTACAGTACTCAGTAACTGGTCAGGGCTCCCTTTGCATGAATTACTGCAGCAATGAGGCGTGGCATTAAGGTGATCAGTCTGTGGCACTGCTAAGGTGTTACTGTATGGAAGCCCAGGTTGCTCTGAAAGCATTTTTTTAGTTCTTCTGCTTTGTTAGGTCTGGTGTCTCAAATCTTTTTTACAATAGTCCATTGATTCTATATGGGGTTTAGGTCGGGTAAGTTTGCGGGCCAATCAAACACTCATACACCATGGTCCTTAAACCAGGTATTAGTACTTTTGGCAGCGTGCCTGCCATTTTCCTGCTGGAAAATAAAATCACCGTCTCCATAAAGCTGGTCAGCGGAGGGAAGCATCTCCAAACCACCACTGACTGTGGAAAGTTTATACTGGACCTCAATCAACTTGGATTCTGTCCCTTTCTTTTGCACCTTTTTCTATCTCATTTTTTCCTTCTATTCATCTTTCCATTAATGTACTGAGAGACCATTTAAAGGCTCAGGAAATCTTTGCAGGTGTTTTAAGTTAATAATCTAAAAAGAGGGTGAGACCATGAGTCTTCAATATTGAACTTTTTCAAAATATTATAATTTTCTGAGATACTGAAATTTTGGTTTTCATTAGCTGTAAACCATAATCATCAAAAATTTAAATCAAATGTGTTATATTACTCATCTTACACAAATATATATATTAAATGTACAGACACCCCAACTTTATAGTTTTATTATATGTGTAGGTGTATAAATTATATATACAGCGGAACCTCGGATTGCAAGTAACCCGGTTTGCGAACGTTACGCAAAATGAGCAAAAATGTTTAATAGTGTTCATCTCTCACTTGTATAATAAACATCTGTGCAGGCGTGTACTGCTTACTATAACACTGCGACCATGTGTGTATGCGTGTGTATGAAAGTCATCACACAACCTTGTACTGTTTATTATAACATTGGGTAAAGCAAAAGCAAGTGTCATTAGAGAACTTAAAGATCCATTTTCTCTCTCTCTGTCAGACTGCACTGATTCCGTTAGTGTGTGTGCGTGTGTGTGTGTGTGTGTGTGTGTGTGTGTGTGTACACGCGTCATTAGACACTGTGCACACACTTTAACGGAACCACTGCTCTGCCGTGATTCTTTCCAAAAGTAAAGTGCAGGTTAATTTGTTTTTGTTTTATTTCATATTTTGTATAAATGCTTTTTATACATTAATTTTTTTGGTTTGTGGAATGAATAATCTGAGTTTTCATTATTTCTTATGGGAGAAATGGGAGAGAGGTTTAATATACTGTATCACAGAAGAGCCAAAATAACAGCATAATGTTATCACTAGAAGTTCCCCTGAAACAGCGCTGGACCTCAATACAATCACAGAAAACCTTTTGTAAGGGTCCACCACCAGAGGTCGCTGTGTTTTATTTGTAGTTTTTGTTGGCTGACTCAACAGGCACCCAGCAGGTCAGGTGATGCGAGTGCACACCTGAGCCGAGGTAGCCATTACTCCATCTATAAATAGCTGTTTAGACTGGGAAACTGGGTCGAGCATTTTTGGTATCACCACTGTCATTGATGTGGGCATTTTGTTTTGGTTTGTTTATGTTCTTTGTTTAATTTATATTTTGATTTAAGTTGTGTTGACTTGGGCTCTCTTATTGGCAATGTTTCTGTGTATGTTTTGTGTGTCTGTGTTAGTGGAGCTGATTCAGTCCTGTCCTAAATGTATGTAAGTACTGTGGTTGTTGTCCTCCTGTGTTCTTGTGTGTTTAGCTAGAGCAGGTACAGTAAGTAGTTAGGTGTGTGTGTGTAACTAGCATGCTTCTAGCCATAGCCCCTTTGTGTCTCTAGCTATTCTGTGTTTCCTGTCTCCCTAGTGTCCCAGTGAGCTTGGCCTTTGAATATCTCCTAGCCTAGCCACTGGGTATCCCTTGTCTTTGTGTTTCTGTGCCCCGATTCCCTAGTGTGTGTTGAGCTATTAGGTAAGTGTAGCTTAGTGCATGTTGGGGTTGAAGACATGTTTAGCTAGGTGTATGTGTAGCTGACTGCCATGGTTAAGAGCAATCCTAACCATGTTTAGCTAAAAGCCATGCCTAGCTGACTGCCATGTCTTTAGCCCTAGTCCCTAGTCCTTCTGTTTTTGGTCTCTACGTGTCTCCCCTAGTCTCTACGTGTCTCCCTCTACGTGTCCAGTTTCAGCTCCACACATAGTTTGTGTCCTGTTATGTTTGTCCTCCTTCTGCCTGTGTCTCGCCACAGGACGTGTTTTTTGTCCCCTGCCTGTGTCTTGCCAGAGAGCCCCTGTTAGCGCAAAGTTATTGAGTTTGATTGTTTATTTTGTTGAGTTTATACTTATACTTTTGTGTTTAATGTTCATTAAAGACTCTTTTTTTTTTTTTTTTTTTTTATTACACAACCCCTCTGCCTCTGTGCCTGCTCTCACTGCCCACGGCGACCAACACCTGCCACTACACCCCGTTCGTGACACCTTTATAATGATGCCTCAGTGAAAGTTAACTAAACATTATGTTGTTATGGTTCTGCATCAGGCTACAGACATTATCGTGTGAAACTGTAAAATCATCTGTTCTGTGTTAACCAGTGTAATGTAAGCTAGCAACACAGCACGACATGTTAACCCACATAGGTGTTATACTCACCGTAACTCCTTTTACAGCGGCATGAAAAACTTTGTGCTGCTTCACCAACATGCTGTTCTGTGTGGCTGCCCATGGCACCGATATCTAAATCTGACTGTCAGCTTCTTATGGTTCCACATTTTGACCGAACTAACCACAAGCTTCACCTGTCACTCACATTTAAATATGTCACATGATATAAACATTCCTCTACATTCTGATAGGCGTATGTGTCACGGTCACCATCACTGCATGTGCTCTAGTGAATTATATGATTTAAACATCAATTTCAAATTTAAACAGAGAGAGAGAGAATAAACATAAACATAAACAAAGCAGATATAATGTGCTCCACTCCACTCTTGTCATCATGCTGGATAAGGGTTTGTGTCTCTTAGATCCAGTGAAGGGAAACTATAACACTACAGCACACACACACACATTATGAGAAATATGAATGTTTGTATGTAATGAATTATCTTACTATGTAAGGAATTTATAAAAAGCTGAATGTAACTGTTCTGTCCTCAGAGTGAGTTAAAGGAGGAGCAGATGAAATCCCAGCAGAGAATCCAGGAGAAGCAGAAGAAGGTGCAGAAGCTGAAACAGGCTGTGAACACTATAAAGGTGAGCAGTGAGCAGAGACAGAGCTGCTCCTAGAAACACACACAACATGGACAACATGGAGTCTTTTAGAGTCGCAGTAAGAGAGGGAATGATAGATGAGCTTTAAATCCTGTGTGTGTGTGTGTGTGTGTGTGTGTCCTAACAGCTGAGTGCACAGACAGCAGTGGAGGACAGTGAGAGGATCTTTACTGAGCTGATCAGCTCCATGGAGAAAAAGCGCTCGGAGGTGACGGAGCTGATCAGAGCTCAGGAGAAGACTGAACTGAGTCGAGCTGAACGACTCCTGGAGCAACTGGAGCAGGAGATTGCTGATCTTCAGAGGAGACTCACTGAGCTGGAGCAGCTTTCACACACACACGATCACATCCAGTTCCTCCAGGTAACACTCACTGTCTGATCTACACACACAGCTGTAGTCACACACTCTTATTAAAGGACAGTGAATGTCCACCGACATCATAAGTACTGAATGTTTTACATTTAATCTGCTTTTTCTTTTTTTTTTTAGGCTTTAGCTTCTGGACGTCAGTCTCCTTCATTAATCAGACCAGATTTTCAGACATCCAGCATCAGTGTCCCTCAACATCTCTCATTTGATGGAGTGAGGAATTCTCTCTCAGATCTGAAGAAGAGACTCGAGAAATTCTGTGAGGAGGAATTCAACAAAATCCCTCCACATGGTAAGAGGAGCTGTTCCTGCTGGAGAAACACAATGATGGATGTCTTTACTCACTCTGTGAAGTCTTATTTCTTAGCAATGCTCCTGCTGACCTTCCTGCAGACAGTTTGAACTAAAATACTGATTTAAAATGAATAAACTGACTGTATCACTTTAAACTGTTTCCATCTTTTACAACCTGATGATGCTTTTTGTCTTCATTTCCATTTTTCTCTCCACAGCTGCAGCAGTTCAGATCTTTTCACCACCAGAGCCACAGAGCAGAGAAGAGTTTCTGAAATGTACACACACACACACACACCGGTTTATAAGGTCTATAGAGTACCATTTTTATTTAAAAGGCGCTTAGAAAATATTAAATACAGACAAGTGATGTGCAGGAATGTTGTGTGATTTAAAAAAAATTTTTTATTAGTTTATTTGTGTGTGTGTGTGTGTGTGTCTTTGTGTTCGTGAGTGTGTGTGTGTGTGTGAGAGAAAGAGTGAAAAATAGAGAGAAATGTATATTACATACATACAAAAATATGGATAATAATAATAACAATAATAATAATAATAATAATAATTTGGTTCATTTCAATAAGTATATCCTGCAAAATAAGTTTAGAAAATACTAAATACTAACAAATTGGAATAAATAATTTTTTTTTATTTCTTTAGATTAAAATCTGAATGAACATTGAGACATTTCTCCCTCAGATATCAGCGCACACAGACAGCTGTCTCACTCTTCACATGAATATACAGTATTCTGTAAATTAAACCCAACATGTTCACATTGTTCAGTTTGTTTTTCTCTTTTATTTTAGATTTCTGTTATCTGACTCTGGATCCCAACACGACACATCGTAACCTCATTCTGTCTGAGAAGAACAGAGTGATGAGATACAGTGAGAGAGAGCAACAGTACTCTGATCATCCAGAGAGATTTGATTACAACAGGCAGGTGTTGTGTAAGGAGAGTGTGTGTGGACGCTGTTACTGGGAGGTGGAGTGGAGCGGTGTTGTGTACATATCAGTCTCATATAAAGACATCAGCAGGAAAGGACAGGGTGATGAGTGTGGATTTGGATTCAACAATCAGTCCTGGAGTCTGCGGTGTCGTTCTTCTTCTCTCTCTTTCTATCACAACAACATTAAGACTGATCTCAGAGCTCCATCATCCTCCAGAATAGGAGTGTATGTGGATCACAGTGCAGGAACTCTGTCCTTCTACAGCGTCTCTGACACGATGAAGCTCCTCCACAGAGTCCACACCACATTCACTCAGCCTCTGTACGCTGGGTTTAGACCCTACTGGTGTTCTGACTCTACTGTGAGATTGTGTGATCCAGAATAAAGTGTGTAGTGTTTTGTGTAAAATTCCTGCACATTGTCACATTGTTGCTCAGTCATCTGTCTCACTAACACACAATCCAGCTGCACAAACAGCTCAGTAATTTAACACAGTGACAATTAAAGAGTAAATATTAACACTGAATATAGTTTAATAAAAATAAACAGATGTATTATTAAATGTATTAAATGTATTATTATAAAGTTGTATCTGTGTGAAGAGCCGTGGTGAGATTCGGCACATCAGATGTCACTTTAGAATAACTTTATATTTACATTATTGAAACTGACCACACACACACAAAAAAAATATATGACAAAGACTCTTTTTTTTGTAAATCTGCTAAAAAAAATTGTGAAATAATATCAGAAGTAAATGTAATGCAGTTAATTTTTAAATCTTCTAAATAAATATCTTTATACTGTATGTATGTAACACCTGTGTGACATTCCTGTAAAAGCTGAATAAAAACAGAACAAACAAGCAAGACATTTGCCTGTTAATGGTATGAATCATAATCAGTGTTAATAATAAACACATACAATAATCAGAGGTGGAAAGTAATGAATTAAATTTACTCGCATAACTGTATTTGAGTAGATTTTTTGCATACTTCTACTTTTTAAAGTAATTTTTAAAACCTGTAATTTTACTTAAGTATGTTTTGTTTAAAGTATTGTACTTCACTACATCATTTCACAAATCATATTCACTACTAAGTAAAAAAATAAATAAATAAATGAATGAAAATAAAAATGTAAACAAATAATACAACAGGGAAGGAAAAAAAATGCACCCCGGAAGCCACTGCACTGGTTGATTGATGGAGAACAAACGCGTTAAATTCACAAGAACGATGGAGACGGACAGAACAGATGCCAGTGATGCAGACACAGCTGAAAGCGGAACTCCAACAAATTCTTATGAAGCAAAACCCTGGTCATATTTAAGCAATCGCTTTAATTTCAAGCACAACAAAGGCAACAGATTTATTATGTAAGTGTGTTCCATTCCCCATCCCACTCCCGCTGTTAAAAAAAAGTAACTCAGTAACTTTTACTCTGAATAAATTTTTAATGTGCTACTTTCTCCTTTTACTTGAGTAGATTTTTTATAAGGTTTGCTTCTACTTCAGTAAAAGTTCACTAAAGTAACGGTACTTTTACTTAAGTACAAAATTTTATAACTTTTTCCACCTCTGACAATAATTTATACATATTTACACACAAAAAAACAAGGCAGGTTGTGCACATTACATGATATAATCATTTTCAGTATACCCATAATAATTATATTTGTTGACTTAAAAAGTTTTTTTTTTATGATTAAGGTTCACGTAATTATGTCTCAACTTGACCGTACACATTCCTAATCCGTTGTCTAATCACAAACCATTCATGTTAACATTTCATACATACAGCAGGGGGCAGTAGCGAGACTCCAGCTGTCATGAACCGCTAAAGGAACAGAAGAGCGAGACGAATCAAACTACACCCAGTGTTGCCAACTTAGCGACTTTGTCGCTATATTTAGCGACTTTTCAAATCCCTCTAGCGACATTTTTTTTAAAAAGCGACTAGCGACAAATCTGGCGACTTTTTCTTGTGGTACTGGAGACTTTTGGAGACTCTAATGTGTCTGTACTGACTCTTCTCAACTTGCCACAGCAGCTGCCGCCGCCGGCCCCTCCCCCGTCCCAAAGCACTCACAGACAGGGCTGTCCTTTCGCAGGAGTCCCCCCCGCCCCCCCCCCCCCCCTCATCCACTGTGTGTGTGCTTCTCTGTGACTTTAGCATAAACATATAGCTTGCTAGTTCATCATGTCTCAGTCAAAACTATACTCTCAGAAATTCAGAAAGGAGTGGGAATCAAATCCTGAATTCAACGGATGGTTGAAGCCTTTTATTGGAGATAATACACGGGCATACTGCCTGTATTGCAAGACTGATTTTTATGCCAAACTTTGCGATATAAAAAAACACATGTAAACTCAGAAACATACACAAAAGGCAAAGCCTTACAATAGTTTCACACAAAACAAACTGCAATTTATGGTAAAAAAAAAAAAAAAAGACTCTTCAAAAAAAGCTGAAGCCACCATGGCATTAGTTATCGCTGAACACTGTTCTATGCTGGCATGTGATCACATTGGAGAAACATGTAAAGCTGCTTTTTCACACTGTGCAGCGTGCATTATGCAAATTACGTGATTACGTCATCTAGCGACTTCTAGCGACTTCTACGACAGCCAATAGCTACTTTCCTTACTGACGAGTTGGCAACACTGACTACACCTGCGCAAAGTTAACTGACTCTCCGCCCGCGTGCGTTACCGCCTGCAGTTCTGTCCGTTTAGACAGTTGGCGGTCAACACACGAAAAAGGGCAGATTTTTACTCAGATATTAGTTTTTTTTTCGCCAGTACATATTTTTATTTGTGATATATATATATGATATTTAACTTTGACCTGCTTCTGTAGTTTTAGAGAGTCCTAGTGTTTTAGACTGAAGTTAGCTAACGGATTTAGCCGCGTGTCCCAGGTCGGTCCACTGCATATATTTACATTATTTGGTGAAAAGTGTATAAGTAGATAAGTATATATATAGTAATAATTAGTTATTATGTTATCTTAACTTATATCTGTGTTTTTTTTTAACAAAACAACATTGTAATAAGATGTTTGATAAAAGGGCTGGTGGTACATCAGTAATTATACAGATATCTTTATTCAAAAGCAGTGTTTGAGTCTCCATTGTTACAATATTCACACACACACACCTAAATTCCGCTAAAAATAAACTGAATTTCTGCAGTATTCACTTTAAATTGATCTGAAACTTGTGTATAAGTACCAAGTTTTGAGGAACCATCAATTAAACATTAGACTGTTTTTAACAGGGGTATCGTACACAAATAAGTGATAAAATAATGGAGTACAATATGAAAATGGTTTTGGAAATAAAATATATTTTTGTATATACTGTATTTATACTTGATGTAAACCTAATTAAAATGTATTCAAATTATACATTTTTTTGATCCTTTTCATTTTTTCTGGTCCTTAAAAAAAGGTGTGCTTTACTCACAACAGGTACAATCTGCTACATCTACTAATGGAAATACTGTTTCTTACACGGCCATTAAATTTGTTAGTTCTGACTAGCTTGTTACTTTTTTATTTTCTTTAGTTTTAATTGGCTGTGGCAATTGATGATGATTTTTTTCCCCCAGCTCTTATTAAAGTCTTAAATTTAAGAGTTTGAATGTGATGGACAAACATTTGTTTTTGTATGCTGTGCTGCAGATCTGTCATATGTTATGTGTAAACCTCTTCAGTTTTTTTAATAGAGAACACAGTTTTTCTTGTGGTGTGTGTGTGTGCTTGTGTTACAGGTATTAAATGCAGCAGTGTAAAGGTTGCGGTTTAAAGACATCAATTAGATGTCAGTTACTTAAACATTATAGGTTAAAGCAAAAAGTACATTTAAGTCATGGAATGCACTTAGATCACACCTTTGTAAAGTCCATAACAGAGACTCGTCTCATCAAATGGAATCATTGGTTACATACAAATGCCAAATTTGTGTTTCTCTGAACTTGGCAATGACGAGGAATATTTCAGTCAGATAAATCTGCATCTTAAATCCCATGAAACCATCTCATGTATGTTCCAAGGTTGTGCATTTAAGACAAACATTTATGGGAAATTTAGATCGCATGAAAATAGAAACCACCCTGCTTCTTCTTACAATGACTTTAAACCTGGAATAGTTGCAGTAAGAGACAGTCCTGAAATATCGAGGGTTCCAGATGAACATGAAGAGTCTAGAATTGTAAGAAATGTTTTTTATTTGTCACACAGAAGAAAGAGAAGGGAAGGCAATGAAGAAGAAATTAGCAGCAAATTTGGGCTCCCCAGAGATGAGCATTAATTCCCTCAAGCACAAACCTGTAGATAAGTGCCAGCCAGCCTACAGATAGCCTACATTTAGTACAATTTCCAAGTGAATAGATCTTGTCAATCTAAACTAATTGTTAATTCTCAGTCTAATGGTTGTTCTCTCAAAAATGTGTCAGCGTCATTTCATTGTACAGTATGTCATTACAGATGAACGCCATTAAGACTGCCCGTGTTTTCCCACGAGATGCCGCAATTTAGCACGCGGCGCGCCGCGACTTGCCGGAGGCAACATTCGGGAATTTAAAATAAATGTTTTGTGCTTCACTGAACATCCGCCAGATGGCGCATGGAAAGACTTTATGAATGCTAAAGCAAACATGAATTTTATTTTGTTTTACAACATATATTTCATAATGAACGTGTTCATATGTGCTTCATGTTATTTTCATAATGATGAAATGAGATGCAAAAATTCGTGCTTTAAAAGGTTTTTATATAGTTTTTGTAATGTCTTAACAGGGACAAAATAATGAAAGACATCACAATGCCTCAGTTTAAATGGTATTGAAATTAATTTAATTTCCTGATAGTACGCTACCCGATAGTGTTAACTATGCAAGTGTCTGGATTCGTGAATATGCCAACATATCTTATTTAAAACGTTAAATATTGGCAGGGGGAATTGGCAGAATTGAGGGGTTTAAATCTATTTAACAAGACTGAGCAGACGTCTAAAATGTATTTAGCCAGCAAAACATAGAATAAATAGAAATAAAATGTTTAATAGTACCAATCAAATCAGACTTCATAATTACTCTGAGTGTAATTCACAAATTTACTGATTATATTATGTTTTTATGTGTATACAGTATGTGTTTCTATGTGAATATATTATACAGTATAAGTATGTGTTTGTGCGCGCGTCTCATATGTAACATTTATATTAAATGCAATTCACGGTAAGTGTATGTTGTTAAAATATTTGTGGATATGTATGTACAGTAACGAGGGGCAGTGCATAAACAGTTTAGCGCGCGCTCTCGGGTTAAAGCGCACAGAGCACAAACTCTCTCTTCCTATAAATCCTCGGTAAGGGCATACAGTTAGACCTGAGAACATCTTTAGTTCTTTGTTTTAGTTTCGAGAATCCCGTCCGTTCTCGCGTAGACGTCGGAGCTCTGGTTATTTTTATATTTTAAGGTGTGTGTGTGTGTGTCCGCGCGCGTGTCTCATATACAATGTATGTGCTTCATATTATTTTCATAAGGATGAAATGAGATGCCCAAATTCGTGCTTTGAAATTCATAGTAAGTTTCTTATAAAGTTTTTGTAATGTCTTAACAAGGAAAAATTTATAAAAGACGCGGCAATGCCTCGTTTTAAATGGTCCTAAATTAATTTAATTACCTGATAGTAGCTACCTTATAATCTGATAGTGTTAACTATGCGAATGTCCTGATTCGTGAATATGCCAACATATCTTATTTAAAGCGTAAAAATGTGCCGCCATCATCAGAAGGCATGAATGATATATATATATATATATATATATATATATATATATATGTGTGTGTGTACAGTATATACAACGCGACAGCGCGCTCAGTTATCATCCCTCTTCTTACCTTAGATAGGTTATCAAACGGGTTTCGTGGATGGGGGAATTGGCAGAATTGAAAGGTTTAAAACTATTTAAAAAGTCCGAGCAGAGGTCTCCGCCTAAAATGTATTTTGCCAGCTATAGAATAAATAGAAATGAAATGTTTAATGGTACCAATCAAATCAGACTTCATAATTACTTTAAGTGTAATTCACAAATTTACTGAATATATTATGTTTTTATGTGTATACAGTATGTGTTTGTATGTAAATATATTATATAAGTATGTGTTTGTGCGCGCGTCTCATATGTAACATTCATATAAAATGCAATTCATGATAACACGGAGAGTTTCTGTTGATAAGTGTATGTGGATAAGTTGATAAGTGTATGTTGTCAAAGTATTTGTGGACATATAATTAGGAGAAAAATCTCCATTAAGGATGTCTTAAAACATAATGCAGTAACTCTATAAGCCCACAATCTTATTAACATTAATTATCGCCAGCCGGCACGAATAGGCGGCTCCGCCCCTTTGCCGCCTATTCAGGGAGCCTACGGAGTGAACGAGTAGCGTTAGTAGATTTGGGCGCACGCCATCACAGAAAGTAAAGTTGAGGATCACGATGCTCAACATCCCAGAGCCCAACCCCATTTAAATTAAATTAACAAATATTGTAAGTAAATAACAATAGCTCATGTTTAGAAAAGCATTTTTATTTAGATTATAAAAAAATAATCCTGCATGTGTTTTAGGTGTTCCAGCTTACTTATGTAAAATATGTGACTTATGTTAACGACTCAGTTCAGATGTAAGTAAATGGAAAGAAAGTAAATGGCTGCGCTGTTTGGGGGAGGGACGTGCTAATGACGATTTGGTTTGCTGTGTGTGTGTGTGTGTGTGAGAGAGAGAGAGAGAGAGAGAGAGAGATGTCAAGAGGTCTTACATACTCATGAAAAGTCAAGGATTATGTAGTGAAACAGAGGATCTGCTGAAAAATGTTGGGCACATCAGTCACTTAACCCCAAATAAAAGGTCTTTCTGAGTGTTATGATATAGTTAAAATAACAGATGTACAAACGGTGCTCACTGAATACTAAACCTAAGCCAGGCACGAGGATTAATAAACCAAGATAGCCCCATACACGTTTTTATTTTTTAAATAAAAATACCAAAGAATATTATTGTGTATAGAGTGATTAAAAACAATGCAATTTATGCTATCATACGGAAAATCTCAATTTCTTCCATTCCAAGGATTAAAAACTGTAACAATGTCAACTTTAGAATCTAGAATCCAGAAGATTAAAATTACACAAATTTAAATCACTGAAAGTCTCCAGAAGAGCCTCAGATTCAAGAGGTTTTAAAAATGTGGAGAGGTGCATTTCAGTTTCTCTGAATGTAAAGGTGAGAACAGCTGATTTACACCTGAGGTGATTTTGGGGCAGTGAGATGTTTTGACATGCTGTGACATTTGTGCTTATTTCACTTACTTATTACATAATTTTCACCAACATACATTTTTTTTTTGTATTCAGCACAAACTGAGCTAAGAAAAAGAAATTATGTGTGGTTAGTAAAATTTTTTAGAGAAAATTTTTTAGCTGAAATAAGGTCCAACAAACCACACTGAATGAGACTGAATAAGACTTTTAAGCAACCAGTCTTGTAGGCTAGAATATTTACTTCACTATTTAAGAAACATCTCCTGGATGCACTGGGACGCATCATCAGTGATGTTTTCTGAGGTCATTTAGTGTTTCGGGTCTCGCAACATCATACACCCTCCCCCAGTTGACCCAGCTGGGGTGATCAGGCCCCAACTTGCGTCCCAGTAGCAGCCCACAGATCTGCCCTTTCCATCCAAAGCCACCGGGTGGCCTTCTCAGTGGCTTCGCTCGCGGACTTAATTGCCCTCTTCTTTGCTGCTCCTATGATGCCCAGACAGCCCAGAACCTTGCACAGAGATCTTCCTGGAAATCCCCTGCAGTCTACCTCTATGGGCTCATAGAAGGTCCTCCAGCCTCCCTCCCTGCACTTCTCCACCAGTTGCTGGTACTTAGCCCTCTTCCTCTCATTGGCCTCTTCAATGTTTTCCTCCCAGGCCACTGTCAACTCCACTATGATCATCTGTTTTGAAGATTGAGAGGTCAAGATCATATTTAGCCGGAGGGTTGTTGTTGCAATGTGCTGGGGGAACTTCAGCTGTTTCCCCAGATCCACCTGCAGCTGCCAGTCAGATGCTGACTGCATCTGTGTGGAGTAGGCCTGTTGCCATCTGTTGGTGTGCCCTGGCTTTTTCTCCAGCTTTAACAAAGAAGATTGCCTTCATCGGAGCATGTTGGTTTTTGCTGGAGCTAATGGCTAAGGCTAAACTCTCAGCGACTGCCTTGAGCACCTGGTCATGTCGCCACCGATAGCGACCCCCCGCCAGAGCCTTCACGCAGTCACTGAGGAGGTGTTCCAAAGAGCCTCTGCCGGAGCATCGAGGGCAGGAGGGTGTCTCACTTTTCCCCCACACATGGAGGTTCGCTGGGCTTGATAGGGCATCGTAGACGGACTGCACCAGGAAGCAGACCCGCTGGACGTCTGGCTGCAAGATGTTTGCCCAGGTAATCCTTCGCTGTAGTACACTCTACCACCTCGTCCACGCTCCCTGTTGCCGTAGTCCCACTGCCCTACTTACTCGCTCTTCCTCCACACCTGCTCTAACTTCTTCCTGGATCAGGTGGTGTCTTTCCTTTCCTCGGGTCTGGCTGATGAGGGTCTTTGTGGAGTAGCCCAACCCTGCTCTACCTGTTGCCACAGTGCCCAGCAGTGCCTTCTGTCTTAGGCGTGACTCTGCCAGCTCCACTGCTTCCCCAGCCCTCCACTTCCTTCCTGTCCTCACCTCAATACCAGCTGCTGACACCTTGCAGTCCCTTGAGTCCCTGTACTGTAGGGCTTCCCTGGTGCATCCCACCATAAACTCTTCTTTGAGGCCACTTATAGGCAGCTGCAGAATGTTACTTGTTAAATACAGGGCAGCGCTGGTGAGACTGCGAGGAAGGCCCAGCCACTTTCAAAGAAAGCTGCTGATCCTCCTCTTTAGGGTCTCAACTGCTGTCATTGGGACTGCATAAATCAGCAGGAGCCACAAAATACGGGGTAGTATTGAATGCTGGTAGGTCCAGGCTTTGAACCTACCAAGCAAGCCTGACTTATCTACCTCGGTGAGCCAGGTGCCAAGCTCTAAACTGGCCTTCTGGATGGTTGCTGAATCCTTCAGGCTGGAGTTGAACAGTTTCCCCAAGCTCTTGATGGGTTGCTCTGTAATTGTTGGGATGACAATTCCTGAGATCGAAAAATGGAACTTGTCAATCACCTTCCTCTTCTTCAGCACCATGGGCCTTGATTTGGAGGGCTTAAAACTCATCCTTGCCCAGCTGATGATTCTTTCGAGCCCTTGTAAGATCCACCTGCACCCTGGTACCGATGTTGTTGTTACTGTGAGGTCATCCATATAGGCTCTGATGGGGGTTGTGGCACACCAGACTTAGTCAGAGGCCCTCTGCACTCTACTTTGGCTGACTTAACCACCATATTCATGGCTAGGAAAAAAAAGGATAACAGAGATGGTACAACCTGTAATTATCCCTTTCCCTATGCAATGCCAGTGTGATGTTTCGGACCCAGAAGTGACTCTCATCCTGAAGTTATTATAATAATCCAGAATTGAGGGTGCAGAGATCCTGACGCAGATGATGTATCCGGGTGGCCCTGCGGTTCATTTTGTAGGACACAGATTTTCCTTTGTCAACCTGCCCAAATCTTTCTGAAGCATAGCTGAAGATGATGGTGGTCATTGTTGTCAGTCGGCTGTCCACATCTCCCTTGGCTGTGGCCTGGATGATGTTGGACACATCCTTGTCAAAATGCATCCACTCACTCCTCTTGCTGGCTGGGGGCCACTTAATCCGCTGCTGTGGAGTTACTTTGCTTGGATTATGAGTTCGAGGTACGTGGAGGGATATATGGGCAAGCGTGATACAGCCACATGCCTAAAATTCTTTTTTACAAAAATGAAAAGGCTAACATACAATGTCCAAAGCAAATTGACAGGCAATTGATTTACACACAAATATGTGTCTATATCTTCTGATGGCCCATAGAATGCATAAATATCTGTTGATGGGCTGTAGACCGCATGAAATTACAGGATTTCAAGCATTTGCACCTCATTTGTTACATTACATCAAAGACAGATATTTGTAAAAAAAAAATTAAAGGTATTTTGTATAGCTAAAACTACCACGGACTTGGTAAAATACATGATAAACACATATATATTAATGACAGTCTTATACGTTAGCCAAAACAAAAGGAAATATAAAACAAATTAATTTATAGAGTAAGCTATCACATTACAAACCCAGAAACGCACTATAAAAATCCAATGAGTAGCCTAATATTAATTTCATCTTCATTTCAGCATCTAACGTTATGCATAAACAAATGCAAAACTGAACTAAATATATTACATATTGATTTAGAGAGTATCACATTTAAAACAAGAACTATAAATGCAATGAGTATTTATCAATTTTAATTATATTACACTTCAGCATCCAACATTATACATGAACCATTGGAAGACATGAAAAGCAAAGTCCAGCTGCAAAATCTAGCCTAAACTTCTTATAAATATAGTCTTCCTCACTGCTGAAAATCATCTGAAGATTTTCTTCACCGGAGTAGCGTGCCATCCTCAAAACGCAATGAACATTCAGTCAATCCGATGCGAAAAATGTCATGCTTTTTATCTCATTGATCGGGGGGGCGTTTACATGTCACACGTGTCTCACATGGACAATTGTAATAACAAAGCCAAAGTAGCTCGTGGGCATGGTTGCATAAATACTAATTGGATCAGATTGTAAAACTAAACATAGTGTTGGTTTTATACTGATTACTTTATCAAACAATATTTGGTTTTAACATGACTTTCTACATTTAAAAGTAGACTAGCTAATGATATATGTCTCATGTCTATGTGTCTTTCAGTTCATTTTAGTGACATGTTTTTAAAAACAGTTCGCGGAGAGACAAAAAAAAAGAAAGCACACACTGTTTATTTTCCTTATTTTGCAAAAGCACACACTTTTGTTGTTATTGTTATTACCGCTACTCCAGTTATTGTAAGTGTACACACAAAAAATTTAGACACCTAACAGATTCAAATGGTGTATAACACTTATTTGAGTGACCAAAATCAACAGAGTATTCTTAGTGTCTTGATAAGAAAAAAAATGATGCTGGTCCGGCGTGACCGGTGACCTTAGATTAAACACACTATTATGACACAATTCCTAAATAATATTATTTTCTGACATGCAACATGATATTAACAGTTGTATTTTAAGTTCATTCATTCATTGAGTTCATGGATGATAATAGGATAGATAAAAAAGTACCACTTACCCATCACACATGTTTTTTTTTTTCGCGCTGAACAGTTCATCTTCAGCTGATGATTATAAAGAAACCTGACCTTGACCCCTGTCAGCTGTCCAATTACAGGCCAATATCAAACCTCCCCTTTATCTCTAAGATTCTAAAAAAGGTAGTAGCGGAGCAGCTATGCTCATATCTACATAGAAATGGCATACATGAACTTTGTCAGTCAGGATTTAGGCCTCTTAACAGCACAGAGACAGCACTCGTTAAAGTTGTAAATGATCTCCTATTGGCCTCTGATCAAGGTTGTGATCAGCTAGAAATAAGATTTTAGATCACACTGTAACTTTAGATGGCCTTTCTGTTCCATCAAGTGCAACAGTAAAAGACTTTTACAGTGGAATCTCTTGATTATAGATTCCAGCCTTTCATTTGTAGCTCATGTAGATAATATTACCAGGATAGCATTCTTTTACCTCAGAAATATTGCCAAAATAAGAAATATATTGTCGCTAAACGATGCAGAAAAAAATTGTTCATGCTTTTATCACCTCTAGGTTGGACTATTGTAATGCCCTATTGTCTGGTTGTTTAACTAGGTACATAAACAAGCTTCAGCTAGTCCAGAATGCAGCAGCGAGAGTCCTCACTAGAACCAGAAGATACGAGCACATCACACCTATCTTACCTTCACTTCATTGGCTCCCTGTGAAATTTCGCATTGATTTTAAAATACTACTTTTGACATATAAAGCATTAAATGGTCTGGCACTGCAGTATCTGAGTGAACTGCTAGTGTCTTACGATCCGCCACGCCTACTTCGATCAAAGGATGCAGGCTGCTTATCAGTACCATGTATTATGAAAACTACAGCTGGGGGCAGAGCTTTTTCTTACAAAGCCCCAAAGTTATGAAATAGTCTTCCAAATAGTGTTCGGGACTCAGACACAGTCTCAGTGTTTAAGTCCAGGCTAAAAACATATTTATTTAGCCATTTAGCCTTTTTTATAAATAGATTTGCCTTAGGTAAAGATGCAGACCCGGGGGACTCATGGATGTAAAGTATTAGGTGAACTGGTATGTTTAGATGCTGTCACTCTCATTGATCACTCATTTATCACTGTTTGTTGACGGTGAGGTGATTGTTTGCTTTACATCTCAGGGCCCTCATGTCTGTGTTTCCTTCTGGCTCTCCCTTTTAGTTATGCTGTCATAATCAGTCCTGCCGGAGTCTCTGCTTGCACTTTACAGTAAATATACATTCACATTATACATTATGTGACTGTGACCATACGTAACTGTTATCTCTCCTCTTCTGCTCTCTCTCCCGCTCTTTCTCTTCCCTCTCTCTTCTTCCCTCTCTCTGTCGAGCTACACATGTTGTTCCTGAGCTGCCAGTGATCCAGACTCCCTCTGCCCTCTGGACCTGTCTGACCCATCCTGGTGCCCCGCTTCTGGTTGGAGATCTCGTCACATGGATGCCCGTGTGTCTCTTTGGGATGCGTCTCGTGGCTGGGGATGGTTCTCTCTACCTAGAAGGCGGTTCTGGCCTCGACTTGTATGTTCATACAAGTCTAGCTGAGTTTTCAATAACTAAGTGGACTCCATATTAACTTCCTGCCAACTAACACACAGTATGAATGCAGATAAAGTCCTGCTCTCTGTTTCACCCAAATGAGGATGGGTTTCTTCCTACTACCATCTCAGGGAGTTTTTCCTTGCCACTGTCGTCCTCGGCTTGCTCACCTGGGACTATCTGACCATTTTGATTTATACACATTCAAATTCCATACAAACTTAAATAATTCTTTTAATTGTGTAAAGCTGCTTTGGGACAATGCCAATTGTTAAAAGCTCTATATAACATTCAATTGAATTGAATTTTCATCTGTTCTGCTGATGACGTACATCTGGTTAAGACCAACAGCAGTTTTTTGAGTCATCAGTGACTGCTCCACTCCCAGAAAACATGTGTAAGTGTGTAACAAAAGCTTCAGTCAGTTGTCCCCTTGGTAAAACACTTGTAGTCTCAGTCCTTTTAAAATAAACACAAACAAACTACTACTGCTGCATCTTCCCTAATTACTACAAGCTCATTTGCTCCAGCACCCTGTTTAAAGGAAATGTTACATGAATAACAGTTGTCTAGAAAAGACCTTCGATCCAATTACAAATGTGCATCTTCCTGAAGTCCACCAGTATTGTTCAAGCTCACTTGCTCCAAAAGCTTGTTTTTGAGGAACTGTGCCTTGAACTGTGCCTTGAATCTGTCTATTTAGATTTATAAAGATCTTCTGCAAGACTTCAAAAGTGCATTTGAGCTCCGGTGAATAGCTGAGGTTCAAACAGTATTGTATATCAGTCCATACTTCCCCAAAATGTAAGCCACAGGGTTAGCAACACAAACAGATCTGGAAAATTCTTTGGTAACTGATGAGTGATCTGGAGGTTATGGCTTTTGAAAATGTCTGAAAGAGTACACTTTGTGAGAGGTGCATAAGCAGAGCTTAATAAAAAAATGCAGTATGTGCTAAGAAAAACTGCTTACCATATAATACAGGTGAGGTTCACACCAGAAGAGCATGGGCATTATATTGTGTTGTATTTCTTTTTTTGTATGAAGAAAAGCAACAATTCTGCTGAAGGGGAAAAAAAAACTATTAAGAAAACAGAAAAACACAATCTGTATTCTCCTAATTTCAATGACTTTAAAAACTCAGTGATTGGACTTCGCTGGACTTGGAAAATGAGAGATTGGACTTTTTTGTCTGAGACAGGTCTTGTATTTTATTTTTTGAAGAAATCTGCTCAATGTTGAGTAATAAGCCATATAAATGATAAACATTTGATATAATGTATTTTTTTTACATTAGTAATTCATTTTTACACATATTTAATTAATGATTTACTTAAGCAGCAAAAAATATGAGGAGCCTCTTGGGAGCCGAAAGAGCCTGCTCTTTCTAGTGACCAGAGGCAAAAGAATCAACTCTATAAAAAGAGACGAAATTCCGATTACCAATCTACAACCGTTGCTTTAATCTTGTGGGATACTCTTTGCTGTTGCTTCCACTGTCTCAGTCTGTGGCCATGTTACATTAGACCCATTCCACCTGACCCATAGTCACCTCTCTGGTGGTGCCCAAGCCCTCTTCTAAGACAAGGCCCATGGCCACCTCTCAGAGATGGTGCTTGTCCCGTGTCATTTCAGTGACTACTTGTTTAAACTCATACCTATGGGTTTTTTTTTTTTTGTTCCTCAGTTTTCATAAAACTATGCTTTACAAAGAATGTCACAGCTTCTTCAGTCTTAAGTAGGTTGGTAATCTATCATCTTATTTAAGTCCTAAAAGGTTAGATGATCCTCCTGGCTCAGAAAAGAGTTGCTACATGAGCAATGGAGATGGTTAGAGTAGGACGAGTATTCATTGTGTGTTTTAAGTCTTGACTGTATTGGTCTGTGGCTTTTCTGTAGACTTCGGTTTTTAGTTTCCCTATAAAACAAAACATTGGGTTCAGATATGTAGATCAAACCTGGGTGAAGATTAAAATTCAGGAAATACACACAGAGCAAATTACGACTATTGACACAAACATACATGACCTTCCTGGGTCATACACTGCTCATAGGAAATGATGGGGAAACTAAAAAAGAAAAGTCTATAGAAAAGTCACACATCCCTTAAATTTAAACATGGGCATAAGCATCTAAAGACAACGCTCAAGACCTGTGAATATCCTAAGTGTGTCTTAAAATAGCAGTTATAGAATCAGCCTCTGCAGAATCATCCTCTTTTTACTTTTATATAATTTACCTTTATTCTTTCTGTTTTTGTCAAAGTATGTTTGGGTGAACAGAGTGCAAAAGTTATTTTCAGTAATGTAATCTTGTCAGACCTGTTAATATTTATTTAAGCCAACTCCTATGTGTCACAGAACAAGCCAGATAAGCACAGATTTTGATCTCAGGCTTCTCTGTACTTTAGGAACTCTCTGGCAGGCATAAGATGTCATACTGTCATCTAGCATAACCTGCTCTAACATTGCAGTTATTTCACTCTTGTTCCCTCACATTCCACCCATGTTATACTGTGACCATCATCAAACTGCTAATAACATTCCAAACTTCATAGACATTCAACTGTAAAAAAAAAAAACCACATTCCACAGATATTTTAACCTTTGCCAGGACCAATCAGACAATGAGGTGAATTATTTTCTTTTCCCCAGTATTTATGAAAACCAGTCTATTCTTTTACAACACATGTTTTTAATCACACAATCTTAGATTTATCCTTAGACTCTTTGGTTTTGAACAAAATTCATGGCAACAAAAACGTTCCTTGTTAATTGCTAGGTTGATGTTTAAACAGTTTTCTCGCCAGAACCAATCCGTCCGCTCGAATAATACCTCAGTAATTTAACACACATTTTTCCTCTTACTTTGCTATTGTAGTCTGTTGTTCACTGGCCCTACTTATTCTATGGTGAAGGGTCCCTGCCACCAGCAGGAGCACTTGATTTCCCAGTTGGAACTCGGGCAACTAAGGAGGATGGTCATAGGCTTTACAATGTTCAATTTGAACTTGCTCCATGTACTCTTTAAGTATAGGAAATAAATGGATGTTTTCTCCCCTCATGTCTTACCTCCACTATGCTATAGAATGGAATGGGAAGGGGTTGCTTTTCCCACAATCACTTCACCACATCAAAAGTAGAAAGCGTGTGGTCTCCTTCTAAACAGTAATTCAAAGCCAATAAAAGTTTAAGGGATTCCTCTAAGTGTGACACAAATATCGTTGACCTTCCTGGACCGTACAGTGCTCATGGGGAATGATGGGAAACTAAAAAAGTGAAGTCTACAGAAAAGCCACACACAGACCAGTATTTGCGGTTTGACTCCCACTATCCACTACAGCACAAATTTTGTGTTATCAGGCCATTCCACCACAGTGCAGAGAAAATCCCCTCATCCACTAAATTTAAACAGATGAGACATAAGCATCTAAAGACAGCGCTCAAGACCTGTGGATATCCTAAGTTTGCCTTCAACAAAATAGCTTTCAGATTTTAAAGAAGGACAACAGAGAGAGCTGAGATCCAGGCTCAATGAAAAAATCTGTCCTCTTGTACTGTATGTGACACCCCCCCGCCCCCCCTCCATTTAATGTCTGTACCAAAGAGTCTATTAATATGCAAGGGCCACACCTAATGAAAGGAAAAAAAGAGAAAAGGAGTATTTTCTTTTCATCATTGCGTTTTCATAATAAATGCAGATGAAAGCAACAGAAAGAAGTAAGAAAATGGTGAGACTGGTAGGGTATTTTAGAGTTAATTAATCCTAATTATATTTCAAGTGCACAATCATGTTTTTTTTTTTTTTTTTTGTCAAAGTATGTTATGATGATCAGGGTGTAAATGCTATTCTCAGTACAGTAATGTAATCTCGTCAGACCTGTTGGTAATTATTTAAGCCAACTCCCATGCGTCACAGAACAAGCCAGATAAGCACAGATTTTGGCCTCATGCTCCTCTGTAATTTAAAAACTCTTTGGCAGGCATAAGATATCATACTGTCATCCAGCATTGTCTACATTTAATATTGCAGTTATTTCACTCTTGTGCACCACAATCCATCCATGTCATGCCATGACCATCGTAGAACTGTAAATAACATTCCAAACTTATTAACATTGTCGTAGACATACAACTGTAAATTTATAAAAATACATTCCAAAGATGTTTTTTTTGTCTTTGCTAGCAACAATCAGACAATCAGAGGTGAATTATTTTCTTTTCCCCAGTATTTATGAAAAAAAGCCTATTGTTTCACACCACCACATCTTTATTCATACAATCTTCAGACTCTGGTTTTGAACAATATCCATGTCAACACAAAAGTTGTGGGGGGGGCATAGTTACACTAAAGATGCAATAATAAGCACTAAGTGCATTAATGAAGTGAAAATTGTGTCAAGTTTAAGGTGTTGCATTAATGAGGTAGAAAAATGCTGTCAAATAAAATATTAATATGAAATTACTGCTTCTATGTAAAGTACACATGCATAATGATTTATATACCAAATCCAAGATGGCGCCGGTGAGGTCGGCTGCCGTCACGACTGCTCCGACCACCTTTTCTTTGTTTTTGTTTTTTAAGTTAGTTTTTTAGCGTTTGTAAATCGGCAAAATTACCACCATGGAGTACATTAGTTATGATAGAGACACTCTTGTTTCTATTGGTATACAATGTACTCACAATTCGAAGTTTTTAACCCCGGATCCGAACTGGCCGAGTGAGATCCTAAGGGAAAACAAAGGACGCGACGCGAAGCGGCAGCCCCGAAGGAAACGAGCCGGCGTCAGGAACAGGCTGAGAGCCCGTGCACACCGCACACCTCTGCCTAGCATCCTGCTTGCCAACGTCCAGTCACTGAAAAACAAGCTCGATGACCTCAGGGCCGGGATAAAGTTCCAGAGAGACATTCGGGACTGCAATCTCCTCTGCTTCACCGAGACATGGCTGAACCCAGCGGTGCCGGACCACGCCATCCAGCCGGCCGAGTTCTTCTCGGTTCACCGCCAAGGACAGGACACGGGACTCGGGGAAGTCAAGGGGAGGCGGTGTGTGTTTAATGGTGAACAGCAGCTGGTGCAACAGCGCGAGTGTTGTTCCTCTCACACGCTCCTGCACACCAAATCTGGAACTACTGTCCATCATGTGTCGTCCTTTTTATCTACCTCGGGAGTTTACATCGGTCATAATCAGCGTCGTTTATATTCCACCACAAGCGGACACGGACACTGCCTTATGCGAGCTGCATGAGGCACTCACACAGCACCAGACACAACACCGGGACGCCAGCGCCGAACTTTTATCAGCATATCACCTGCCCCACCAGGGGCGAAAGGACACTGGATCATTGTTATACAACGGTCAAGGACGGCTACAAGGCACAATCTCGCCCTCCGTTTGGCAAATCCGACCACGCCGCCATCTTCCTAATGCCAAAATACAAACAAAGGCTGAAACAGGAAGTTCTGGTTCAGAGGGAGGTCGCGCGCTGGACGGACCAATCGGTGGCCGCGTTACAGGACGCACTCGATGACGCAGACTGGGACATGTTCCGAAACAGCTCCGATGACGACGTCAGCGTGTTTACGGAAGCGGTTATGGGATTCATTGGGAAACTAGCGGATGATACCGTGGAGCATGACGTGAGGAGAGCCTTCAAGAGAGTGAACACCAGGAAAGCAGCAGGACCAGACGGCATCTCAGGCCGTATCCTCAGAGCCTGCGCAGACCAGCTAGCACCTGTGTTCACTGAGATATTTAACATCTCTTTATCTCAGTCATGCTTCAAAGAGTCCATTATTATTCCTGTCCCGAAGAAACCACATCCTGCTTCACTTAATGACTATCGCCCTGTAGCTCTCACCTCAGTAGTAATGAAATGCTTTGAACGCCTGGTCAGAGACTTCATCATTTCTTCACTACCCGACACACTGGACCCACTACAGTTTGCATACCGTCCAAATCGTTCCACAGATGATGCCATCTCTCATCTACTCCACACATCACTCACTCACCTGGTCACTCGGAGGGGGAATTATGTTAAAATGCTCTTTATCGACTACAGCTCTGCATTTAATACCATAATTCCCTACACACTCACCACCAAGCTGGAGCACCTGGGACTCAGCTCATCTATGTGTCAGTGGATCTCCAACTTCCTAACTGGCAGACCACAGGCAGTAAGGATGGGCGGACATGTCTCAGCCTCCATCACTCTCAGCACTGGAGCCCCCCAGGGGTGTGTTCTGAGCCCCCTGCTGTACTCTTTGTACACATATGACTGTGTGGCCACTACCAGCTCCACCACCATCATTAAGTTTGCTGACGACACCGTCGTGGTGGGCCTGATCTCTGATAACAATGAGACGGCCTACCTGAAGGAGATTAGGAATCTGGAGAACTGGTGCCAGAGGAACAACCTCCTTCTAAACGTCAGTAAGACAAAGGAGCTGATAGTGGACTTCAGCACTAAGCAGGAGAGGAACTACCAGACCCCCGTCATCAACGAGAGCCCAGTGGAGAGAGTGGACAGCTTCAAATACCTCGGTGTTCACATCACGCAGGACCTGTCATGGTCCTGTCACATCAACACCGTGGTGAAAAAGGCCCGGCAGCGTCTCTACCACCTCAGACGCTTGAGAGACTTCCGACTGCCCTCCAAGGTGCTCAAAAACTTTACTCCTGCACCATAGAGAGCATCCTGACGGGAAACATCTCAACCTGGTTCGGGAACAGCACCATGCAGGACAGACCAGCTCTACAGAGGGTGGTGCGATCAGCTGAGCGCATCATCCGCACCGAGCTCGCTGACCTGCACTCAATCTACAGCAAGCGGTGCTGGACCAAGGCCAGGAAGATTGTGAAGGACCTCAGCCATCCCAACAATGGACTGTTCTCTCTGTTGAGGTCAGGAAAGCGATTCCGCTCCCTGAAGGCCAACACAGAGAGACTGAGGAGGAGCTTCTTCCCACAGGCGATACGGTCTCTTAATCACACCACCACACAGTACTGACACACATATGGTCTTTACACACACACACACTGGACATTCTGGACATTCGTTTACACTAGTGGCCACTGCACAACTACACCTGGTGGTCACAAGTCACAAGTCACTTTAAAGAAATCACTTTTTAAGCATTTTTTGCACGGCACTAGACACTTTAAATATGTGGATTGCACAAACAGTGGACATTACATTACCATTCTTTCACTATTTATTCTAATACCATTCCACACAAAAATTACATAAATATACCTACCCGTTCAGCTGCTCTTATTGTTTTATATTTCGTTATACATTCTTCAAATATTTTCTACATTGTGTATTTTTGTCGTACAGTTATTATTTTTTTTTACTTTAGTTTTTATATTTTATTTTATTCTTTTCTAGTTTTATTTACCCTATATTTTAATTCTCATATTAGTCTTTTATTTTAGGTCATGAGCAGTTGCCTAAGCATTTCACTGCATATCGTACTGTGTATGACTGTGTATGTGACAAATACAATTTGAATTTGAATTTGAATTTGATATACAGGTAAGAATAAAACTGTACATAAGTTACACCAGAAAGTAGTAATAGAAAGAATGAACCAGCAAGTATATTTGCAAAAATGAAAAAGCGGATGCAATGAATGATGAATGTGACCATAGTACATTAAAGACAGAATGTATATGAGCATATTTATTGTGCTGTCAGAAAAGGAGATTCCTCTCTTGACACAGGGCAGAATTATTGTAAAGTCAGTTAGTAGAAAAGACTTCCTGTGGCCTTTTTTTGTCACATGCGGAGCTGAGGCATTCTCTTTCTGAAAGTTCTTTGCTGTTTAGCAAGTTGTGAAGGGGATTTGAGGTTTTGGGCATGAAGATGGTTGCTCTTCCCAGATTCCACTCACCATGTCGAACAGACTGGGTGGTCTTCTTCTAAACAGTAATTTAAAAGGGTAAAGTCTATTGAAGCTTAAGGGGTTCTTCTGAGTATTTAGTATCTAAGAATGTATGGGAGCAGCAGATGCAGTTTCAGCCACACTCATCCACTACTCACCGCAGCATCCTGTTAAGTGTTTAATTAAACAACCCCACCCCATGTCTGTCTGGGCATAATATACAGATGTGCTGATTTGCTTCACCTGCAACAGCCAATAAACAGGTTATTGTTATATTCCAGGAAAAGTATTTGGGTATATTTTATAAACTTTAAATAATTATTTTTTTTTAGATTATTTAATAATTCTAGACACCACAAACACCTCTTCATGTCACATTAACAACTTTACAGTGTTTAAAGTATATAACATTACATCACTAATGTTCATGTAAATAAAATACAAAAGGCTATCTCTTGTGGTCACAGTTTCTGTACTGTGTGTATTAATGGCTGCTGGGATCAGGAGCGCTTAACTGCTCCCTGAGGTAAGCAACATTAGTGTATATTTTTGACTGTTACCTGAGGTGAGTAGCATTGGTTCATATTTAGAGCTACTGCCTGAGGTGTATAGAATTAATTACTATTTTTAGCTGCTACTACACTGTTTCATGCGGCTCAATCAGGACTGCTATGGAATAAATTTTGGTAGGGATTCGTTGCACGGTTTTCCCCAAATTCCCAAAAAACTAATTTTTCAACATTAATCTGTATTTATTATTATTATTATTATTATTATTAAGTGTGCCTATGCAATGGCATAAGCATACTTATTATTCTCGACAAAAAAGTTTGGACCGTTCCACGCCCCACAGCTTTGAGACAGCCTTAATTATATATTTATTTCTTTTTGATGTTGGTTTTCCCAAAGATATATTGTGTTCAGGTGATGAATATGTTTTCATTTGAATGAGTCTCCTTTTTTTTCTGCTACAGTGTCCTGGAGCTCCAAAATGGAATTCGCCTCCAAACACAAGGTTTTGATGGACAAAACAAACAAGAAGAACAGAAACTGAGAAGGTCAGCGACAGAGGGGTTTTAGAGAAAAAAATATTATTTGACGGTAAGTTTTGTGTATTTTTCTTGCTGTCTAGATTACTAACATGCTTAGCTCATCATCACTGTTAATTGTAGTTTTACATTGCCATATCAATAATTGGTATTAAACAACAACTTTATATTATGCAGTCCTATTACTTATGAATGGGACAAAGTGCCATGCCCAACATGGCGAATAAACCCTGCCGTCTAATTAAAAGAGATAGTTGTTGATTAATAAAGCCATCGCGTCACTGCAGCAGCTGTTTGAGGCTCCAGTTCCTATAAAAACAAGCAGCGTTCGCACATTCGCGTTCATGAATGCGCATGCACATTGGCTGCTGCTAGCATCAAAAAAAGTATTTTCTGATGGTATGTAAACATAAGAAACAAGCTTTATGAAACTGTTGTTGTCAGATTTCATTGGTCTTTTCAAATATGAAATTTAATTGTAAGCTTACTGAACACTTTTACAGAAGTTGATGTTTTCCCATTCAAAGAGATAGGAGCTGCACTTGTGTGTGCAGTGTGTAACCTCCTGTCGTCAATTCATTGTGCAGTGTGAACACAGCAGCAACTAAATGCTGCCACAGATGAAGTGTGAACACAATAATGATCCGATGACTTTGAAAATCATGCAGTGTGAGTTTGGAGAGGAGAAGGTAAAAAGCAATACAGTACAAAACAAATAATGTACAGTTTATGTTGTCATTCCTTTGCTCTCAAACTAAATGCAATGTAATAGTAGGACTTATTTAATAATACCATTAACAGTGCAGCATGCATCTAAGCCTGGGTAAAAAGCTTATAATAAAATCACCAAAATAAGTCTTCATGTTAAGAATAAATACGCAAATTAAATAAATACGGTTTGTTTAAGTATTTGTAAGTGCGGTTAATAAACTAAAGGGACAAATTGCAAAACCATTGCCACAGATTGATTTTTATTTTTTTGGCATGTGATATAACAGACTACATTGTTACACTGAGTATATTTGTTTTCATAGCATTCAATATGTACATTCTAGGACAACATTTGCAGATTGTAAAATAACACGTATATAAAAAAAAATAAATGTGTGCATTGTATCTATGGAAGATTGTAGGAAATTTCAAAACATATGTTGTATATCTGTGCATTTGTTAAAGTTGTGTTTGTGGTGTCTGGGTCCTCTGCAACCTGGCATGTCCCTTTTCGTTCCTGATCCCTGTTAAGGTGGCCTTGGGTCTTATTGACTGTGTAGCTAGGTGAATAGCTTAATGCTAATCAATGCTATTTACAGTTTAATTCTAGTGGAGGTGACGGCATGGACGTGTGGGCTATTCTCGGCGGAGTGCGCTTTTAGGTATGCCGGTATTCATAATAAATTGTTCTTACCTTGGCAGTAAGCATATTTAGTGTATTTTTATAGTATCAGCGGAGCTAGCGGGATGAGAAGGCCGGCCGGTAGATTGAGCTGCGGCATCGGCGGTGAGTACTCATGCAGCTTCGCGCGGGCGATTGTCTAAACCGAGTAAGTATACATTTTGTGCTTGTCTTTCCATGTGGTCAATAGATGGAGGTTAATGTGTTTATTTTCCTCATGCTAGGAGTGTGGTGGACTATAATCTCCTCGCCTTATTCCTAGTTGATAATGCTAGCGGCGACGCCATTGCTGTTTTGCTTATGTGTAAGAAGATTGCTTGCTTGTGACTCGGCTGCTTTGTAGGCCGTGGGGCTGGTAGCTACGGTGTGCATGCTGTTTAAGTTTCTTTTTGTTTTCTTATTTTTACTTTTGATTAGTTTTTGTTCTTGTTTTGTGTGGATGGAATTGTCTTTCTTGGCTGATTGTTTTGCATGTCTGTTTTGTGTAGTCTGTTGTGACGGCGCGAATGTTTGTGTTGTTGTTGTCCTTTTTTTCTGTTATGTTAATTTGGTGCGTTTAGGCACCGGTCTCGGTCGTATATAGGATCGGGAGACGACTTGGTGCCTTCCTCCATATGCTATTGAGTCTGTGAAATTGTTTATTTTGTTTTGTTTATGTATGATGTGATTATTGTTTAGTGGAAATTGTGTGGATTTTACACAATTGTGTTCGCTTTGTGTGTGTGTGTGTGTGTGTTCTTCTCTTTCCTTATTGTTTTGATTAGGAGCCAGGCACTGTGCAGGACAGAGGAAGCTGGCTGCATGCATTTGTGGTGTGTGCTTCACCGATTGCAAGGGTATCAACATAATTCTTTCTTGTAGTGAGTGCATGGCACTTAATTTGATGTGGATTTGTGGGGTTTTTGAATGATTTTCTGAGCTGCAGACGGCCTGCTTTGTCCTGTAGGTTTCTGTTCCCTTTTTTTCTCCGTCCCTGAGGACTGTTTTTATAAATTAATATTCGTTAATTGCTTCTGTGTCTCTTGGGAGCAAATAGATATTTGTTGTGTGTTTTTAATAAATAAACCATGCTTTTTGTACTGCTACCCACGTCTCAGGTACTCATTATTCTTGCCTTTGATAGGTGGAGCTTACCTGTGTGTCTTTATTGGGAGTATTTCCCTGGCGCCCCACCAGGGTGGCGTAGTCGGATTAAATTAATTTTGTAAATTCCCGCCTTTTGGGATATAACGGTTGCCACATAGAGCATTGTACAGTTCTAACTTTTTGTTTGTTTTTCATTCTTTAGATGCCCTACAACAACAGCTGAAAGCTGGAAAAAAAGGAGGCCTCAGAGTTTGTCTTTGCTTCAACAGTTCAGAACTGACTTCGTTATGCCCCAGGACAGCTGGGGGGAATTGCTCGTGGTGGAAAACCATAAGTTCAGACTTACTGTATGCCTTATCTGTATAGCTGAGTAAATACCTTTCAACTGTACTAATAATGTTTCAGTCATCTGTTGTGTTTCTGTCTTGGTTGTTTCTATTTGTATTTGACTGAATTTTGCTGAGGCAGGTTGCAATTTTTATATGCTGTTATGGTTTTCAGTTTCTTCTCTTGGCAGTTAGAATCTGTTTTATAAATTCAGAATAAACAATCTCTTCTAACAGTTAAAGTCATTTTGTCATCCAGTTTATAATTTGTATGTAAGTTGTAGTGTGTTTTATTATATAGTTGTTTTATTCTAATTGTGATGTTACTTCCTGTTTAAATGGGCATGTGTCATGATGCTGTGTATTCAAAGGATGCAAACGCAGGTATTTTGAAGGTATAGCTTTTCAGCTTTCTTTTTTTTATTTTAGTAGTCCAGAGACCCAGATCTTATTCCCCTGGACTGTGGTGGTACAGATTAGAAGGGATACATGAAACACGGGATTAATTCTCATATGGGAGGGAAGTTTTAGCTATAAGGAGACGGGGTTGATTTGTGCTACTATGACAAAGGGACCGATATATTTTGGTGACAGGACTTTCTCTCCTTTGTCTATCGGCAATTTTTTTGAAGCGGGTAACTGCTCGGGAGATGTGTGTGTGTGCGCATCTTCCCACACTCTCTTCGCTCTTCGAAACCATTCATCCACCATGGGTACTTTGGTGGGCGTGGCATCCCAAGGACAGAGCAGAGGTTGATACCCGAGTATACATTGGAACAGCGTTAGGCCGGTTGCGTAGTGTACTAACGAGTTTTGGGCATATTCTGTCCAAAGTAACCAGTTAGCCCAGTCGTGTTGTCTGCCACTACAATATGCTCGAAGATATCTCCCGAGTTCTTGGACAGTCCGCTCTGCCTGCCCATTCGACTCGGGGTGATAGCCCGACGTTAGGCTAACAGTGGTCCTCAATTTCTGCAAGAACGCTTTTCAGACTTTGGCGATAAATTGAGGGCCGCGATCGGAAACAATATCTTCGGGTATGCAATAGTAACGAAACAAAAATTCAAAGAGGGCTTCAGCTACTTGAATAGCTGATTGGAGAGAGCCAAATGGGATGAAATGACATTCCTTTGAGAACCGATCTACTACGACCAGAACCGTAGTGTACCCTTTAGACACCGGCAGGTCCGTGACGAAGTCTGTGTGACCACGGCCGATGTGGTGTCGGTAGGGGCATTAGTTTATCAGCCGGGAGGCTACGAGGATTCTTGGTAGTAGCACAAACTGCACAAGATAAAACTACTGCCTTTACAGTTTCCCTCATCCTAGGCCACCAATACTTTTGTTCTATGATTTTGAAAGTGCGTGTCACGCCGGGGTGTCCTGTGGACAAATTGGTATGCGCCTCAATTGTGACGCGGTCACTAAGTGCCTCAGGGACATAGGTTCGATTGCGGGGACACCCGGGAGGTGCGCGATTATGACGCCCCAACCGAGTGATCTCTGCATCAAGATCCCACATCACCGGGGCAACTACGAGTGGTGCGGGCGGAATATGCTTGTGATTTACTGTAGGTGTAGGAGCAGGATAGTAACGTGACAGCACGTCTGCCTACTTATTTTTTTAAACCTGGCTGATACGTGATGTGGGAGTGGAAACGTGTAAAGAACAGCGCCCATCAGGCTTGCCGAGTGTTTAATCTTTTTGCTTGCTGGATGTATTTAAATTTCGGTGATCGGTTAGGACTACGAATGGATGTTTGGCTCCCTCTAGCTAGTGTCTCCACTTCTCTAACGCCGCTTTAACTGCGAGCAGTTCCCAGTTACCGATATCATAGTTTTGTTCGGCAGGTGTCAGTTTTAGGGGAAAAAAATCGATCCCCACCTCGGAAGCGTATACTTCTACGACAAACAGCTTCTCGGGGTCGGGAAGCCATAAAATTGGTGCGGTGGTGGATGCCGTTTTGAGTTTTTGGAAGGCGATCTCTGTATCAGCGGAAAGCGCTTTCAGTTTTTTTTAGGCTTACCTTTAAGCAATGAGGTGAGGGGTGCTGCCATCGAACTTAAGTTCCTAATGAACCGCCGATTAAAAATTAGCGAACCCAAGAAAACATTGTAGCGCCTTTACTGACCTGGGTTCCGGCCATTAAGTTACCGCCTCCACCTTGGATTTCTTCATCTCGACCCCCAGTGGCCCTATGCGATAACCGAGAAATGCGATCTCCCGTTTATGGAATTCACATTTCTCTGCCTTCGAAATTTCACCGCATATTCGGCCACTGGTGTGTTCCCTTGTTTGATCCTCAACAGCTGCTGTTCTCCCATTTTCCCCTGGTCGGGATGGTCGAAGACTGCGCAAAGGGCCTCGAGGAAGTGCCGATACCTAGCGGTGGTGGCGCCCCCGGTGCTCCACACGGCCGTAGCCCAGTCCAGATCTCTCCCGGTGAGATGTTGTGTCACGAAGCTCACTTTCTGGACATCCGTCATATTCGGGAAATCTGCGAGGTATAGTTCACAAGCGAGCAGAAAACGTTTGCAACCCTCTGGGTGGGGTGGGCCGTGGGAGAACAGGTGCGCCAGATGCCTGCGGGACAGCCAGGGGTAGTCTCGATGCCGCAAGTTGGTTCACGCTGCACGCCAGGTCGTGCACAGCTCGCAGGAGGCTGCCAAGCTCCTGCTGTTGAGTGCGCAGGTAGCTGTGTAGGCTGGTGTTGTCATCTGGCAGGGGCACTCCTGCTGCGTCCATGAAGGACCGTTCATCTGTCATGATGCTGTGTATTCAAAGGACGCAAACGCAGGTATTTTGAAAGTATAACTTTTCAGCTTCCTTTTAGAAAAAGAATATTATTTTATTCTTTATTTTAGAATCACTTTTTTAAGTCAAGTCTTTCAAATAAACGAACAAAAAAATAACACACAAGAACGAAACTGAAAGAATCAACAAAAACAAATGTGCACCTCGTTGAGCCTCCTCAGGCAGGGTCTGCAGGCGGATACATACACAAGCACAGGAGAGAAGTTCTAAAACTGAAATAACAATCACAAGGGCTTCTTGCCAAGCTTGTCTGGCGTTTCAACCTTGACCTCGATGAAAAACGTGCCTGTCTTTACAGGCCTTACCCCGACCCTGCAGACTCTGCTCAGTCCTGAGGAGGAAACACGTACACGTAACGGGTTAGAAGCCAGCAACAAACAAACATGGTGATAAGAGTGAACGGACATAACTCTACAGGTTCGACTGGCTTAAATAGAGACACAGGGGAAAGACGCAGGTGAACATAATTAGTGATGGGGAAACATACCAACGTTCACACACTAGGGGGGGACAAAGCTGTGGCTCAGTAGTCCAGAGACCCAGATCTTATTCCCCTGGACTGTGGTGGTACAGATGTGACAGTATGGAGCATAAATAAATAAATACGTTTACATGTAAACTGAAGGATGTTGAGTTTTTGTTAAAAAAAAAGCTTTTCAGCCCTACATGGTCTCTGATTTAAATAAATAAATCAAAACAGACATGATTTACTGTCATAGAATCTTGCTGTACATAAAGCAAGACTAAACTATAATTGCTTCAATGTTGATTCAATGTAAAATAAGTGATTTAATTTAATTTAAACAAACATTGATTTTATGCCCATCTTGATCTATTTTTCATCATTGAAATAATATTTTTTCAAGGTGCAAACCTGATGAAAAATCAATGCTAAATTTCAACATTGATTCAATGACAAGTTGGTTGATGCTTTAATGTTGATTCAATGATGATTCAATGTTGTTTTGCTATCTGGGTTTGTACAGCTCGACGTGCAAAAATTCAGACAAAGGAGGTTATAGCAGGGGAATTTCCTTTCCGATCAAAAGAGTCTTACCAAGCACATGTTGAAATGGCTAAAGAAAGAGGGGAGAGCTGCTTTGGAGTAAAAAAAAAAGTGTTCACAAAGGGCCTTAAAAACTTTTTCTGTTACATATGGCTTACCCTCTTGATGTGGCACATAATCTTTTTGAAGGCATTGTGCTAGTTGAACTTGCACACTGTGTTGGACCACTTATTTAAAAAAATTGTAGACGCCTTGAACAACTCAATGACATCATTTGTACATTTCTGTACAAGTGGAGCGACAAGACCAACAGACCTCATATGATTCCAAAAACATTTGCCAGCAAAAAAAAGGACACAACAACTGCCAAAAATCTTTGTACGTACAGGACATTTTGCACATGCTTACATACTGTTTTCAAAACTGTTAAACTTATGTTCAAAACAATAACATAATGCAAAACTGAATAAGACAGCAAAATTCAACGGCAATATTTTATTGAAACATATTTTAAATCTAAAAATGCAGTTACCTGTAAACCAGCCACAGCTAATTCTCATTGTAGATGAACATCTACACAGGTGTTACTCTTTCAATTTCATTACAAACGGAGACAACTGCTGAATAGGTTTGGATTGTGATGTAAACATGGACCCAGCCAGAAATAGAGAAGTTGCTGAAAGAGGAAGAAGAGTGGCTGAAAGGGGGCGAGGAATACGTATGCGTGGTGGAAGAAGAATAAGAGGAAGATCAAGAGGTGTCGTCTCAGATGAGATCAGAGCTACTGTAATTGATCATGTAGTAAATCATGGTCTCTCAATAAGAGAGGCTGGTCAGAGAGTGCAGCCAAATCTGCAACGCTCTACAGTGGCATATGTTGTTAGAGTTTTCCGGCAAACCAACAGGTAACTTCTTCCTGTTGGGGCATGGGGCATTTGACTCAGTTGCACATTTCAGAAGTAAAAAAAAACATTTGTGTAATTGTTTTTGCATTTCTGCTTAGGACTCAACGGTTACCTCACACAGGGGATAAAGGAAAGAATTTTGGGATTACTTAGTGCAAAAAAAATAAAATAATAATAAATAAACAACGTAAAATATTGACGAATTCTGCATAATGTCTGATTTATTCCAGTAACATATATTGCAATTATAACAGAGATGTGTCCTTATTTTACACAAGAAAACACTGTGTAATGCTACATGTTGTTAGTGTTTTTTAGGTCATTGTTTTGTGGGTGACAAAGTGTGTTTGTCAACTGTCGACCTTTGCTAGTGTTCGGGAAGAATGAGTTTATTTGAGACCTGAATAAAGTGTTTTGCTAGTTGTAGTGCATTTTGAATGTAAAATGAACTGCTTTGCCATGCTGAAAGTCAGTTAGGAGAATTGTGTGAAGAGTTTTGCAAAAGTGACCTAAGTATTGAGAAATGTGTCCTAGCGTCCGTAAAAACTGTAATAGTCCATCTTTTATTATAAACATAAGGTATGTTTTATGAATAAAAAGTTACAGACATGTTTGTGTGTGCTGTTAATGCTGTGAGGGTAAAAGCCTTGTGAGGTTTAATGCTGATAAACACTACAGTCATACAGGACATTCAGGAAGAATTGTTTCACTCCGGGTTCACTCACCTTCACTGTATTGTGATAGGATAGTGTAACTGTAACTGTGCTTGACCACAGGAGATCCAGACAGACTGGACAGATGAACTGGTCCTGATCTACTGAAATACTCACCTCCACCATGTTCCTAAGAGAGAGAGAGAGAGAGAGATCAGTTTCCTTTCAAAGGCTACACTCGATGCTGCGTGAAAACGCTATGGGAACATCTTGTCATGTTGCCGGTTGTGAAGCATGTGTGTACCAAACACGCCAAATTTTTGGCTTTTATAACCTCGGTCAGGTGACGTCATCTGATAGGACGCACCTGCAGGTTATAAATAGGAGTGAACCGGAAACATTCCTCAGATTCTTGTCTTCACCTAGTTGTGAGCGTGTGTGTCTAACCAGCAAAAATAAGTGTTTAACTCACCGATAATGGCAGAGTTTAAACGAGATGTCCCTCCGTGTGTATAATCCATATCGGAGGGCGATCTCTACACTTTACTGCTTCGATTAAGTGCTACGCGCGCGCCTCGCATTTCTTAAGAAGCCTCGAGCCGCCGCGCTTTCCTGGGGCTTAAATTTGTGCATCCGGCAGAGCTGTGAGAGACGGATTTAAAACTCCTTTCACGTTCTCATCGGATCGGGAAATCCCTCTGTCCGCTCGCAAGCGCACGCTGCGCTTCTTGTGAATGGGCAAGGATAAACATCCTCTCTTGCTTCCGCGGAGATGGTAATAGCCTCTAAGCATTAAAAAATAAATTAAATAAAAACATAGACGGCAGGTTCTGTCAGGTGGCCGGGGGCGGAGCCTCAACGACGCTCTCTCCCCTTTTCTTAGCAATCTCCATATGAGTTAACCCTTTCATGGAGTAAGCTGTATTCATCCCGTGTTTTCCTGATATCAACTTATTTATTTATTTAAATATAGTTGAGGTAGAAGCGCAGAGTTATATGATGACACCCAGATAGAAGAGACGCATCCAGGCTATCTCTCTTCTGGGACATCATTCTTCCTGAAATACTATTACTAGCTTTCAAGCTGTGTAGACTTTTATCTTCCCTGGAGAGAAAAGCTTTTCAGGCAGCAGGTCAGGTTGGTGCGTCATTGCACACCATGGCGGTTTTGCATGCCTACCAGGCTGACCTGCTGAGAGACTTGAGTACTGGCGGGGCTCTGCAAGGTGAGGCGTATTGGACTTACGGTCTCTTCGTGCAACAAAGCAGGCGGCTTGTGCTATCGGCCGTTTTATGGCTGCTATGGTCTCCGCGGAGAGCCACTTGTGGTTGAATCTCAGGGGCATCAAGGAGAAGGATCATGTATTCCTCCTTGATGCCCCATCTCACCTCCCGGCCTACTTGGCGATGTCGTTAACTCGGTCGCCACTAGGTTCATGAGGCGAAGTTATATAACAAGCCCTCGGGAAATTCCTTCCCCGCCTTGTTCAAGAGTCGGGACTGTCGGCCACCCAGTCTCGACCGGGTCTGACTGTTGCGAGGCGTGAAATACGCAAGGAGAGTATTTTTGAGCTGGGCACCCCCTTGCAAGATGGGGTGCGTCACGCAATCCACCTTAAAAGAGGTCAGACTGGCATATTGTCTTCACAAAGAAGCCCTGAGGTTCATGTGCCCAGGACCATGGGGGTGGCCCCCCAATGGGGAGAGGCACGCAGAATTCCTGTTAAAGAATGAGGTGTTCTCCCTGGCACCCCCAGGAGGTTGGTGTTCTTGCTCCGCCACCACTGGTGTTTCGGGCAACTCTAGTCTCCAATAAAATGTTAGTTCTTCGGGTTTTTTCCTGCCATGTTTCAGGATGCCGAACATCTAACATCCCCCCCGTTTAACCAAGCCGCTGAGCTTTGCCCCTTTCTGAAAAACTGGCAGCGTGTAAGCTACTGCCAAGTATATCTCCTTGGGTACTAAGCACTGTACAGAGAAACTACAGGATTCAGTTCTCACATCACCCTCCGCGTTTCAATGGCGTGGTCTCCACTTCCATGAAACCGGAAAGTGCAAGAGGAACGGTGGGCTGCATCAAATTTTTTTGATTTTGCGGGCTTTACCACTATCTAAAAATAAATCAATGGAAATATTGCCACAACACAGGAGGTTCCTGAGGTTCGCTTTCGGGGGCGAAGCTTACCAGTATCGGGTCCTTCCATTTGGTCTAGCTTTTTCACCCGCACATACACAAAATACATGGATGTAGTTCTGGCTCTTACGACTCCAGAGCATCCGTATTGAATTACATGACTGGCTGGCCCAGTCTCAGTAGCTAGCGCTTCGACATCAGCATGTCGTTCTAGGTAATCTTTGTTTCCTAGGATGGAGATCCAATGCCATGAAAGCATGCTCTTTCCTGTTTAGAGGACAACATTTTTGGGTGTCACATGGAATTTGAGCGTAAGCGGGCACAGCTGTCTCCCGCTCGGGTCGAATCCATTATCAACACCCTCAAGGAAATCAAGCTAGACCACAAAGTGACCATTACTTTCAGAGATCTTAGCTCTCATGGCAGCTGTATTCACGGTGACACCTTTGGACCTTCTGCACATGAGAGCATTTCAGTTGTGGCTAAGAACCAGGGGATTTTACTCTAGGGCCAATCCCCAATAAGGGCTACGCGCCAGGTCCTTTGTACCCTTCCTATGTGGTTCAGACCCCGGTTTCTGACTCTGGGTCCCACTCTAAGTTCGTTAAAGCACTTCCTCCAGCAGTTGAGACTACCATGTCCTAGTACGGGTGGAAAACACTATGGCAGTCTCATACAGTGGTGTAAAAAACTATTTGCCCCCTTCCTGATTTCTTATTCTTTTGCATGTTTGTCACACAAAATGTTTCTGATCATCAAACACATTTAACTATTAGTCAAAGATAACACAAGTAAACACAAAATGCAGTTTTTAAATGATGGTTTTTATTATTTAGGGAGAAAAAAAATCCAAACCTACATGGCCCTGTGTGAAAAAGTAATTGCCCCCTGAACCTAATAACTGGTTGGGCCACCCTTAGCAGCAATAACTGCAATCAAGCGTTTGCGATCACTTGCAACGAGTCTTTTACAGCGCTCTGGAGGAATTTTGGCCCACTCATCTTTGCAGAATTGTTGTAATTCAGCTTTATTCGAGGGTTTTCTAGCATGAACCGCCTTTTTAAGGTCATGCCACAACATCTCAATAGGATTCAGGTCAGGACTTTGACTAGGCCACTTCAAAGTCTTCATTTTGTTTTTCTTCAGCCATTCAGAGGTGGATTAGCTGGTGTGTTTTGGGTCATTGTCCTGCTGCAGCACCCAAGATCGCTTCAGCTTGAATTGATGAACAGATGGCCGGACATTCTCCTTCAGGATTTTTTGGTAGACAGTAGAATTCATGGTTCCATCTATCACAGCAAGCCTTCCAGGTCCTAAAGCAGCAAAACAACCCCAGACCATCACACTACCACCACCATATTTTACTGTTGGTATGATGTTCTTTTTCTGAAATGCTGTGTTACTTTTACGCCAGATGTAACGGGACACGCACCTTCCAAAAAGTTTAACTTTTGTCTCGTCGCTCCACAAGGTATTTTCCCAAAAGTCTTGGAAATCATTGAGATGTTTTTTTAGCAAAATTGAGATGAGCCTTAATGTTCTTTTTGCTTAAAAGTGGTTTGCGCCTTGGAAATCTTCCATGCAGGCCGTTTTTGCCCAGTCTCTTTCTTATGGTGGAGTCATGAACACTGACCTTAATTGAGGCAAGTGAGGCCTGCAGTTCTTTAGATGTTGTCCTGGGGCCTTTTGTGGTCTCTCGGATGAGTTGTCTCTGCGCTCTTGGGGTAATTTTGGTCGGCCGGCCACTCCTGGGAAGGTTCACCACTGTTCCATGTTTTTGCCATTTGTGGATAATGGCTCTCACTGTGGTTCGCTGGAGTCCCAAAGCTTTAGAAATGGCTTTATAACCTTTACCAGACTGATAGATCTCAATTACTTTCGTTCTCATTTGTTCCTGAATTTCTTTGGATCTTGGCATGATGTCTAGCTTTTGAGGTGCTTTTGGTCTACTTCTCTGTGTCAGGTCGCTCTTATTTAAGTGATTTCTTGATTGAAACAGGTGTGGCAGTAATCAGGCCTGGGGGTGACTACAGAAATTGAACTCAGGTGTGATAAATCACAGTTAAGTTATTTTTTAACAAGGGGGGCAATCACTTTTTCACACAGGGCCATGTAGATTTTGAGTATGTTATGTTATCTTTGACTAATAGTTAACGGTTTTTGATGAGCAGAAACATTTAAGTGTGACAAACATGCAGAAGAATAAGAAATCAGGAAGGGGGCAAATAGTTTTTCACACCACTGTATATTAATCGCCAGGGCGGACTGTGCTCGCGCCGCTAAATAGCTAGCGCACCAGATTCTTGTCCCTCAGGGCGATTTACATTCTGGAAAAATTTCATGTAGCGGAGGTGGACCTCTTTGCCTCGCAAGATCAGCAAATGTCCCCTTTACTACTCTCTGACTCTTCCAGCCCCTGCATCTGGACGCCCTGGCGGTCCCTGAACGGGACCAACTAAGTCAAGCTGGTCTTCCAGCCAGCGTAATTAAGACTATTCTAGGTACTAGGACTGCCTCCCCTCAAATAGAATGTATTTGAAAGTTGGTGCATGACGAAGCAGGTAGACCCAGTCCACTGCCGAATTGTTTCAGTGCTGGAGTTTCTGCAGAAAAAATTTGTCCTCTGGCTTGTGCCCCCTTGTTGAACCACTAGAGTCAGCGCCTCAGGTTTCTGACCCTTAAGATGGTTTTTCTAAATGGTGTTACCCCTCTAAGAGGATCGGACATCCCTATTGTTTTTGAAGCCTTCTGTCTTCCGCCTTTACAGCTTCGGAGCAGGAGAGACTTCACTCACTGTGTCCAGTACTTGTTCTTCAGATTTACGTCCACTGCATCAGCCAGTGGGGTAAGTTAGAGCAGCTTTTACATGTTTCGGGGCCACAAGCTGCGTGAGAGAAGCTATTGCCCTCTCCTATGAGGCGCGTGGGCTCACTTCGCCTCTAGGAATCTGGGCTCATTCAACCAGGGGAATCGCCTCATCAATTGCACTAGCAAAAGGTATTCCCTTGCAGCAAGTATGTGACGCAGAGGGTTGGTCCTCTCCACACACATTTGCCAACATGCATCCTATTGTTTTGAAGCCTTCTGTCCTCCGCCTTTACAGCTTCGGAGCAGAAGAGACTTCACTTACTGTGTCCAGTACGTGCTCTTCAGATTTACGTCCACCGCATCAGCTAGTGGCGTAAGTCAGAGCAGCTTTTACATGGTCTGGGGCCGCAACGGGGGGTGGCCCGCACTACACAGGGCTATTGCCCTCTCCTATGAGGCGCCTGGGCTCACTTCGCCTCTAGGAATCAGGGCTTATTCATCCAGGGGGATTGCCTCATTTATTGCACTAGCAAGAGGTATTCCCCTGCAGCAAGTGTGTGACACGGAGGGTTGTCCTCTCTGCACACATTTATTACATTTATAGTTTGGATGTTCATGCTACTCCGGGCCCACGGGTCCTCGAGTCAGCTACCCAGACATAGTTCTGAGACCTTCTCGGCCTTGTGCGCACACGCTATACAACCTTGGAGTCCAGACACTTGCAGTGCGGCGGCGTTGGTACTCTCGTTCTCATAGCGTTTTCACGCAGCATCGAGTGTAGCCTTTGAAAGGGAACGTCTCGGGTTACTTTGCTGTAACCCTGTTCCCTGAAAAGGCGGGAACGAGATGCTACGTCCCAATGCCGCACTGCCTATGTGACCGGACGTCCGTTCAGACAAATCAATCTGAGGAATGTTTCCGTTTCACTCCTATTTATAACCTGCAGGTGCGTCCTATCAGATGACGTCACCTGACCGAGGTTATATAAGCCAAACATTTGGCGTGTTTGGTACACACATGCTTCACAACCGGCAACATGACAAGATGTTCCCATAGCGTTTTCACGCAGCATCTCGTTCCCGCCTTTTCAGGGAACAGGGTTACAGCAAAGTAACCCGAGACGTTTTCTTTACTCTGGATGAACTTTCTTTTTCTGTATTTATACGTAATGTAACAGAGTAAGTGTGTGGAGCTTTAAATGAGGACGGTGAAGCTAAGCTCCATGTACCGTGACTGTAAGTGTAAGTATGTGCTGTAATGTGTATTACAGTTATTAATGTTATTAAATTCAATGTGAAAATCCTAAATTCTTAAGTAAAGTGAAGTACAGTAAACTTTGGAGAACTTTGGAGTGATATGTCACATTAAACACAGTACTGATAAAGTACTGACTCAATCTATCCCTGTGTGTTTACCTACAATCATTAGAATAAGTTATTAATTACTATTTACACTCTTAACTGAATTAATAATACTTTAGCTGCTTTTACTAAAGTTAATAAAGCTAAAAAAAAAAAGTGTTTTTAAAATATATATATATATTTTTTTTATAAAAACTATTACTTATTTGGGCTTTTTTGTTTTATTATTAAATAGATTTGACCAAAGCCTGTTGTGTACTATACAGTATTTTATGGGTTTCACTACACACACCATGAAAGCATCCACACTGAGTGAGGAAAAATAGTGAAAAATAGACAAATGTGTGAGTAAATAAATAAATATATAAACATATCAATAAACTATGTATAATGTACTCATTAACAAGGCCAAATGATCACTTCAGGTGTTTTTTAGACAGGAATAATTTACATCTCCACATATTCATGGACTAAAGGGAGATGAAATGGTTAACAGAGGTGTATTCATGACCGCCCTCATTTTTAGCTCCTCCTCTCACACTCTCTCTTACACACACACAGAATCAGGAAGTTCTTGTAAAAAAAAATTGAAACTCAAGACGGTGTCTCTCTCTCTTAGTGTGTAAGTGCAGGAAAATGGCTGAGGCCAGTATTTCGGTAGATCAGGACCAGTTCATCTGTCCAGTGTGTCTCGATCTCCTAAAGGATCCGGTGACTATCCCCTGTGGTCACAGTTTCTGTAAGGTGTGTATCCATGACTGCTGGGATCAGGAGGATCAGAAGGGCGTCTACAGCTGTCCTCAGTGCAGAGACACTTTCACTCCAAGGCCTGTTCTACAAAGAAACAACATGCTGGCTGAAGTGGTGGAGAAACTGAAGAAGAAGACTGAAGTCCAAGCTGCTTCTCCTGCTCACTGTTATGCTGGACCTGGAGATGTGGAGTGTGATTTTTGCACCGGGAGAAAATACAAAGCCGTCAAGTCCTGTCTGACGTGTTTAGCTTCATTTTGTGAAACTCATCTGAAACCTCATTATGAAGTTTCTTCCTGGAAACAACACACATTAACTGAAGCTTCAGCAAAACTCCAAGAGAAGATCTGCTCTGAACATAACGAACTGATGAAGATCTACTGCCGAACTGATCAAACCTGCATCTGTTATTTGTGTACGATGGATAATCACAAAGGACACGACACCGTCACAGCCGCAGCAGAAAGAGCTGAGAAACAGGTGAGAATGAGAAAGATTTCCAGGATGAGGTTCTTAATTATAGTTTATAACTAGTAACATGTGCACCGTGTTGTGTTAGTTACTCATAAAAGTGATATTTCTATTAATAATTAATGTATAAGGTATGAAATATTAGAGTGTGTGACTGTTTGGCTAGATAATGTTTGAGATATACATGAATATACACACATACACAGTTGCGTCTCAGTAAATTAGAATATCAGGAAAAAGGTGATTAGTTTCAGTAATTCAGTTTTTAAAGTGAAACTCGTATATTATTTAGATTGATTACACACAGACTGATATGATTGCAAGTAGTCTGTAAATTAAACTATGTCTTACAGCTAATGAAAACCCAAAATCCAGTATTTCAGAAAATTAGAATATTACTTAAGATCAATAAAAAAAAGAAAAGATTTTAAACACAGAAATGTTTAAGTACTCAAAAGTATAAACATGTACAGTACTCAGTACCTGGTCAGGGCTCCCTTTGCATGAATTACTGCAGCAATGAGGAGTGGCATGAATGTGATCAGTCTGTGGCACTGCTGAGGTGTTACTGTAGGGAAGCCCAGGTTGCTCTGAAAGCATTTTTTAGTTCTTCTGCGTTGTTGGGTCTGGTGTCTCACATCTTCTTTTCACAATACTTCATGAATTTTCTGTGGGCTTTAGGTTGGGGGACTTTCCTGGCCAATCAAACACAGGTATACCATGGTCCTTAAACCAGGTATTAGTACTTTTGGCAGTGTGCCAAGTCCTGCTGGAAAATTTAATCAGCATCTCCATAAAGCTGGTCAGCAGAGGGAAGCATGAAGTGCTCTAAAGCTTCCTGGTAGACGCTGTGCTGACCTTGGACCTGATAGTGGACCGACACCAGCAGATGACATCGCTCCCCAAACCACCACTGACTGTGCAAAGTTTATACTGGACCTCAAGCAACTTGGATTCTGTCCCTCTCCTCTCTTCCTCCAGATTCTGGAACCTTGATTTTCAAATGAAATGATCCCCTGTTGCTTGTGCACCTTTTTTCTTTTTTTTTCTTTTATTTATATTTGCATTAATGTACTTGGATACAGCACTCTGTGAACAGTCAGCCTACTGAACCAGACTAAGAGACCATTTAAAGGCTTAGGAAAACTTTGCGGGTGTTTTAAGTTAATTATCTGATTAGAGTGTGACACCATGAGTCTTCAATATTGAACTTTTTCACAATATTCTAATTTTCTGAGAAACCATAATCATCAAAATTAAAAGAAATAAACACATACTGTACTGTATATCAGTCTGTGTGTAATCAGTCTGTATAATATATGAGCTCAATTTTTTAATGATATTCGAATTTACTGAGATGCACCTGTATACACCAGGTATGTTTACGGGAAATTTTATTACACACTCATAGGCATGTTTTAATGAATGTACAATGCCATTAAATGACTTCACCAACATGCTGTTCTGTGTGGCTGCCCATGGCATCTATATCCAAATCTGACTGCTTCACCTGTCACTCACATCTGAATATGTCACATGATATAAACATTCCTCTACATTCTGATAGGCGTATGTTTCACGGTCACCATCACTGCATGTACTCTAGTGAATTATATGATTTAAACATCAATTTCAAATTCAAACACACACAGAGAGAGAGAGAGAGAGAGAGAATAAACATAAACAAAGCAGATATAATGTGTGCTTCACTCCACTCTTGTCATTCTCAAATTGGGTTGAGCAAGCTCTGAGAAATATGAATGTTTGTATGTAATGAATTATCTTACTATGTAAGTACTTTATAAAAATCTGAATGTAACTGTTCTGTCCTCAGAGTGAGTTAAAGGAGAAGCAGATGAAATCCCAGCAGAGAATCCAGGAGAAACAGAAGAAGGTGCAGAAGCTGAAACAGGCTGTGAACACTATAAAGGTGAGCAGTGAGCAGAGACAGAGCTGCTCCTAGAAACACACACAACATGGACAACATGGAGTCATTTAGAGTCGCAGTAAGAGAGGGAATGATAGATGAGCTTTAAATCCTGTGTGTGTGCGTGTGTGTGTGTGTGTGTGTGTGTGTGTGTGTGTGTGTGTGTCCTAACAGTTAAAAGCACAGACAGCAGTGGAGGACAGTGAGAGGATCTTTACTGAGCTGATCAGCTCCATGGAGAAAAAGCGCTCGGAGGTGACGGAGCTGATCAGAGCTCAGGAGAAGACTGAACTGAGTCGAGCTGAACGACTCCTGGAGCAACTGGAGCAGGAGATTGCTGATCTTCAGAGGAGACTCACTGAGCTGGAGCAGCTTTCACACACACACGATCACATCCAGTTTATCCAGGTAACACTCACTGTCTGATCTACACACACAGCTGTTCCTCACACACTCTCTAAAACACCTCCTGTTAATGGAACAGTGAATGTCCTCTGATGTCACAAGTGTGTTTTCTATTTAATCTGCTTTCTGTAGACTTTAGCTTCTGAGCGTCAGTCTCCCACATTTGAAAGACCAGGCTTTCAGACCTCCAGCATCAGTGTCCCTCAACATCTCTCATTTGATGGAGTGAGGGATTCTCTCTCAGATCTGAAGAAGAGACTCGAGGAATTCTGTGAGGCGGAATTCAACAAAATCCCTCCACATGGTAAGAGGAGCTGTTCCTGCTGGAGAAACACAATGATGGACGTCTTTACTCGCTCTGTCAAGTCTTATTTCTTAGCAATGCTCCTGCTGACCTTCCTGCAGACAGTTTGAACTAAAATACTGATTTAAAATGAATAAACTGACTGTATCACTTTAAACTGTTTCCATCTTTTACAACCTGATGATGCTTTTTGTCTTCATTTCCATTTTCTCTCCACAGGTGCAGCAGTTCAGATCTTTTCCCCACCAGGGCCACAGAGCAGAGAAGATTTTCTGAAATGTATCCACACACACACACACACACACAGTGATTGCTTATTGTTTATATGTACTATTTATTAAAAAATTTTCATTTCTTAACTTCAGTCAAATAAAAACTATATTTAAATGAAATTATATATATATATATATATATATATATATATATATATATATATATATATATATATAGTGGATAGTGGTGGCTCAAACAGTTAAAGCTGTGGGTAACTGGGTTACTAATCAGAAGTTCAGAGGCGCTGTATTCTGCTTGCCCCTACCTACCTAGCTTCCTACCTGGGATATGCAAAAAATGTTTTTTTGTTTTTTTTTTGTGCTATAACGTACACATAATTTATTACATTTTATTTCAATTTTAACTCTATAGCCACCTCATCTCTGACTAATGTTTACATTGTTTAGTTTGTTTTTCTTTTTCATTTTAGATTTCTGTTATCTGACTCTGGATCCCAACACGGCACATCGTTACCTCATTCTGTCTGAGAAAGAAAGAGTAGTGTGTTTCACTGAGAGAGAGCAGCAGTACTCTGATCATCCAGAGAGATTTTATTACTGCTCTCAGGTGTTGTGTAAGGAGAGTGTTTGTGGACGCTGTTACTGGGAGGTGGAGTGGAGGGGTTACAGTGTTTCCATATCAGTCTCATATAAAAATATCAGCAGGAAAGGACGAGGTAAGATATGTGGATTTGGACAAAACAATCAGTCCTGGAGTCTGCGGTGTCGTTCTTCTTCTCTCTATTTCTGTCACAACAACATTAGGACTGATCTCAGAGCTCCATCATCCTCCAGAATAGGAGTGTATGTGGATCACAGTGCAGGAACTCTGTCCTTCTACAGCGTCTCTGACACGATGAAGCTCCTCCACAGAGTCCACACCACATTCACTCAGCCTCTGTACGCTGGGTTCTGGCTCCACTATAGTTCCAACTCCATTGTGAGCTTGTATGATAGTCTATAGTGTTTTGTGTAACATTCCTACACATTGTCACATTGTTTCTAAGTCATCTGTTTCACTAGCCCACAATCTTTACTTCATGTGTTTAAGGTTTCTTTAACTTTTCTTTAACACTGTATTGTGCAAATTAAACCATCTTGGATGTGTTACATTAAAAACTCATGCTTAAATAAAAAACATCTAAACATTCTCCTCCCTAGATGCTGATTAATTAATACCACTAAATTCTCACATGGATTTCCTGGACACAAAAATTTCTTCTTGTTTTAGAAAAAAACGAGGGGCAAAGGAACGTATTAAGTTGCTCAGTGCTGAGCTGGGAAAACATTTAAACAAAGAAACCATTGTCCTGTCTATTTACTAATTTAGTTGCAGTCTTACTGTTTCAAAAGATCAGCACACTCATTTTTAAATTGCTAAATAAATTATTAAACTATGATAACTTTTGTTTCTACTCCACTGTATTTTATTGTTGTCCTAACATGATTTTTAGCTGGTAAAAGTGTTTGGCTTGTGATTTGTCAGATCCTCAGTCACGATAATCTTGGAGTCTGTATTTTGAATTGTTTACTGCTAATAAAAGACATAATTAGTGAATCGTTTCCTCACATGAAATTTACTCGATTTTATATAATGTGAGTTTTCTTAATGAGACCCTTAACACTTGATGTGCTGTTAGTGGAAACTAATCCACTTTCTGTTGGGTGACATCACACCACTTCATCACAATTCTTTTTTCTTGGAAGAGCCTCATGATGTTTTTACCTCACAATATGTATCATTATCATGTAATTACAAAATATAGAACAAATTCTTTTTTATGTATAATGACATTATTATGGATGGATAAAAAAAACTACAAAAAATATTTAACAGATTAGATAGAAACAAAGTTGGTGGATTAATATGTTTGACATAAAAGGCATTGCATGAAAGCTGTAATGAGTCATCTTAATCGGTCTTTATATGTGTCTTTGAGAAGTATGAAAACCCTGGTGAACCAGGTGGAAACCCACACTGACACGTGTCATTTTAGCTTTATGTCATTTTAACATTGTAAACACACTTAATTGAATCTAAATATAGGGAGAAGAAAGAAATCTGTCCTGAAATAAACATGATTCAGTACCAAGGAAATTTACGATCATACTGGAAGAGTTCACAATTACTGAATAGTCCATGTGCATATTATAAGATAAGGAAATAAATGGAGGAAATGAAGCGACTTAAAATGTGGCATCCTCTTGTGGAATGGAAGAGAAATGTCCAGGTTAAATGTTACACTGTTCATTGATGTGTTAGCATACAGGTGTAAAATAATTTCACTTTAATTCTCACAGAGTGCATCACAGAATGATGTCACTCAATATGATGTCACTCAGCAATGAGCCAATTTTTGCAGATTCTGTCTGCTGATTTTCATGACTTTTTAAAAATGTTAACACCCCCAAAAACCCCAGATGCTTGAAAAAAAAAACATCATCATCCTTAGAAGAACACTATGACATCAGCATTAGCAGACATTAGCAGCACAATCATACTGTAGCAATGATTATGATGTCATGAAGCATTCCTCACAGGGTCTGCAGGCGATGGCAGCTTAGCTTTCACGCCTTCAGCACTACATGGTTAGAAAGGTTTCCCTCCTTGATCCAAACAGAAATGCACAGCACCTGAAAACGGCTTCCACCATGGGCTTTTTAGCTAGCTACAAGTGCACTAAAGAACCATCACAGGCACCCACACACTGGATAAAAAATAATGATGAAGCTGTGCTCCACGTGCTACTAGACACTGTGAGTGCCATCACACTTGCGCAACGCTCAACTGCCCAATGCTCTGGTGTGTAATCCTCTGCCAATTATCTGTGTAAATGGCGATCAGTGAGAGGTTTTGTCATTGTGGTCAAGGACCGCAGGCGTAATACAATCCTAAAGCTGCATAAAGTGGTCAAGTGGTCAAGTCAAGTCAAGTAGGCTTTTATTGTCATTCCAACCATATACAGTTCAGTACACAGTGAAATAAAACAATGTTCCTCCAGGACCATGGTGCTACATACATGCAACAACATAAATTAACAACACAACATAAATTAACAACACACTTTACCAGACCCAGCTAGCTAACTAAGAGATCGTCTCGGATTACCTTGCTGTAACCCTGTTCCCTGAAATGGCAGGAACCAGATGCTGCGTGAAAACGCTATGGGAAACATCTTGTCATGTTGCCGGTTATGAAGCATGTGTGTATCAAACACGCCAAATTTTGGCCTATATAACCTCGGTCGGGTGATGTCATCTGATGAGACGCACTTGCGGGTTATAACTAGGAGTGAACCGGAAACATTACTCAGATTGATTTGTCTGAACAGACGTCCGGTCACGTAGGCAGTGCGGCATTGGGACACAGCATTTCGTTCCGAACTTTTCAGGAAACAAGGTTACAGCAAAGTAACACGAAAAGTTCCCTTTCAAAGGCTACACTCGATGCTGCGTGAAAACGCTATGGGAACGAGAGTACCAACGTCGCCGCACTGCAAATGTCTGGACCCCATGGTTGTGTAGCACGTGCGCGCAAGGCTGAGAAGATCTCAGAACTATGAGAAGGCTGAGAAGATCTCAGAACTAGGCAGCTAACTCGAGGACCTGTGGGCCCGGAGTAGCATTAACATTCAGACTATAAATGTAACAAATGTGTGCGGAAAGGAGCAACCCTTCGCGTCACACACTTGCTGCAGGGGAATACCTCTTGCTAGTGCAACAGATGAGGCGATCCTCCTGGTTGAATGAGCCCTAGAGGCGAAGTGAGCCCACGCACCTCATAGGAGAGGGCAATAGCATCTCTCACCCAGTGTAGTGGCGGCCGCCCCCTGGTTGCGGCCCCAAAACATATAAAAACTGCTCTGATTTACACCACTGGCTGATGCGGTGGACGTAAATCTGAAGATCACGTACTGGACACAGTAAAGAAGTCTCTCCTGCTCCGAAGCTGTAAAAGGCGGAGGACAGAAGGCTTCAAAAACAATACCTTTGAGCACGATAGATAAAACCCACAAAGGGGGCACCAACTTTTAAATACATTTCTTTAGAGGGCATAAGCTCTTCTAGGGGAGAGAGCCCTAGCACTTAGAATAGTTTTAATTGCGCTGGCTGGAAAACCAGCTTGATTTAATTGGTCCCATTCAGGGACCAAAAGTGAAGGTTCCAAAACTCGGGCCGGGGATGAAATAGCGTCCCCTGTGCCTGAGACTCGGCCAACAGGGCGCTAATAATAAGAGGCGCAAACGCTGTTGATGGACCCTTGCCAAGACTCCCGGGAGCAGAGCTATCAGAAAAAACGGATAAAGCATAACCTGGGCCACGTACGGGCCAAGGTGTCCAGACCCAGAGAGTAGCAAAGGGGACGTTTGCTGATCTTGCAAGGCAAAGAGGTCCACCTCTGCTACACGAAATCTCTCCCAGATTGACTGACTACCTAGGAGTGGGGTTTCCATTTCTCAAATAGAGTAGAATATGCCTAGAATATATTTACACCCATCATCATGAAGTGCTTTAAGCGGCTTGTCATGAGACACATCAAGAACCTGCTGCCCCCTTACTGGAGCCAAACCATTTGACGGATGACGCCATCTCCACCACACTACACTGGCACTGACACACCTTGACAAGAAGGACACTTACGTCAGAATACTGTACATAGATTTCAGTCTAGCATTCAATAAAATGGATGCAGCTGCCATGAGAGCTAAGATCTCTGAAAGTGATGGTCACTTTCTGGTCTCTAGGGTGTTGAGAGTGGATTTGACTTTTGGGTCTCAATCCTGGAGACAAAGATGAGCTAGGATGACATGCTGATGACAAAGTGCTAGCTACTGAGACTGGGCCAGCCAGTCGTCTATGTAATTCAAATACGGATGCCCTGGAGTCGTAAGAGCCAGAACTACATCCATGAATTTTATATATGTCCGGGTGAGAGAGCTAGACCAAATGGAAGGACCCGATACTGGTAAGCTTCGCCCCGGGAAGCGAACCTCAGGAACCTCCTGTGTTGTGGCAATATTTCTATATGAAAATAAGCGTCCTTCAATTAATTGTCACAAATCAATCGCTTGGTAGGATTTGAGAGCAATCACTTTGACAGTTAACATTTTAAAGCTGTATTTATTTATTTTAGATAGCGGTACAGCCCGCGAAATCTAAAAATTGGACGCAGCCCCCCGCTCCTCTTGGGAACCAAGAAATACCGACTATAGTAGCCTGACTCACTGTCTGGTAGGGGAACATGTTCCATGGCCTCATTCCCCAGCAACGTCTGTCGGCAGATGCACACTTTCCGGTTTCATGGAAGTGGAAACCACGCCATTGAAACACGGAGGGTGACGTGAGAACTGAATCCTGTAGTTTCTCTCTACAGTGCTTAGTACCCAAAGAGATATACTCGGTAGTAGCTTCCACGCTGCCAGTTTCTTAGAAAAGGGCAAAAGTCCGGCGGCTTGGTTAAACGGAGGGGGGGATGTTAGATGTTCGGCATCCTGAAACATGGGAGGAAAAAAACGAAGAACTAACACTTTATTGGAGACTGGCGTTGCCCGAAACAACGCCAGTCTCCAATAAAGGGTCCTTCTTGAAAGGAATTCTGCGTGCATCTCCCCACTGGGGGATCATTGGGGGATCATGATCCTGGGCACATGAGCCTCAGGACTTCTTTGTGAAGAAGACAATATGCCAGTCTGACCTCTTTTGAGGTGGATTGGGAGGCATTCACATCTTTACAAGGGGGTGGCCGGCCCAAAAACACTCTCCTTGTCTTTCACGCCTTGAGTCAGACCCGGTCGAGACTGAGTGGCCGACAGTCCCAACTCTTGAGCACAGCGGCAAAGGAATTTCCCGAAGGCTTGTTCATATAACTTCGCCTCATGAACCTAGTGGCGACCGAGTTAACGATATCTCCAAACAGGCTGGAAGGCGAGATAGGGGCATCCAGGAGGAATGCGCGATCCTTATCCTTGATGCGCCTGAGATTCAGCTACAGTGGTTAATCAATCGGAATGTAGGTCCTACCGTCGCCGCGCTCGGCGGTACCGTTTGGCTTTGTGCGTTTGCTGGCTTTTACCGTTGAGTGGCGCTATATAACTACAGACTGACGCCTCATGCCTTAGTTCATTCTCTGCTGGATTAATGAGACACGGAGTTTTAGAACTGCACGTAGTAGCGGATAAAATCAAGTAAAACATTGTAGTTAAACAAATTTATAATCACAGAACTAAAATGACGATACAAATGTAGAATTTAAATTAAATTAAATCTTATTAGGATCAAATTTAAACAAAATAAATGTTAACACAGTGACCCTTTAAATTTTATCACGTGTAATTAGAAAAGACGCGTGTAGGGTTTTGTGTCGTCTTATATCTTGTGTTCTTTAAATTTATAGTAGATTTATTAACTAAAATAAATGACCATAAAAATTATAACATTGTAAGGACGTTCTACTGCGTCAGCTGATGTTGGTCATTCAGCCCCGCTTGTGTTTGTGCGTTATTATAAGAATGAAATGCAGTAGACTGTTATGATCTGTAACGGATTCGACCCATGTTGCACGGGCGGCACCATAAAGCATGGACACGAGGCGAGGTCTTACGGGAAAAGGGTAATTTATTTAGGTAAAATGGGGAAGGAAAGTGTTGAAGGAGGGAGAAAGGAAAGAATGGGATAAAGGTTGTGCATGTGCAGTTCCGGGGGCTGTGCCACACTGGCATGCGGGCACACAGCTGACGATAAGTGTTGGTGCGAGTGGCAGAACTGAGCACGCGGAGGCAGCGCTCCTGCACGCTCCCTCGTGACGGCGCTTCTCCCGCTGTCGATGGCCGGCGCGAGTTCTCGCTGACGCAAAAACCTAACCACACTTTTCCTCTTCGGCAGCGGGGGCGGGCACGGTGCGGGAGTGAAGATGCCGCGGGAGCTCGCGCAGCTCTTTCTCGCGCTGTCCTCAGCGCGGAGATCAAAGGGCGGAATTCTAGTGCCCTTGTTTAAAGTCCCCAGGGCGCGTCACATCTCCCCACTGACATGCTTCTTTTATATTCTCCATTACATCACGTACTTCCCAGACCTCAGACAAACCTCCGCGCCTTGCTTTTATAATGCGGAGCAAGCCCGAGATCATATTAACGTTAATTATCACCAGCCGGCACAAATAGGCGGCCCCGTTCCTTTTGCCACCTATTCAGCGAGCCTACGGAGTGATGGAGTAGTTAAAGTAGATTTGGGCGTACACCCATCACACGCGCACACCGTGGCAGATCATAATAATTGTCCTAAACTTGTATTTCATAAGGTTTTCCGAGCGGAGGTACAGCGCAACGGGGGTCATAATTTACTATTAAACATTAAACGAATTTACAAAACTTAATGCGTGCGATTAAGCGCTGATTCTACGTAGGAAAGTAAAGAAGAGGATCCTGATGCTCAACATTCCGGAGACCAAACCCCATTTAAATTAAATTAACAAATATTGCATGTAAATAACAATAGCCCACGTTTAAAAAAGCATTTTTATTTAGATTATAAAAAAATAATCCTGCATCTGTTTTAGGTGTTCCAGCTGCCACTGTTCTAAAATTCAAATTAAATCAAATCTTATTAGGATCAAATTTAAGCACAATAAATGTTAACACAGTGAGCCTTTTGATTTTATCACTTGTAATTAGAAAAAAAGCGTGTATGGATTTGTGTCATCTTATTTCTTGTGTTCTTTAAATTTATAGTAGATTTATTAACTGAAATAAATGACCATAAAATTAAAACAGTGTTAGGACGTTCTACTGCGTCAGCAGATGTCGGTCTTTCAGCCCCGCTTGTGTTTTTGCGTTATTATAAGAATGAAATGCAGTAGACTGTTATGATTTGTAACGGGTTCGACCCATGTTACTCAAACAACTCAGTTCAGGTGTAAGTAAATGGATAGAAAGTAAATGTCTGTACTGTTTGGGGGAGGGACGTGCTAATGATTTGGTCGGCTCTGTGTGTGTGAGAGAGAGAGGGGTGTCACGGTCGTTTTCAGTGAAACAAAGGCTCAGCTGAAAAATGTTAGGCACATCAGTCACTTAACCCCCAATAAAAGGTATTTGAGTGTTATGATAGTTGTAATATAACAGATGCGCACTGAATACTAAACCTAAACCAGGCACGGAGATTAATGAATCAAGATAGCCCCCATACCTGTTTAAAAAATAAATAAATAAATAAATACCAAAGAATATTATTGTGTATAGACTGATTAAAAACAATGCAATTTATGCTATCATAAGGAAAATCTCAAATTCTTCCATTCCAATGATTAAAAAAGGTAACCATGTCAACTTTAGAATCTAGAATCCAGGAGATTAAAATTACACAAATTGAAATCACTGAAAGTCAGCCTCAGATTCAAGAGGTTTTTAAAGTGGGGAGAAGTGCATTTCAGTTCCTCTGAATGTATAGGTGAGAAGAGCCGATTCACACCTGGGGAGGGTGAATAATTTGTATTTGAATGTTGTCTGGCATTGTAAAGCACTATAGTGACACTAAAAGAACAACCCAGGATTAATAGGAATTCTTATACTGCATAAACATTATTTAGCACAAAAAAAATTCCTCGCGCTCGGGAAAACTATGCGTGCGGTTGAGCGCTGGTTAGACTATAGGAAATTAAATCGGAGGGTTTTTATTTAGACTATTAAAAAAATAACCTGCGTCTATTTTTAGGCGTGCCAGCTGCCACTTTTTAGTTAGAATTTTTCAATACAAAGCTTATAATGCCCACATGACATGACGGAATAAGGCACGGCTGGTGATGATTGGGGTTTGTTGGGTTACAGTGGATTTTACTACGCGGTGTGAGTGCAATGGTCCGTCTGCTCGCGCTGACTCTGCTCTCCGCGGATGGCCGTACCGCCCCCCTCCCACCTCTCGCTCCTTTGAAGTCCCTGGGGCGCGTTCCATTTGGCCTGCTTGCATGCCACACTTTCGCGTTGTTGCACGCGCGCTGCATACACAGCGCGTAGTAAAATCCACTGTAGCCCAACAAACCCCGAGTATTTTATAGCGCGGGGTGCAAGCCCGGGCAACGATAGCAACGATAGCTCACCAGTCATGTGTAATTCTGCGGTCCCGCTGCTTCGCATGTCTGAAGGGGAGGCCGCCTAACTAGTGAGCGAGGAGCGATATTGATTTGGGCGCACGCCGTGACAGGCTGAAAAAACTGTGTGAGATTAATGTGCAAAAACTATATAATAAAACTATATAAGACTACATGCCTTTATAAGACTCAACTTTTATTTAAGCGCACTCACAATAACGAAAAAACATTGTGATTTTGTAAGTGTTGTAAGATGCGCTGTTCTGTATTGTTTTTGGTGAACTTGAGCGCGTCAGAAAATGAACGCAAACGTTTTTTTAAATGGTCAGAGTCAGTCTGCTTGCTGTTTTCCCGACGTGTTCATAATCATCTGCCGGTGCGCTCTGGAAAACTTCATGCATGCGGCTGAGCGCTGATTAAAACTATGGAGTAAATTAAAGAGGAGAATCACGATGCCGAGTCGAAGTCCTGAGCCCAAAACTCATTTAAATTAAATTAAAAAATATTATAAGTAAAAAAAACAATAGCCCATGTTTAGAAACAGTTTATAAATTTTTTCCGACATGAGTTGGCCCGGTGTTATGCGCAGCGCGCCGGGAGATTTCCTGAAGCTCAGAAATCACTGGGCATGTTTTCTAAATAGCCGCTATTTTTAATAACTGATGGAGGTTTTGAGCTGTATACACACGCATTCCTGCCTAAACAACTCTTAAAACTACACCTGTAACACAATAAACAGTAATATTTTAAACATTTTGCAGGCTGATATTTGGAGAAAGGAAAGAATAATGAATAAACCAGTTGTTGGGTCAAAATAACCCAACCAGGTGTTCATTTGTAAACTACATCTCATATGAGCCAACATGAGCAACCCAACAATGTGTTTAAAGTACCTGAAATAATCCAGAACTTAAATAATAATAAACCGATACAGAGATACGCTGTATAACGGTCACTGTTGTATTTACGGCAACGAGCGAAAATGTCACTTTGCGCCACCTGGCGGCCATTTTACGAATGACTTTGAAATGCAACTGATTTATTTTGGCCGCTGACGTTTTTACGCGGCGGTAATAACCATTCCAATTGATCAACTACTGTACAAGTGCCTCCCCGCGAAAAAACCATCAAAGCCATAAGACGGCCGACAGCATGAGCCGTCTGCTTTGTTGCACGCGGAGACAAGTCTGTGGCCCGGTGTAATTCCAATATGCCTTATTTATTTATTTATTTTTTGAAGAGGTCCTCCAGTGCTCAAGTCTCTCAGCCAGTCAGCGTGGTAGGCCTGGAAGACCGCTATGGTGTGCCAACCTGACCGGCTGCCTGAAAAGCGTTTCCCTCCAGGGAAGATGAAAGTCTACACAGCTTAAAAAGAAGTATTAGCTTTTCAGGAAGGGTGATGTCCCAGGAGAGAGATAGCCTGGAAGCGTCTCTTCTAGCTGAGCGTCATCATATAACTCCGTGCTTCCACATCAACTATATTTAAACAAATAAATAAGTCGATGGCAGGAAACACGGGATAATACAGCTTACTCCATTAAAGGGTTAACTCATATGGAGATAGCTAAGAGGGGCGAGAGAGCATTGTTGAGGCTCTGCCCCCCGGCCACCCGACAAACTGCTGTTTAATGTTTTTTTTTTTTTTTCAAAGTGCTTGGAGGCTGTTTCCATCTCCGCGGAAGCAAGAGAGGATGTTTATCCTTGCCTATTCACAAGAAGCACAGGGCACGCTTGAGAGCAGACAGAGGGATTTCCCGATCCAACGAGGAAGTGAGAGATAGGAGTTTTAAATCCGTCTCTCACAGCTCTGCCGGATACAGTTTTAAGCCCCAGAAATGTAAGCACTTTAATCGAAGCAGTAAAGTTTGTGTTGAGGAGACAGATGGCTTGTGGGTAAAAACTGTTACATAGTCTGGATGTGAGTGCCTGAATGCTTCGGTACCTTTTTTCAGATGGCAGGAGGGTGAAGAGTGTGTGTGAGGGTGTGTCCAGTCAGCCACAATGCTGGTGGCTTTGTGGATGCAGCGTGTGGTGTAGATGTCTGTGATAGAGGGGAGAGAGACCCCAATGATCTTCTCAGCTGTCCTCACTATCCGCTGTAGGGTCTCAAACCAGACAGTGATGTAGCTGCTCAGGATGCTCTCAATTGTCCCTCTATAAAAGGTGGTGAGGATCGGTGGTGGAAGCTGGGCCATCCTCAGTCTTCTTAGGATGAAAAGACGTTGTTGGGCTCTCTTGTGCAGAGAGCTGGAGTTGAGGGTAAGGTTCTTCTCCAGATGGACACCCAGGAATTTTGTGCTCTTGACGATCTCCACAGAAGAGCCGTTGATGCTGAGAGGAGATTGATAGCTCTGTGTATTCCTGAAGTCAACAACCATCTCTTCTATCTCACCAACATTTAGAGACAGGTTGTTGTCTTTATGCCAGTCCATTAGCTTCTGCACTTTCTCTCTGTACGCTGACTCGTCGTTCTTGCTGATGAGACCCACCACGGTCGTGTCATCAGCAAACTTGATGATATGATTGAAGCTGTGTGTCGCTACACAATCATAAGTCTGCAGCGTGAACAGCAGGGGAACAGCCCTGGGGGGCCCCGGTGCTCAATGTGGTGGTGCTGGAGGTATAGTTCCCGATCTGCACTGCCTGAGATCTTTCGGTCAGAAAGTCTAGGATCAAGTTACGGAGGGAGGTGTTCATGCCCAATAGGCTCAGCTTCCCGATCAGGTGCTGTGGGATGATTTTATTGAATGCTAGACTGAAATCTATGTACAGTATTCTGACGTAAGTGTCCTTCTTGTCAAGGTGTGTCAGTGCCAGTGTAGTGTGGTGGAGATGGCGTCATCCGTCAAATGGTTTGGCTCCAGTAAGGGGGCAGCAGGTTCTTGATGTGTCTCATGACAAGCCGCTTAAAGCACTTTATGATGATGGGTGTAAATATATTCTAGGCATATTCTACTCTATTTGGGGGCCACTAAGGATTAAATTACACAATTAAAAAGATAAGGGATAATTTTAATTGGCCGGGATTCAGTGCTGAAACACTTCTGTCAGCGCTAACGGAAATGTCCGTGTACAGCCCTGACAACAGCATGACCCCACCTTACTGATTCCCCTGCTAATCACCAGCATGACGCCATCTTGAGAAGTGGTTCTGTTTTAGTCATGTGGGACTGCCCAAGGAAATCCTCACAGGTCATTGTGCACCATTCAAATTGGCATAAATGTCATTGCATGTCAAAATTAATGTGCTATGTGTACCACCAGGACTTGTGGAGAGGTTCAATAAAACACTGAAATGGATGCTGTGGCAAGTGGTGGATAAAGGGAGTCCCAACTGGGATCAACTGATACCACAGGTACTATTTGCAGTGGTAGAGAAGCTGCATACCTCCACCATTTGAGAAGCCTGGGAGGAACAGCCTTTACCATTTTTATCAGTTGCTGAACATTAAAGAACTTCAGCACAATATTAATAATGTTCTCCCTATTGTTAAATGGCACATGCAACAATCTCAGAAGGACCAGAAGAGCACATATGACTGGCTGGCACAAGCACTTGAGTTTCAGGTTGGCGATCACATGCTGCTGTCAGTTCCTGGCCCACAGACAAGGACCATTCATCATTGTGCAAAAAGTCAGGTCAGTACATTACAGACTGCAAAAGCTGGTAAAAGCAAACACACTGAGCTGTATCATGTAAATGTACTAAAACGGTGGAACCATACCACAAATCTCAGACCTCTTTTCATCTCTTGGGCAGGAAAGCAAGCTAATCCAGCAAGGAGAGGAACTATCACCTATGCAGAATCAGGAGCTAAGTAAGTTAGTGGAGCAGTTCAGTGATGTGTTGACCATCAAAACAGGACTTATGCAATAAACAGCTAACGTTTGTCAATGCCTGTTTAATAGTACTACCACTGGCTTTTAAAATTTCATCGAATTTATCAATGTTTTGATATATGATTAGCATGTGTGGACCTATATCACTTAAATTATTCACTTTAATTATAATTACCTGTGAGGAAAAATATATATATTATTAAGTAATTATATTTTATGTGTCCTGCAGCAAAAAAAAAAAAAAAATACTATATGCAGAACAGCAGGATCAAACAGTTTTAACAACACAAATAAGAATAACAATAACAGCCACAATGAAAATTGCCTTTCTATCACATAAAAGAGCTGTCTCATGTAGAATTACACACAACATGTTTACATTTTTTCAGTTTGTTTTTTCTCTTTCATTTTAGATTTCTGTTATCTGACTCTGGATCCCAACACAGAACATCATAACCTCATTCAGTGTAAGGAAAACAGAGTGGTAAGATACAGTGAGAGAGAGCAGCAGTACTCTGATCATCCAGAGAGATTTAATTACTGGATTCAGGTGATGTGTAAGGAGAGTGTGTGTGGACGCTGTTACTGGGAGGTGGAGTGGAGCGGTGATGGTGTGTCTATATCAGTCTCATATAAAGACATGAGCAGAAAAGAACAAGGTCATGAGTGTATGTTTGGGCAAAGTAAGCAGTCCTGGACTCTTTAGTGCTTTTCTTCTCCTCTTTCTTTTTATCACAACAACAATAAGACTGATCCCAGAGCTCAACCCAGTGTACAAAGGCACCAAACTAGCCTTTGTACACTGGGTTTAGCCTCTACTGCTTATCTGGCACTACAGTGAGATTGTGTGAGCGAAAATAAAGAGTATAATGTGCTGTGTAAAATTCCTGTACATTATCACATTGTTGCTCAGACACCTGTCTCACTAGCACACAATCCAGCTGCACAAACACTGTAACTGCAGTTGTAAAATTAACTTCAGTGTCTTACATATGATATTTTTAACCATTTTTCACATTGACTTTTCCTGGAATATTCACTCAATGTGTTTAAGTTAAAACACTGTTATTTGGAAATAAACTGCTGTTTAATATCAAGAAGGAGCCACAAAGAGGCAATGGACTTTTCTCTCTGTTGTGGTCAGGAAAGCGATTCTGCTCCCTAAGGGCCAACACAGAAAGACTGAAGAGAAGCTTCCTTCTACAGGATATACTGTACGGGCTCTCAACATGAACACCCCAAAGGACAAAACTGATTGGACTTGCTATGTTTTCTTCACAAATGTATTGAAGCACACCACAATACCAACTACACTGCACATTTGCACATGATATGTTGCACATTTCTGTTCTATTTACACATAATTGAGGACTGACCAGGAGGAAACCCAGGCTGACCCTCTCATTTTAACAAATTCACAAACAAGAATTTACAATTACTGAATGGTCCATATGCATTTTATAAGAAAAGTAAGTGAGTAAGTGAAGAAGTGATACAAAATGTGGGTAAGGCTGCCCTCTGGTGCTGTTTATGTGCCAGTTTGTGTTGGTCTATCACATAATAAAATACATAAATGTTTGTGATTGTAACGTGACAAAATTTGGAAAGGCTCAAAGGGTATGAATACTTTTGCAAGGCACTGTAAACAATGTGTGTGTGTGTGTGTGTGTTTGTGTGTTTACCTAATTACAGTGAAACCTCGGATTGTGAGTAACACGGTTTGCGAATGTTCCGCAAGACAAGCAAAGATTTTTAATAAATTTTGACTTGGAAAATGAACAAGTCTCGGTTTAAGAGTACTGAGCATCATGTATCATGCATGCACTTCTTGTTTTGATGGCGAGCATCACGTGCTAACAACTGAGCCAACCCTTTTTCTCTCTCTTGTGCTGCGGAATTGTGAGTAATTGTCTCCCCTGCTGGGTCTTAGTGCGCATCTCTCACTGGTATAATTAACATCCGTGCACGTGTCTACTGTTTACTATAACACTGGGACCATGTGTGTGTGCGTAAAACATTTTATTTTGTGTCTGTATGTGAGTGTGGATAGCGCACGTGTAAAGCAAGAACAAGTCTCATTAGAGAGGATAAAAATCTATTTTCTCTCTCAAAATGGGCCTAGACATGTACTGGCTTAGGCAGGGGACACATCTGGCACTGCAGGATTTGAGTCCCTGGCAGCGCAGTGTGTTACTGATGATTGCCTGTGTTACTTTGGTCCCAGCTCTCTGCAGGTCATTCACTAGGTGTGGTTCTGGGATTTTTTTCTCACAGTTCTTGTGATCATTTTGACCCCATGGAGTGAGATCCTGAGTGGAGCCCCAGATTGAAAGAGATTATCAGTGGTCTTGTATGTCTTCCATTTTCTAATAATTGCTCCCACAGTTGAGTTCTTCACAACAAGCTGCTTACCTATTGCAGATTCAGCTCTTTGGTCTTGACCATAGTGAAGTTTGAAGTGTGACTGTTTAAGGTTGTGGACAGGTGTATTTTTTACTGATAATGAGTTCAAACAGATGCCATTAATACAGGTAACAAGTGGAGGACAGAGGAGACTCTTAAAGAAGAAGTTACGGATCTGTGAGACCCAGAAATCTTGCTTGTTTGTAGGTGACCGAATACTTATTTTACCGAGGAATTTACCAATTAATTATTTAAAAATCCTACAATGTGATTTTCTGGATTTTTTTTCTTATATTGTCTCTTATAGTTAAGGTATACCTATGATGAAAATTACAGGCCTTTCAACCTTTTATGTGGGAGAACTTGCACAGGTGAGGGTTCACCACTAGAGGGTATTGTTTGCCCGGAGTCTTGTTTATTCTAGTTTTGTTAGTAGACTCAGACCTAGAAGGCACCTTGGTCAGGTGATGAGGAAGCTCACCTGAACCGAGGTAGCTCATTAGATCTTTTATAAATAGCTGTTTATTCTGGGAAACTGGGTCAAGGAAGGGTTTTTTGGATACAGGTGTGCGAACTGGTTTAATCTTGGCGTTAGAAAGTGGCGCGCTAACACATCATGGATGGAGGGGGAACGACATTGATGTCGGACGGCGGGAGATTTAAAGGCAGCAGGCAGCAACTGGACTGTGAATGGGCTAAAGATGGCAGAAGGTAGGAATGATACAGGAAGTGAATTGGAAGTAAATGAGGAAGGACAAGAGAAGGAGGAAGAGTGAAAAACAGTACAAATAAACAGGAAAGATGTAAAACGCAAACATCCAATACAATCGATAAGTGAAGTATCTAACTCGGAAGAAACTGATGCAGGACAAGGGAAAACAGGAAGTGTAGGACAAAAAGAAGAATATAAAGTAATCCTGAAACTAACACAGGAAGAAGCGTCATTTAGAGACTGGAACCCAATACAAATCACACAAACAATAATAACACCAATAGGAGATATTAAAAGTGGCAAAATATTACGAAATGGTTCCCTATTAATAATGTGCAAGAACAGATAAGCAAGGAAAAGCGAAAAAATTAATGAAATTAAGGGGAAAAGCGTCAAAAGTGTGCAGATAGAAGAAAGAAGGGCCCAGGGAGTCATCACAGGGATACCAAGAACAGTAACAATTGAAAAAATAAAGAAAAACATATCAGGAGAAAATAAATGAGATTAAAAGATTGAAAAAACCACAAGAAACGGGATGAGATGCGATAGCCTGCCATCGAATTTGAGGAAAATAAATTACCATACAGAGTATTCGTGGGGTACATGAGCTATGAGGTAAAGCCATACATCCCGCCCCCACTAGGATCCCAGATAGCAGAACAACATTGAATCATCACTGAATCAACATTAAAGCATCAACCAACTTGTCATTGAATAAATGATGAAATTTAGCATTGATTTTTTATCAGGTTTGCACCTTGAAATAATGTTATTTCAATGATGAAAAATAGATTAAGATGGGCATAAAATCAATGTTTGTTCAACTTAAATTAAATCACTTTTTTTTTTACATTGAATCAACATTAAAGCAATTATAGTTTAGTCTTGTTTTATGTACAGCAAGCTTCTATGACAGTAAATCATGTCCGTTTCGATTTATTTCTTTAAATCAGAGACCATGTAGGGCTAAAAAGCTTTTTTTTTAAACAAAAATCAGTAACTTAACATCCTTCAGTTTACATGTAAACGTATTTATTTATTTATGCTCCATACCCATTTAAACAGGAAGTAACATCATAATTAAAATAAAACAACTATATAATAAAACACACTACAACTTACATACAAATTATTATAAACTGGATGACAAAATGACTTTAACTATTAGAAGAGATTGTTTATTCTGAATTTATAAAACAGAATCTAACTGCCAAGAGAAGAGACTGGAAAACCATAACAGCATATAAAAATTGCAACCTGCCTCAGCAAAATTCAGTCAAATGCAAATAGAAACAACCAAGACAAAAACACAACAGATGACTGAAACATTATTAGTACAGTTTAAATGTATTTACTCAGCAAAACAGATAAGACATGCAGTAAGTCTGAACTTACTGTATGGTTTTCCACCACAAGCAATTCCCCCCAGCCATTCTGGGGCATAACGAAGTCATTTCTGAACTGTTGAAGCAAAGACAAACTCTGAGGCCTCCTTTTTTTCAGCTATCAGCTGTTGTTGTAGGGCATCTAAAAAATTAAAAACAAACCAAAAGTTAGAACTGCACACTGCTCTAAAAACTTGGAGTGGTAGTTGTTTATAAATGACAGAAGGTGGGTCCTAAATGTTTGGAAATGTGACTTTTACAAATGTACAGATATACAACATATGTTTTAAAATTTCCTACAATCTTCTATAGATACAATGCACACATTTGATTTTTTTCTATACATGTGTTATTTCACAATCTGCAAATGTTGTCCTACAATGTACATATTCAGTGCTATGAAAACAAATATGCTAAATGTAACAAAGTAGGCTGTTATATTATGTGCAAAAAAAAAAAAAAAAACCTGCAGGACAAAAATAAATAAATAAATATCTGTGGCGACGGTTTTGCAATTTGTCCCCTTAGTTTATAAACTGCATTCACAAATACTTAAACTGTTCCCTCAGTTAAACAAATCGTGGCCACGGATTAACAAACCGTACCTACGAATTTCCAATCCGTACGCTCAGATACCGTACTGTTTGCGTATTTATTCTTAACATGAAGACTTATTTTGGTAATTTTATTATAAGCTTGTTACTCAGAGTTAGATGCATGCTGCACTGTTAATGTTATTATTAAATAAGGCCTATTATTACATTAAGTTTGAGAGCAAATGTAAGGGCCATATTTCATTCTTGTGATTTGTTGTTGTGTTAATTTCATTTCAGTCTATTAGTTAAGCATTAAGCACTAAGTATCATACTCATAATTTGTATTGTAACATCATTTCATGAGTTGTTCTGTGACATCATCTTACAGTTATGTAGCTGCATGTCTATCACGCACGTTATTTGTTATTTGCTGTTGAGATACAGAAAGGTGTGGAGCACACAAGCTTTTGACCGTGAGACAGTAAGCTAAAAGGAATACAGTAAAATGAGTTGTTGTAACTGTAATCTATCAAAGTACAGAACACAGCAAGCGACTTGTCGTGACTACAGTGGATTTATGCAAGAAACTGTAACAACTGTTGTACTTTGATGTTAAAAATAAACAAGAGACAAAGAAAATCAATGAAACGTCTGGAGTCGTCAGTGACACTGTGTAACAAAGGACACGCGTCAGAACTTGTGAATAACATGCACGTACAGCAAAGGAATGACAACATAAACTGTAAATTATTTGTTTTGTATTGCTTTTTACCTTCTCTTCTCCAAACTCACACTGCATGATTTTTAAAGTCATCGCATCACCATTGTTTTCACATTGCACTATCTGTGGCAGCATTTAGTTGCTGCTGTGTTCACACTGCACAGTGAATTGGCGATAGGAGGTTACACACTGCATGACTTTATAAAAGGAAGAATCGCCAACAACTCTGTCTGGTGTGCAAGCTACTGCCAAACGCACACAAGAAGTGATAAGGAAACAACGCGAGATCATGCTGACATTGTGGTCTATAATTCCTTCACAAACAAACAATAATTATAAAAGATGACGTCCTTGTTTAAGGTCCCATATGGACAAAACTGAAATTTTATGGATTTTTCATGGTAACTGAGGGCTAGGGGCTATGAAACTACCATATGATTTTAAAACAGTCAATTCACAGTAAAATGCACACAGCCTGCATAAAGTAGCTGTGCCTTTTAACGAGCTGCTGTGACGTCCAATTTACTCAGTCACCACTTTCAGTCACCACCTCGAGCACCAACCACCATCCCAGCCTTCTTTTGCCAAAACATCACGGCCATGCCATTCCAATAACATGAAAACAAGTCAAAAAAAAAGTGCTGTTCAGTCGATAGATGTCGAAACTACATCATTGCACAGGCTTCCGAACAACATTAATATAAAAGACCAGTGGCACGTCAGCTTCAGCATCTTTCACACAGCCATTCCAATAAACTTTAAAATTTTTTATTTAAAATTTAATTCATTTAATAGAAGTGATAAAAAAAAATCTATGACATTATTTTTGACAGCATCCTCATTTTACATGATTTTTTTACAACAGCCCAAAAAAAAAAAAAAAATCTTTCAAATACTTGTTGTAGAGAATCAGCCTCAATGCTGCCTGAAACAGCTGTAGAACCATCGCCGACTGGTCCGTGGAGTGTCCACCCAAGGCCATTAACACCAGAAGCGCCGCGCCAGTGTCACCTACTTTTAACGCAATTCACCAGTCAATTGACTGCCTATTGTTTTGAATAGGAAGCTATTGCTGACACACAATGATCGCTAGATGGCGCTTTCACCCAAAGCAAATAGTTACCTTGATGCTGCGTGAAAAGGCTATGGGAAACATCTTGTCATGTTGCCGGTTGTGAAGCATGTGTGTATCAAACACGCCAAATTTTGGCTTATATAACCTCGGTCGGGTGACGTCATCTGATGAGACGCACCTGCAGGTTATAAATAGGAGTGAACCGGAAACATTCCTCAGATCTTTTGTCTTCACTGACCTCGTTGTGTATGCGTCTGTGTTTAAACCAGCAAAATAAGAAAGTGTTTAACTCACCGATATGGCAGAGTTTTAATAGAGATATCCCTCCGTGTCTGATAAATACATATCGGAGAGCGATCTCTACACTTTACTGCTTCGAATAAAGCGCTCGCCCCGCATTCCTTGAGAAGCACCAGGCCGCGGCGCATTTCTGGGGCTTAAAACGCGTGCATCCAGCAGAGCTGTGAGAGACGGATTTAAAACTCCTATCTCTCACTTCCTCGTTGGATCGGGAAATCCCTCTGTCCGCTCGCAAGCGCGCGCTGCGCTTCTTGTGAATGGGCAAGGATAAACATTCTCTCTCACTCCGCGGAGATGGAAAAAGCACCCAAGCACTTAAAAAAAAAAAAAAAAAAAAACATTAGATGGCAGGTTCTGTCAGGTGGCCGGGGGCGGAGCCTCAACAACGCTCTCTCCCTTGTTCTTAGCAATCTCCATATGAGTTAACCCTTTTATGGAGTAAGCTGTATTTATCCTGTGTTTTCCTGCCATCTACTTTATTTATTTGTTTAAATCTAGTTGAGGAGGAAGCGCAGGGTCATATGATGATGCCCAGATAGATAAGACGCTTCCAGGCTATCTCTCTCCTGGGACATCATCCTTCCTGAAAAGCTATTACTTCCTTTCAAGCTGTGTAGACTTTTATCTTCCCTGGGGGGAAAAGCTTTTTAGGCAGCCGGTCTGGTTGGTGATCCATTGCACACCATGACGGTTTTGTAGGTCTACCAGGCTGACCTGCTGAGAGACTTGAGTACCGGCGGGGCTCTTAAAAATAGGGCGTTCTGGAATTACGCCAGGCCACAGACTTATGGCTTAATCTCAGCGGCATCAAGCACAGGATCGGGCATTCCTCCTTGATGCCCCTATTTCGCCTTCCAAACTGTTTGGCGATGTCGTTAACTTGTTCACCACTAGGTTCATAAGGTGAAGTTATATGAACAAGCCTTTGGAAATTCCTTACCCGCCGTGCTCAAGAGTCGGGACTGTCGGCCACCCAGTCTCGACCGGGTCTGACGCTCGCAAGGCGTGAAACACACAAGGAGAGTGTTTTTGAGCCGGGCACCCCCTCGTAAAGATTGGGGTGCGTCGCGCTGCGCTTCACAATCCGCCTCAAAAGAGCTCAGACTGGCATATTGTCTTCTTCACAAAGAAGCCCTGAGGTTCATGTGCCCAGGACCATGGGGGTGGCCCCCCAATGGGGAGAGGCACGCAGAATTCCTTTCGAGAATGAAGTGTTCTCCCTGGCACCCCAGGAGGTCGGTGTTTTTGCTCCGCCACCACTGGTGTTTTGGGCAACACCAGTCTCAAATAAAGTGTTAGCTCTTCAGTTTTTCCTGCCATGTTTCAGGATGCCGAACATCTAACATCACCCCCTAAACCCCGTTTAACCAAGCTGCTGAGACTTTTGCCCCTTTCAGAGAAACTGGCAGCGTGAAAACTACTGGCAAGCATATCTCCTTGGGTACTAAGCACTGTAGAGAGAAACTACAGGATGCAGTTCTTAAATCACCCTCCGTGTTTCAAGGGCGTGGTCTCCACTTCCGTAAAAAACGGAAAGTGCACATCTGCTGACAGAAGTTGCTGGGGAATGTGGCCATGGAACATGTTCCCCTACCAAACAGTGAGTCATGCTACTACAGTCGGTATTTCTAGGTTCCCAAGAGGAACGGGGGGCTAAGTCTAATTTTTAGATTATCGCGGGCTGTTCCGCTATCCAAAATAAATAAATACAGCTTCAAAATGTTGACTGTCAAAGTGATTGGTCTCAAATCCTACCAAGCGATTGATTTGGGACAATCGATTGAAGGACGTTTACTTCATATAGAAATTTTGCCACAACACAGGAGGTTCCTAAGGTCGCTTTCGGGGGCGAAGCTTACCAGTATCTGGTCCTTCTATTTGGTCTAGCTCTCACCCGCACATATATGAAATGCATGGATGTAGTTCTGGCGCTTACGACTCCAGGGCATCCGTATTTGAATTACATAGACGACTGGCTGGCCCAGTCTTAGTAGCTAGCGCTTTGACATCAGCATGTCATCCTAGCTCATCTTTGTTTCTTAGGATTGAGACTCAACGTCATGAAAAGCGTGCTCTTTCCTGTTCAGAGGACAACATATTGGGTGTCACATGGGATTTGATCGTAAGCGGGCACAGCTGTCTCCTGCTTGTGTCGAATCCATTCTCCACACCATCAAGGAAATCAAGCTAGACCAGAAAGTGACCATCACTTTCATAGATCTTATGGTAGCTGTATCCACGGTGACACCTTTGGACCTTCTGCACATGAGAGCATTTTAGTTGTGGCTAAGAACCAGGGGATTTCACTCTAGGGCCAATCCCCAATAAAGGTTACGCGCCAGGTGCTTCGTACCCTTCCTATGTGGTTCAGACCCCGGTTTCTGACTTTGGGTCCCACTCTAAGTTCGTCTTGTAGATGCCTGCTAACGCGATGCTAACGACAGATGCTTCCCTCATGGGCTGGTGTGCGGTCTTAGATGACCGTCCAGCCCAAGGGAGCTGGAGAGGCCATCTTCTCACGTGGCACATCAATTGCCTCGAAATGATGGCTCTATTTCTGGCCCTAAAGCACTTCTTCCAGCAGTTGAGAGGCTACCATGTCCTAGTGCGGGTGGACAACACTATGGCAGTCTCATATATTAATCGCCAGGGCGGACTGTGCTCACTCCGCTGAATAGCTAGCGCACCAGGTTCCTGTCCCTCAGGGCGATTTATATTCCAGGGCATATGAATGTGGGAGCAGTTGTTCTGTCCAGTCAATCTCTGACACACAGGGAATGGAAACCCCACCCTAAAATAGTCAGTCAATCTGGGAGAGATTTCAGGTAGAAGAGGTGGACCTCTTTGCCTCGCAAAATCAGCAAATGTCCCCTTTACTACTCTTTGACTCTTCCAGCTACCCTGGGTCTGGACGCCGTGGCCCGTACATGGCCCTGGTTACGCCTTTATGTGCTTTTCTTTACTTTTACTGTATGTTTTGTATTATAATTTTGTGATGCTGAAAAAGGCTGATAAAAATTTTGTGCTGAACGCTATTGTTGGCTCTGAGCTCTTTTTTCCCGGCTATCCGGCCCAAAGCGGCACAGTTTGTGTGCATGTAAATGTATTGTAATCCTATTTCATTACATGTTCTAAAACCACGCCCCCTTTCACTTTTAATTTACAGTGGGAGAGATATGGATAATTTTTCGATACAGAATTAATAATTGCCATGGATGAAAATAAAAAAAAAAGAAAAGGTGGATCTGAAGATTAATGCGACAAGAAAAAAAAGCTTTAAAAGCAGATGCTGTGAAATTCAATGTAATAAAAATCAGGAACAATCATGGAGTTAGAAACTCCTTTTGAACGGTAGTGTATGTTCAGTGATACTTTAAATAATATACTTAAAAAGCATTTATTTTTGTATTGCGTTATATTTTTATACTAGTAAGTTGTGTCAAAAGTTATGGAAGATGGCGGACTGGTGTAAACTTCAGTCAGTTCTGCTCATTTAGCAGATCAGATAGAGAGGGATAATTTACCAGTAGATACTGTAGTGCCACCTACTGCATAGAATACTAATTGCACCACTAGACCTAAATCGATACTTTATGCGCTAAAACTTACGTCTGAATAAAGGAGCAACCAATCACACTGCTGACTCCGCCCTATTGCTCTTGATTGACAGAACGACTCATTCTGCTTTAAAGTCGCATTATGAAATAAATAGGCCATCATGAAAAACAGGATTTTGAAATAAAAACTGACTTTGAAAAAATTTCATTTTTAAATAAAAACAGCATGAATTAAATAAAATGCCTTTACAATAATCGCTGTTATTGGGGAAAATAATTTGCAATATATTTTACAATAATAAGCTTTTTTTCAAAATATGTTCCATTATTTCACAATATCATTTTCATATTACATGTATGTGTCTTATTTATTCATAAAGTTATTTATTTCATCAAGTTATTTTTTTTTAATTTTGAACACTTTGGAGTTCCATACCTGAGGATATAAAGCTTTATTATTTATGATAAGTTGATAAGTGACATATATGTCACGACGCGACTCGTGCGAGGGGCAGAGAACAGCATGAACTGTTCAGAACGGGCAAAGACGCGGCCATTTATACACACAGTTACATAAAACATTAAATCCACGGTAAGGGCATATGGGATCTTTAGATTTTTGTTTTAGTTTCCAAAATCCCGTCCGTTCTCGCATAGACCACGGAGCTCTGTTTATTTTGTGTTTTCAGTTTTCTTTTGGTTTCCTTTTAAGTTTCTAAATTAATAATTCCACACTATCTACAAACAGAAAGGTCTTCCCGTGTCTGTCTTAAGCTCTCACAACAACTCCTATTTCACTGACCCCCTCTCAAGCCCTGCATCAGGGCTATTATAATCAGTAAAACATCTCATGGTGTGGCTCTCCACACTGCACCCCGTAACAATATAATTAGGAGAAAAATGTAAATTAATGATGTCTTGAAACATAATGCAGTAACTCTTTATTCATTTAAACATGGTAAAGGTGTTAATGTAAATGTTCCTTTATTCGTCCCTTCTGTTTGTGTTTAAGTTTCACTGTTTTACATATACATAAAGCGTTTGGACAACAATGTTTCGGAAGCTATATAAAATAAGGAAAATACACTTTTTTGTTTCAATACAGCTTTATTAAATACAGAATATAGCAGACAGTATATAGCAAATGAGCACTGAAATAGCTGGAATGTGATTGTGTATTTATGACCAAATTAATACGCGGCTCGTGCTTTCACTTTACAAAAGGCAGTGTTTTTATCAAAAAGCTGATATACGCGTGCAATTTATCGATAAAATGCAGACATATTCCACAAGAAAGTCATCGCCTCTCGCAATAACACAGATCAAACATAATACACCTGTCCATAAATAAAAAGGAATATTTAAGCATATACGCAAAATGTATTCCACTTAAACATTACAGATTAAAACAAGAAAATGTAGTAGACGTGTAGACGTGCTGAGGTTCAGTTCACTGTGATGCGGACAAAAGGTCTAGGCAGTGGTGGCAGAAACTCCCTCCCGGCGCCCCAAGCCACCAAAAAAAAAAAAAAAAAAAAAAAAATCACATTTTGTACACACAACACATATTATTATTATTAGTCACGTAACAGAGTTATAGGAATTTTATAGGAGTTATAGGCTACCTACACATATGTAAATTACACTAGCTATTTACAGCATACTGTAAATATATTGGCTATAGCCAACATTAACATAAACAATGGAAATAAATAACTGTACTTGCAACAGTTTTGTTGCAAAGCATAATTTTGGGGTTAAATTTAATTAGATCTCATGTTGTATACACTGCTGAAAAAACAGTAGAAACCTGCCCAAAAATAGTAGAAAATGTAATGGATTTAATGGGTATAATTCTGAGAACCCGCCATCAGCGAAACCGGTTTGATAACTTTACACCTATCGTAAATGAAAGGTGAGAAGAGGGACTACAGTAACTGGGTTCTGTGGGTGTCCACTTTGGAGCGCACTGTCGTGTTGTATTCAGTGTATAGATAAAAACAAAATCATGTTTGCTTCAGCATTGGAAACAATATTGTATAGGCTAACTTTATTAAAGATTATTCACATTTGTTTGTTTTTTTTTGTTGTAAAACTCAGGGCATCTTTAAATTTGAACAGAAAATAATAGTAGGCTGGTAGGAACATTATTTTTCATATAACTTAAATGGCTGAATGAAGTTAAATATACACAATAAATTAATAATTGTGTTTGCTTTACATTTGAGCATTCATGTGTAAATAGCTTTTTCATTTTATATTTTACACTCTTTAGTTTATACTATACTCTTGAGCAGTAGCGGACTGGCCATCTGGTGCACCATGAAACATTAATTAAAAATGCAATTCTTATACACAGAAAAAAAAAAATGTAATACACAGCAAAAATATGTTATATTATATTATGACTTGAACAAATCGGCTCGCATCGGAGCGCGCGTGTTGGAAAAAACAGCGTTTATCTAGCGAGTAGCTTACAGTGGTGTGGAAAACTATTTGCCCCCTTCCTGATTTCTTATTCTTTTGCATGTTTGTCACACAAAATGTTTCTGATCATCAAACACATTTAACTATTAGTCAAAGATAACACAAGTAAACACAAAATGCAGTTTTTAAATGATGGTTTTTATTATTTAGGAAAAAAAAAAAAACCTACATGGCCCTGTGTGAAAAAGTAATTACCCCCTGAACCTAATAACTGGTTGGGCCACCCTTATCAGGAATAACTGCAATCAAGCGTTTGCAATAACTTGCAACAAGTCTTTTACAGCGCTCTGGAGGAATTTTGGCCCACTCATCTTTGCAGAATTGTTGTAATTCAGCTTTATTTGAGGGTTTTCTAGCATGAACCGCCTTTTTAAGGTCATCCCACAACATCTCAATAGGATTCAGGTCAGGACTTTGACTAGGCCACTCCAAAGTCTTCATTTTGTTTTTCTTCAGCCATTCAGAGGTGGATTTGCTGGTGTGTTTTGGGTCATTGTCCTGCTGCAGCACCCAAGATCGCTTCAGCTTGAGTTGACGAACAGATGGCTGGACATCTCCTTCAGGATTTTTTGGTAGACAGTAGAATTCATGGTTCCATCTATCACAGCAAGCCTTCCAGGTCCTGAAGCAGCAAAACAACCCCAGACCATCACACTACCACCACCATATTTTACTGTTGGTATGATGTTCTTTTTCTGAAATGCTTTACGCCAGATGTAACGGGACACGCACCTTCCAAAAAGTTCAACTTTTGTCTCGTCGGTCCACAAGAAATTTTCCCAAAAGTCTTGGCAATCATTGAGATGTTTTTTATCAAAATTGAGACGAGCCTTAATGTTCTTTTTGCTTAAAAGTGGTTTGCGCCTTGGAAATCTGCCATGCAGGCCATTGTTGCCCAGTCTCTTTCTTATGGTGGAGTTGTGAACACTGACCTTAATTGAGGCAAGTGAGGCCTGCAGTTCTTTAGATGTTGTCCTGGGGTCTTTTGTGGCCTCTCGGATGAGTTGTCTCTGCGCTCTTGGGGTAATTTTGGTCAGCCGGCCACTCCTGGGAAGGTTCACCACTGTTCCATGTTTTTGCCATTTTTGGATAATGGCACTCACTGTGGTTTGCTGGAGTCCCAAAGCTTTAGAAATGGCTTTATAACCTTTACCAGACTGATAGATCTCAATTACTTTTGTTCTCATTTGTTCCTGAATTTCTTTGGATCTTAGCATGATGTCTAGCTTTTGAGGTGCTTTTGGTCTACTTCTCTGTGTCAGGTAGCTCCTATTTAAGTGATTTCTTGATTAAAACAGGTGTGGCAGTAATCAGGCCTGGGGGTGACTACAGAAATTGAACTCAGGTGTGATAAACCACAGTTAAGTTATTTTTAACAAGGGGGGCAATCACTTTTTCACCCAGGAAAAAAAAATAAAATTATATATATATATATATATGTGTGTGTGTTTAATTAAATTAATAAAAATACATATTTTTACATTAAGTTTAATCATGCAGCACTTTTAGTATTCATAGCAAAAGCAACCCAACAGTGTGATTAAAATACCCAAAATAACACAAAATTTTGACCCAGCATAAACAACCTAACAATGTGTTTACAGAAACCTATACGACAGGGTGCCGAGAGAGGAGCTGTGGTGTTGTATGAGGAAGGCTGAAGTGGCAGAGCAGTATGAGCAGTAAGAGCAGGGAACAGGTGTAGGAAAATTTGGAGAGGTGGAGGTATGCTCTGAAAAGCAGAGGAATGAAGGTTATCCGCAGAAAGACGGAATACATGTGTGTGAATGAGAGGGACCCAAGAGGAATGGTAAGGGTGCAGGGAGCAGAGGTAAAGAAGGTGCAGGATTTTAAATACTTAGGGTCAACGGTCCAGAGCAACGGAGAGTTTTCAAAGGAGGTGAAGAGGCGGGTACAGGCAGGTTGGAATGGGTGGAGAAAAGTGTCAGGTGTGTTGTGCGATAAAAGAGTATCAGCGAGAATGAAAGGAAAGGTGTACAGTACAGTGGTGAGACCAGTGATGCTTTACGGCTTAGAAACAGTGGTACTGAAAAAGAGACAGAGTTGGAGGTACTGTAGCAGAGCTGAAGATGTTGAGGTTCTCCGTGGGAATGACAAGGATGAATAGGATCAAGGATAAGTCAATCAGAGGGACAACCCACGACAACCCATGGATTTTGAGGCAATAGATCACATGACCTGAAAGGTATTGAAGTAAAATGCAGAATTATTAAATATGAATTATTAATGAACATGCAAAGTGATAATATTAAATAAAAAAAGGTTGTGCCCTCTGCAGGACAAGTGGACACACATTGTATAATTGATTTTGAGGCGATAGGTCACATGACCTGGAAGGTATTAAAGTAAAATGCTTAATTATTAAATATTAATTATTATTCAATATGAAAAGTGATAATATTGACAAAAAAAAGTTTGTGTCCTCTGCAGGACAGGTGGGGACACATTTTAAAATAGATTTTGAGGCAATAGGTCTCATGACCTAGAAGGTATTGAAGTAAAATGCAGATTTATTAAATATTAATTATTAATAAAAATGAAAAGTGATAATATTGCCAAAAAATGGTGGTTGTGCCCTCTGCAGGGCAAGTGGACACACATTTTAAAATAGATTTTGAAGCAATAATTCATTTATTTATTTTAAATATATCTATGTTTATAACATTAATATTATCCATTTTTCAGTTGGACAGTAATTTGCGGACGGTCCCTGTTACGATATTGGATTTATTTGTTACGATATTGGATTTGCTTTTGTGTGTCTGGTGATGCTTGCTTTGTCTCTGTCTCTGCTGGTGGTGGGATTGGGGTCTCTTCCTTGTTTTTGCAGATGCCGCCCACTTCTGCCATTGCCAGAAATCTATTGGCCTGTCCTTTGTTGGTCCCGCCTCCTCCCAGATGATTGGTCCTACAGTCAACCCAGAGGCTTACTTAAGGCCTTCAGACCACCATGCTACAGGCCTTGTTTTTGCTTACTGTTTATTCAATACTTAATCCTGAATGTTATTCTGTGTATGACCCCTTTGCTACGTTTTGACTACTCTTAGACTTTCCCCTTTTGATAGTTGCTTGGTTTTTGTTCGCCTATTCCGTGTATGACCCTTTTGCTTGTTTTGACTACGCTTTTGTGTTTGCCCTCTTTGTTTTGTTTGTTTAGTTTGTAAATACTTTTGTATATATTTGTACTTAATTCTTTATTGAGTGGCTTAGTAAGGAGTCAATGCCATTTTGTTTGCCCCTTGTTTCGGGTTTGTGGTTAGTTAGGGAGTAAGGGAAGAACTTTGTATTTCTGTTTCTTTGTTTTTAGTGAAGGTTAGTTGTTTCACTTTGGTACTAGGTAGAGGAAATTTTGTTTATTGTTTTGGCCTTGTCGGCTTCTGAAGCTTACAGCCACATTTTGGGAATTTGCTTATTTCACCTTGTTGTAAAATAAACACTAAACAAACGCACTTTTGGTCTCACCCCCTTTTTTTCTTTTCACTCCTGTTACGGCCCGACCTAGACCGGGGCGTAACAGTCCCTAACTCGCACAGTATGCAACGTGCTTTCACCGGACTCTGTTAGCAAAATCAGAATCTCCGCTACAATTTGGAAATCTGGAGGCCGGAGCTCGAATATTCAACGTCCAACGTCAAACCAACTTCACCGCGGTATTGTAGTTTTCTTTATTTATGTTACTGTTGTCTTTAGAGGATTAAATTCTTTTGGGGAAATTTATCCATAAGCCCAGAGGTTTTAAAATTAAACTGTTTACACACAATGGGTGTTTGATTTATTGTATTGATTTTTACTGGGTGTTTATTTTTACTGAGTGTTTGTTTTTGTTTATTGCTAAGAGCTCTTAAGGCTAATATATTTAATGCTGTATTTTCTTTGTCGGGAATAAAAGATCCCCACATAAAAATATTGCTTTTGTTATTGTCCCTTTATCTTAATCATACTAACATAGGGTCACATATAATTATAAAATTAAGTTTTTTTTTTTTTTTTTTTTTTTTTTTTTTAATCAGTAGCTGGAGTACTGTATAAGTCAATTAAACAAATTCTGCATGCAATTTATTTGGATAGTTACAAGAATAAAACCCTTTTTATTATTTTTGCCCTTTTTTTTTTTTAAAGATAAACCATGTAAGAATGTTACATGATTAATAACTGCAGTGAAAGAAATGACTAGATAGAGATTTCAAAATTAAACTGTGAACACCCAATGGGTGCACGTGAAAAACATGGTGTAAGAAAAAAAAATGCTAAAAAAAAAAAAACATATGGGGACTAATAGGTTATAAATTATAATATAGTTTCAAGCACCCATCGCCACCTGGGTCCACCGCACAACTTGCACACTTCACACACTATATAGGACTGATGCCAGTTTAGGCCCTAAATATTTGAGTGCGTTAGTGTGTGTGAGAGAGAGACAGAGGTGTGTTTATATTTGTGACGTGTGTTAGTATGTTTGTGATGTGTGTGAGACGTGACTTGTTAGCTTGTGTGTGTGAGAGAGATGTGAATGTGTGAGTCTTGATGTTTGTGATGTGTGTGATGAGTGTGTGTGTGAGAGAGAAAGTGTTAACGTTTAAAAATGTTTGTCTGGGCGCATGTGTGTATAACAGGCCGTAGATGCTGGAAAATAAGCATCATACTGTGATGTCACTGAACATGATGTCACTGAACGTGTCACTCAATATGAGGCCACACAAAGTTATTGATAATTTTTCGGGGTAAGTTTAAGGCATCATCACGGCTGACCCGTTTTCCCTCTAGAATTTTGCATCCTCTATGTCTTTAGATCACAGCGCTGCCAGTTTCTCTGAACAAACTGTGAATCTGTGAAGAAAACAACATTTAGAAGACAAAAGATGGTCACGGGTGTGAATTCTGTTTTTATTGGGAAGATGGTGGTTTGTGTGTGTGAGAGAGAGAGAGCTCCTCTATGACACGAATAACACTCTAAAAAATGATTCTGTGGCCTTGTAAATTTCACAGTTATAAAAAAGTTATGTTACCTTAATAAAATCTCTAAAAGTCACATACATAATTGTTAGAGTTAGACAAATCAAAATAAATGCCTAAAAAAACAACTATTAATTTTGTCTTAAATGTACACTATAATTTAAGTTTACTTCACTAGTAAAAATCAGTATTTGACTAACTGAATTATATTTTTAACATGCACTTATTATTTTTTGATACATTTCAATCAAAATATCTGTTAATGGAGTAATTGTACTGATTAGTTTCAAGAACTACAATTATAAATTATTCCAACTCAATATTCTTAATTTTTAACAACAAAAACTTAAATAATTGAGTAAATTGCCCTGTGCAAGTGCTCATGGGAAGTCTGGTGTAACATCAGAGACAAGAAGGCTGTGAGGATGTGAGAATGGACATGAAGCATCTGGGACATTCTGGAACATTCCTTACAAATCCTGGTGAGTAAAGAGCTAACACAAGTTACTGTAATAATGACTCTGTCTGCCTGCACACACAACTTTATAGTGTGTGAGTTACTGTTCTGAATCCTGTCACAGCCGAGCTCCAGAGCTAACGATAGCTAGCAACAGGCCAGTCCTGGGGTTCAGTGTGATTTAGCTTGTTTGTTCCAACCACCAAACTGCTCAGCTAAAGCGCGTTTAACACAGACAATTAAACTCTGGTGTAAAAGGAGAGATTTAACACCGAGCAGCAGCGCGTGCATGTCCAGGTTTTTTCCGGGTTTCTCGGTGTAACCGGCGGCGGTTGTGCAGCCAACCGCCACTGTGGAGAGGATATAAAACTAACATGTTCAAATACAGTAATTAACGCATTTGTACCGGTCCACCTCACACACTGAACCGCGAGTCTGCTCGGTCACTCCGACACTTTAAGAAAGAAACTCAGAACAAATCCGGTTTAAACAGCAGAAATGAGGTGCAGTGTCCGGGTTCTGGCAGTGTTTTATCCGTTACTGTATATAAGTATTTTTAACATGATTAAACACTGAGCAAGCAGCAGCAGATGTTATAAAATAAATGTGCTAAGTACTGTACTAGTAACTAAAGCTATGAAATATAAAGATTTAGTGAAAATACAACATTTCTCTCAGAATTAGAATTGGGAGAAAGAAATATGAAATAAAAATATTGAAGTGAAACATTATGTATGTTCTGATATGTAAGTAAAAGAACCTAAAACTGATTGATTTTGTGTGTTTGTGTGAAACATGTTATATATTTTCTATATCTCTTTCACAGCACCAACACCACTAATGAAGAGAAGTTGAATGGAGATAAAACAGGAGGTAAATGTCAACTTTTTTAAATGTTACAGAAGTATTAAATGTGTAACCATTGAATCAAAGATAGAAATAGACTATTAGTCCAAAAAGTATGTATTTGAACGGAAGTACTATTTTACCAGTCTGGTAGACTTTATAGTAACAGTCACACTTGTACTTACTTGTATACTATTGTACCTTTTTCAGGTGCCAGTTTATGGGATGGCGGTGTAAACTCTGCACATTTGTCGTATCATCAAAAGAAATTTCGATTATTATCGAGTGAAGCATGGTACTGTTGGTCATGGATATTTAGTGTCCTGTCTTCATTTAGACTGTCATTGCTTCTTTAAGACCTGAGAAGGTCTGCACACACATTTGTATGGATCCCACAGTTTGCAGGAAACTGAAGTGTGAAGGTGTGCAATCTTTCAGATGTAAAATGTGACTCATTAGATTCTAGTCTACTTTCCATGTGTTAACTGTATAATACTTGTGGCAGAAGTATTGTTTGTGAAACTGTTTACTAATAAGATAAATCCAGCTCTCTGTTTATAATCTTGTTACATGTAATTTGCAAAGTAAACCAGGTTGAGTTTAGACTTCATGTCTTGTCAAATTTGGCAAATAAATGTTTAATTAAAATGAAAATGAAAATGTGTGTATTGTTTCTTTCATTCAGTTAAAATATTTAGTAAATGTAGCACATTTGTTTATTAAATAATAGTATAATTTTCAGTATCTTCTACCTTCCATTTCAATTATATCTACTAAATTATTTTACTTATTTTCACTTTTCATTAACTTCTAATTTTCATTACATTTACTCGATTTTGTACATCATTGTACTAAATATAGTTATTCAGGTCTACTTAATTTTTTTACTGACTTGTACTCAATTCATGAAGTATATTTTACATGATTTTTATATTTTTTTATATTTACTCAATATTTTTAAGTGTAAAAATGTTTCACCAAAAAAATTGAGTACAGCACAGTTTTATTTTTTAGAGTGAACTCACAATAAACTGTGTGTGTTATGTGATATAATATAATTGAATAGTTTCTGTAACATGCGGTGTACTACATGACATAAGTGTGATATATGAATAAAAATAAACTGCCATTCTCAAGACACGACCCGGGGATCACCTGCCTTCAGTGTAGATGCTTTAACCATTTCACCACATGGAAAGATGAGGGAACTATTGGCTGAAACCTTCCTTTCACCCCCATCAATGTACATGAAGAATACAATATTTACAAGACAAAAGATAGCCACAAGTTTGAATGTGCGTCTCTTTGTCCACAGGTGTGACTTTACATAGTGTTAATATACGTCTCTATACACAGTAACACACTATGTTAAAGAAAAAAAAAAACACTCTTTATTACTCATGACTCATTAGCCATACTTAGCTGAATTATGTATTTATGTAAAACATGTGTAACAAATATGTTGACAAGGCCAGAACTGGCTGAAGTTTTTTGCAAGAGACGAGATATCCACCTCCCAACTCATCGCCCATACGATCTGGCGATAGAACTTTAGCCGGGTTCCGTTCCTCCCTGCGTCCATCTCTACTCACTATCCACCTCTGAGACGCAGGTGATGGAGGAATACGTCACCAACGTCCTTCGTGATGGAACCATCCAGCTCTCCACCTCGCCTGCAGCCGCGGGGTTCTTCTTCGTCAAGAAGAAAGGGGGCGAACTTCATGTGTCGACTATCGGGGGCTAAACAACATCACAATTAAGAACAGACACCCACTACCACTCACCAACTCAGCCCTGGACGCCCTCTCTGGTGCCACCGTGTTCACCAAGTTGGACTTCCAGAGCGCCTACAACTTGGTGCGCATCAGATGAGTGGAAGACTGCTTTCATCACACCCAGTGGACATTATGAGAGCCTGGTCATACCATTTGGACTCTGTAATGCACCCTCGGCCTTCCAACAGTTCATAAATGACGTCCTCCGAGACATGCTGAGCCGATGGGTGTTCGTCTACCTTGATAACATCCTTATTTACTCTCACAACCTAGAAGAACACATCCAACATGTACGTGCTGTTTTAAAGAGATTGCTCGCTCACCAACTGTACTGCAAGCTGGAAAAATGTGCTTTTTACCAGCACTCCACCACGTTCCTGGGTTTAGTCATCTCGCCCCAGGGTGTGGCCATGGACCCGCAAAAGCTAGAAGCTGTACTTCACTGGCCCCTACCCAGGACACTGAAACAGCTTCAGCAGTTTCTCGGGTTTGCGAATTTCTATCATCGCTTTATCCGGGGCTGCAGTACAGTTGCAGCACCATTAACCACATTGACCAGGCCCTCATCTCACCCATTTCGGCTCACCCCAGCTGCCATCTTAGCATTTAAGGAACTCTGTCACCACTTCACCACCGCTCCTATTGTTTTTCATCCTGATGCCAGCAAACCCTTCGTTGTGGAGGTGGACGCGTCGGATGTGGGCGCCAGCGCCGTTCTCTCCCAGCGGGGTCCAGACCAGAAACTGCACCCTTGCAGTTTCTTTTCCAAAAAATTTGACCCCACTCAGCAGCGAAACGGGGTAGGGGACCAAGAGCTGTTGGGCATAAAGTGCGCTTTGGAGGAATGGCGTCACTGGCTCCAGGGCACCAGTGAGCCATTCATCATCTGGACCGATCATCAGAACTTTATCACCATCAAAAACTTAAACAGCTCAACCCACGACAGGCACGGTGCGCATTATTTTTTGAACAATATAATTTCCATCTTTCTTATCGCCCGGAGTCGAAGAACACCAAAGCCGACGCCCTATCACGCCAATATGAGGACGATCTCCCCCGGGCGGACCCCGTGCCTGTCATCCCTCCATCCCGCATCATCGCACCCCTCCACTGGGACTTGGAGACCAGGGTCTGCCAGGCACAGGCGGCGGAGACCAAACCGGCAGGTGTGCCGCCTGGACGACTCTACCTTCCGCAACACCTACGAGCAGGGGTTCTCCAGTGGGGCCATTCATTCCCCCGGGGAAACTCCAACCACTCCCAGTTCCGCGACGGCCCTGGACGCACATCGCCCTGGATTTCATCACAGGCCTGCCGGTTTCAGAGGATAAGAACACCATATTTACCATTGTTGATCGGTTCTCCAAGGCCGTTCACCTGGTGGCCCTAACCGGACTCCCATCAGCAAAAGACACAGCTTAGTTGATTTTGGAACACGTAGTGCGACTGCATGGGTTCCCAAAGGACATCATCTCGGACAGGGGGCCTTAGTTCACCGCCCGGTTCTGGAAGGCCTTCTGCCGTCTGATCAATTCCACCTGTAGTCTGTCATCTGGTTACCACCCCCAGACTAATGGTCAGACGGAACGGACCAACCAACAACTGGAGCGCTACCTGAGGTGTTTTGTTTCCGATCGCCAGCGCTCCTGGGCCTGCTACCTCGAATGGGCCGAACTGTCCCATAACCTGCACGTCTCCTCAGCCACCAACCTAAGCCCATTTGAGGTGTGCCATGGTTTCCATGATGTACCATCGGCCCAACAGTTGGTCCGCAGGTGTCACCCAACATCGCCGTTGACACCTTCCGGGATGTTTGTACCACGTAGGTAACAAGGTATGGTTATCAACCAAAAACCTCCATCTGCATACCGAATCAAGAAAACTATCACCAAGGTTTATTGGACCATACCGCATCACTTTACGGATTAACCCTGTCACCTACCGGCTCCAGCTGCCTGCGGCACTTAGGATTCACCCAGTCTTCCACACATCACAGCTAAAACCCTTCCTCACTTCACCTCTGTGTTTACTCTACTTCTTAAGTAAAGTGAAGTACAGTAAACTTTGGAGAACTCTGGAGTGATATGTCACATTAAACACAGTACTGATAAAGTACTGACTCAATCTGTCTCTGTCTATTTACCTACAATCATTAGAATAACTCTATTCAGACAGAATATGGAGCTCAAAGTGCTTTACTACAGTTAAACAGTGACAGACAATAAATATAGTCATAATACCAATACATTTATTAATTACTATTTACATTCTTACCTGAATTAATTATATTTTAGATGCTTTTAATAAAGTTAATATTATGTGAATGTGAAACAAGCAATTGTTTAAGCATATACTCTGCGCGGACAAAAGTAGTAAATAATAGAAAAGTATAAGTATAAAAATAAACATAAATAAATAAATAAATAAAAGTTTAAAATGTAATCATTAACAAGGCCAAATAATTATTTCTTCTGTTTGTAGATAGGGGAAAAAGTTACATCTCCACATATTCATGGACTAAAGTGTGATGAAACGGTTAACAGAGGAGCATTCATAACCACTCTCGATTTTAGCTCCTCCTTTTACACACTCTCTCTTACACACACACACACAGAACCAGGAAGTTATTGTCAAGGAAAACGAAACTCAGACTGTGTCTCTCTCTCTCTGAGTGTGTTAGTGCAGGAAAATGACTGAGGCTAGTATTTCAGTAGATCAATTTTTATTGGATCAGTTCATCTGTCCAGTGTGTCTGGATCTCCTGAAGGATCCGGTGACTCTCCCCTGTGGTCACAGTTTCTGTAAGGTGTGTATTAATGGTCACTGGGATCAGGAGGATCAGAAGGGCATCTACAGCTGTCCTCAGTGCAGAGACACTTTTACTCCAAGGCCTGTTGTACGCAGAAACAAAATGCTGGCTGAAGTGGTGGAGAAACTAAAGAAGAAGACTGAAGTCCAAGCTGCTTCTCCTGCACACTGTTACGCTGGACCTGGAGATGTGGAGTGTGATTCCTGCACTGGGAGAAAACACAAAGCTGTCAAGTCCTGTCTGACGTGTTTAGCTTCATTTTGTGAAACTCATCTAAAACCTCATTATGAAGGTTCTTCCTGGAAACAACATACATTAATTGAAGCTTCAGCAAAACTCCAAGAGAAGATCTGCTCTAACCATAACAAGCTGATTGAGATCTACTGCCGTACTGATCAAACCTGTATCTGTTTTTTGTGTACGATGGAAAATCACAAAGGACACGACACCATCGCAGCAGAAAGAGCTGAGAAACAGGTGGGAATGAGAGATTTTCAGGATGAGGTTCTTAATTATAGTTTATATCTAGTAACATGTGCACAGTGTTGTTAGTTACTCAGAAAAGTGATATTACGATTACTATATAATATATAAAATATAAAATAGTAGAATGTGTGACTTTTTGGCTAGATAATGTTTGTGATATACAGTATATAAATCCACATAAACGCACTCACATGCAGAGTTGCATGTCAGTAAATTAGAATATCAGCAAAAAGGTGATTCATTTCAGTAATACAGTTTTAAAAGTGAAACTCATATAGATTGATTACACACAGACTGATATATTTCAAGTGTTTTTTTTTTGTTTTGTTTTTTTTCATTTTGATGATTACGGCTTACAGCTAATAAAAACCAAAATTTCTGTACCTATTAAATTAGAATATTACTTAAGATCAGTGGGAAAAAAAAGAAAAAATTTTTAACACAGAAATGTTGGATTAATGAAAAGTATGAACATGTACAGTACTCAGTACCTGGCCAGGGCTCCCTTTGCATGAATTACTGCAGCAATGAGGAGTGGCATGAAGGTGATTAGTCTGTGGCACTGCTGAGGTGTTACTGTATGGAAGCCCAGGTTGCTCTGAAAGCATTTTTTAGTTCTTCTGCATTGTTGGGTCTGGTGTCTCACATCTTTTTTTACAATAGTCCCTTGATTCTCTATGGGGTTTAGGTCGGGTGAGTTTGAGGGCCCATCAAACACAGGTATACCATTGTCCTTAAACCATGTATCAGTACTTATGGCAGTGTGCCATGTCCTACTGAAAAATGAAATCTGTTGTTTTGGTTCTGCATCAGGCTACAGACATTATCGTGTAAAACTGTAAAATCATCTGTTCTGTGTTAACCAGTGTAATGTAAGCTAGCAGCACAGCACGACATGTAAACCCACATAGGTGTTTTACTCACCGTAACTCCTTTTACAGCGGCATGAAAAACTTTATTACATACAGGCATTTATAAACTGGGCATCTGACATGGGTTTTACATTTTATTATCATTTTTCTTTTTATCTGGCTAATTTGAGGACAAACCATTTCATCATAGGAGTGTGTGAACTGTATTTATATTCTCACTCACTCATCTTGTATACCGCTTTATCCTGTATTCTGGGTCACAGGGGGCCTGGAGCCTATCCCAGGAGACTTAGGGCACAAGGAGGGGTACACCCGGGACAGGGTGTGTGGGAGTAATTTCTATTTGGTTTTATGTGATTTTACTTATTTTTAAGGATCAAAAGGTACCCATCAGAATATAATCAACATTTTCTGTAGGAGATTTGAGATTTGCTTGCCTAGGAATTTGAGCTATACATAGAATGGGGAATCTTACGTCCAAAACTGACCATATAAGGCCTCCTGAAACGCTTGCCGAGGAAGTTGAGATATACAGAATGGGGGAATTTTAAGAAACCAAGCTGTTGCTGTGACATCACTGCATACTGAATAAGCTCCATTATCTAGGATTGGTATTTAAAGAAAGACCAGTCCAGTGATCGGGTGTGATTTATGCAGTCTCCCCCGGCCATTATTGCATGATAAAAGGTCGTTATCTTCTGAAACTAAAGCCTGAGTCTTCAATTAATTTCCACGACAGGTGCCAATCCTAGATTTATATTATTTTTTAATAATTTTACACAAACTATAAGAATCCACCATGTCTGTGATGTCATCATGCTGGATAAGGGTTTATGTCTCTTAGATCCAGTGAAAGGAAACTGTAACACTACAGCACACACACACACACACACACACACACACATACAAAACATGTATGTAATGAATTATCTTACTATGTAAGTACTTTATAAAAAGCTGAATGTAACTGTTCTGTCCTCAGAATGAGTTAAAGGAGGAGCAGATGAAATCCCAGCAGAGAATCCAGGAGAAGCAGAAGAAGGTGCAGGAGCTGAAACAGGCTGTGAACACTATAAAGGTGAGCAGTGAGCAGAGACAGAGCTGCTCCTAGAAACACACACAACATGGACAACATGGAGTCATTTAGAGTCGCAGTAAGAGAGGGAATGATAGATGAGCTTTAAATACTGTGTGTGTGTGTGTGTGTGTGTGTGTGTGTGTGTGTGTGTGTGTGCGTGTGTCTGTGTGTGTGTGTGTGTGTGTGTGTGTGTGTGTGTGTGTGTGTGTGTGTGTCCTAACAGCTGAGTGCACAGACAGCAGTGGAGGACAGTGAGAGGATCTTTACTGAGCTGATCAGCTCCATGGAGAAAAAGCGCTCGGAGGTGACAGAGCTGATCAGAGCTCAGGAGAAGACTGAACTGAGTCGAGCTGAACGACTCCTGGAGCAACTGGAGCAGGAGATTGCTGATCTTCAGAGGAGACTCACTGAGCTGGAGCAGCTTTCACACACACACGATCACATCCAGTTCCTCCAGGTAACACTCACTGTCTGATCTACACACACAGCTGTGAGGAACACGCTCTCTAAAACACCTCCTGTTAATGGAACAGTGAATGTCCTCTGATGTCACAAGTGTGTTTTACATTTAATCTGCTTTCTGCAGGCTTTAGCTTCTGGGCATCAGTCTCCTCCATTTCACAGACCAGACTTTCAGACATCCATCATCAGTGTCCATCAACATCTCTCATTTGATGGAGTGAGGAATTCTCTCTCAGGTCTGAAGAAGAGACTCGAGGAATTCTGTGAGGAGGAATTCAACAAAATCCCTCCACATGGTAAGAGGAGCTGTTCCTGCTGGAGAAACACAATGATGGACGTCTTTACTCGATCTGTGAAGTCCTATTTCTTAGCAATGCTCCTGCTGACCTTCCTGCAGACAGTTTGAACTAAAATACTGATTTAAAATGAATAAACTGACTGTATCACTTTAAACTGTTTCCATCTTTTACAACCTGATGATGCTTTTTGTCTTCATTTCCATTTTTCTCTCCACAGCTGCAGCAGTTCAGATCTTTTCACTACCAGAGCCACAGAGCAGAGAAGAGTTTCTGAAATGTATATTACACACATAAAAAAAACATAAAATATATAATACACACACTAATAATAATAATAATAATAGAGTCTTATTTCATTAAGTACTATATCCTCCAAAAGCAGTTTAGAAAATACTATAAAAAGTAAGATTGAAATCATAGGATTTTTAGATTAAAATCTGAATGAACATTGAGACATTTCTCCCTCAGATATCAGCGCACACAGACAGCTGTCTCACTCTTCACATGAATATACAGTATTCTGTGAATTAAACCCAACATGTTCACATTGTTCAGTTTGTTTTTCTCTTTTATTTTAGATTTCTGTTATCTGACTCTGGATCCCAACACGACACATCGTAACCTCATTCTGTCTGAGAAGAACAGAGCGGTGAGATACAGTGTGAGAGAGGAGCAGTACTCTGATCATCCAGCGAGATTTGACTCCTGGTGTCAGGTGTTGAGTAAGGAGAGTGTGTGTGGACGCTGTTACTGGGAGGTGGAGTGGAGTGGTGGTGTGTCCATATCAGTCTTATATAAAGACATCAGTAGGAAAGGAGAGGGTTATGAGTGTGGGTTTGGACGCAACAATCAGTCCTGGAGTCTGTGGTGTCGTTCTTCTTCTTCTCTCTGTTTCTATCACAACAACATTGAGACTGATCTCAGAGCTCCATCATCCTCCAGAATAGGAGTGTATGTGGATCACAGTGCAGGAACTCTGTCCTTCTACAGCGTCTCTGACACGATGAAGCTCCTCCACAGAGTCCACACCACATTCACTCAGCCTCTGTACGCTGGATTTGGGTTCTATAGGTTGCTTAGGCTTTGCTGGCGGTCTGACTCTACTGTGAGATTGTGTGATCCAGAATAAAGTGTGTAGTGTTTTGTGTAAAATTCCTGCACATTGTCACATTGTTGCTCAGTCATCTGTCTCACTAACACACAATCCAGCTGCACAAACAGCTCAGTAATTTAACACAGGGACAATTAAAGAGTAAATATTACCACTGAATATACAAACCGGATTCCTAAAATGTTGGGACGCTATACAAATCGTGAATAAAAACTGAATGCAATGATGTGGAGGTGCCGACTTCTAATATTTTATTCAGAATAGAACATTAATCACAGAACAAAAGTTTAAACTGAGAAAATGTATCATTTTAAGTCTGTTGAAAAATACGTTGATTCAAAATTTCATGGTGTCAACAAATCCCAAAAAAGTTGGAACAAGGCCATTTTCACCACTGTGTGGCATCTCCCCTTCTTCTTACAACACTCAACAGAGCCTGGGGACCGAGGAGACCAGTTTCTCAAGTTTAGAAATAGGAATGCTCTCCCATTCTTGTCTAATACAGGCCTCTAACTGTTCAATCGTCTTGGGCCTTCTTTGTCGCACCTTCCTCTTTATGATGCGCCAAATGTTCTCTATAGGTAAAAGATCTGGACTACAGACTGGCCATTTCAGTACCCGGATCCTTCTCCTACGCAGCCATGATGTTGTGATTGATGCAGAATGTGGTCTGGCATTATCTTGTTGAAAAATGCAGGGTCTTCCCTGAAAAAGGTGACGTCTGGATGGGAGCATATGTTGTTCTAGAACCTGAATATATTTTTCTGCATTGATGGTGCCTTTCCAGACATGCAAGCTGCTCATGCCACACGCACTCATGCAACCCCATACCATCAGAGATGCAGGCTTCCTGAGCCCATTCTGTGATTTCCTTTACAGTAGCATTCCTGTTTATGGTGCAGTGTCGTTTAAGGGCCCGGAGATCACGGGCATCCAGTATGGTTTTACGCCCTTGACCCTTACGCACAGAGTTTGTTCCAGATTCTCTGAATCTTCGGGTGATGTTATGCACAGTTGATGATGATAACTGCAAAGTCTTTGCAATTTTTCGCTGGGTAACACCTTTCTAATATTGCTCCACTATCTTTCTGCGCAACATTGTGGGAATTGGTGATCCTCTACCCATCTTGGCTTCTGAGAGACACTGCCACTCTGAGAAGCTCTTTTTATACCCAATCATGTTGCCAATTGACCTAATTAGTATTAATTAGTCTTCCAGCTCCTCGTTATGGTCAAATTTACTTTTTCCAGCCTCTTATTGCTACTTGTCCCAAATTTTTTGGGATTTGTGGACTCACCATGAAATTTTCAATCAACATATTTTTCCCTTAAAATGATACATTTTCTCAGTTTAAACATTTGTTCCGTGATTTATGTTCTATTCTGAATAAAATATTAGAAGTTGGCACCTCCACATCATTGCATTCAGTTTTTATTCACGATTTGTATAGTGTCCCAACTTTTTTGGAATCCGGTTTGTAGTTTAATAAAAATAAACAGATGTATTATTAAATGTATTAAATGTATTATTATAAAGTTGTATCTGTGTGAAGAGCCGTGGTGAGATTCGGCACATCAGATGCCACTTTAGAATAACTTTATATTTACATTATTGAAGGTAGATGTTTAAAACTGACCACACTCACACACACACACACACACACACACACACACACACACAAATATATTTCAGCAAAGACTTTTTGTTTTAATCTGCTAAAAAAAAAGATTTTATATCTGAAAAATTTTTGTAATACAGTGAATTTTTAAATCTTCTAAATAAATATCTTTATACTGTATGTATGTAACACCGTGTAAACACAGACTTGTATTATTATGAGTAATATTTATGTGTCATAAATCTAACTAAGAAATTAATAAAAAATAAAAGAATTCAGTAATAAATCAATATCTGTGGTTTATTACTCACAAAGATGAGTTTTCTCTTTGCCCATTAATACATTCTGTGATATAAACTGTAAGAACTATGATGGAGGCGGGGACACGGGGACACAGAGACCAGTGGAACAGAGAAACATGAGCTCTTTTATTATCCAAAGCTAGGAATGTGGAGAATCCAGTGCAGGCGTCTTTGCAGTGCAGGGAGACAGTTGAGAAGCAGTGACTCAGGTGGCAGTGTAGAGTTACCTGTGTCAGTACACCAGTAAAGGCGGGGTGGCAGCCAAGTCATTATTACTATTAAATAAGCCATTTCTATTGATTAAAATGTCCTTTGATTATTTAAAACATCTTTTCCTGGGCCTTAAATATAAGAGCAGCCTTCAGCCCCAATAGTCTGGAGATGTCCAAAATGTCACAAATTAAGCACACTTTGTCAAAGATTGACCTGCCAGACACACAGTATGTCTAATCAAAATGAATGACTTGCTCTATTATCTTTCCAAGTCTTCTTATTTTTTTGCACCTTATAGTCTGTTCATATCAGTGAGACCAGGAACCAGTTCTTCAGGTCAGTATGGCAACCATTTTTAGACAATAGGGTCAAGTCTAATCTGCAGCTACTTAGTGGCAACCTTCCTTCATTCATGTCATCCTGCAACACTTCTAGCACCTCGGTTTAGACCAAGAATTAGAATAACAGCTCAACACCATCACTGAGAAAAGTAGTGTAGCTTAAAACCATGAGCCCTTTCCACTCACTCACCCAGACTGAGGAGTTCCCTGTATCACTGTGAGTATCAATTCATAAGTGCTGTTATCTAGTTATTATTTTTTTGCCAATTTATGGAGTCCTTATCAGTTTTTATCACCTCCTTACCTGTTCAGCAGCATTTGGCAGCCAAAAATCATTGGACTAAATGTAGATGGAAGTATTGATAAAATTTACAAAGTGATATTTTAAGGAAAACAGTCATGATTAAACACAATTGAAAGATATTTTACATGTTAAAGTTCGATGCACAAAAGAAATGTTTTAATTTGTTTTAATCATTCCTTTGAATTTCATAATAAAGTCTTTTGACAAATTTACCACATCATTTTTATTCCTAAAATACTTAATTTTATTCCTAAAATGCATTTCTGTCAACTTTTCAGAAAAGCTTGGAGTGAGATTTTAAAAATAAGGGCATTGGTTTTGTGCGCACATGCAACGTGATGCCCCCAGTGTGCACACCCGTACACTTTACACTGCATGGCTCAGGTTCTGTGTAGGAGGAGAGAAAATTACTGCATTGAGTTTAATCATACACAAAACAGTGCATCACTATTTATATTCACGGCAACATTCTAGGGATAACACACTTGATTAAGAGAGAATCCTACAAAACACACAATATTATGTGTAATGTATGATGGCTCCTGTATACACTCGTACTGCCGAAGCTCAGAATCAAGTCACAAAATAAAAACGGAAATAAATAGTTTTAAAAAAAGAATACACACACATTTAACTGTACAATCAAACATAAAGTGACGGTAAGGATAAAAACAAATGAAGATGAAAAGAAAAAAGCAAAGGAAATAATAATAATAATAATAATAATAATGGAGAAAGCAAAGTTAAAGAAGAATCATTATTGATACAAATAAAGGAGAAAAATAAAGATCCGGACTATAAAGTGGGATTGTGCTGCATGTATGATTGTGAATCTCTCTCTCTCTCCCATGTGCACGTTGGAATGTGATGATGTGATTTCAGTCATAAAAAGTGGCAACATTTTGCAGTAGAGAAAATAAGATCAATAATAGTGCCCCAGAAAAACAAAACTCCCTAGCTGTGTAAGAGAGGCGTCTGTTTGGCCACTTTAGTTTCACTAAACTGAAATATATACTCACTAAATAAACGTTGGCTTTTGCACAGTGAAAGTGCCGTTGATGTGAGCAGCTTTATTTCAGTCATAATACACTCAGATTACACAAAAAAAATGAAAACAAATACAAAACACAAAGTGTAACATATTGACATCATTTTCATATTGTTAACACCTCCGTAATAGTTTGTTATAGCGTTATTTTAATTTCTCTTTATGATGGTACTGTCTAGGGTTAGAAAGGACCAGCAGCATTTTTAGAGTCATGCCGTGAAAGTAAGAGATCCCAACCAATCATCTCCAAAAGACTTGTCAGATACTTAAAATTATAACATATCTCACATAAGTGTTTGTTAGCTGGTAATGTAATGAAATGCATTAACTATATGGTAACACTGAGCTGTTGATCGTAGTTGATCTTTGTGATGTAAAAACTGTATACACAAACTACACCAGTATTTCCAAGCCATAGACAGTATAGGAACTGTACACGCTCTCCATGGTGTCACCCACAGGTTTTAATGAAGAACGGTTTTGAAGCTCAACAGTGGGAGCTCTGTAATCAGCTCGTTAATATATAAACTAATTACTTCAAACTGTATTACACTAAAAAAAAGTGAACCTGGCTGGCTATCTGTTACATGTACTAAGGTGTAACATGTATTTTTTAACACAATCGTAATGGAAGGAGTTTAATTTGAACAGATTTTATGTTTAGTGTTTAATTTCATAAGAGTTTTAATTGTTTATTAAGTACAATTTATTAATGGCAGTAATTTTCCTATTGACTTTTTGAGTACTGCTGCTCTCTCTCACTGTATCTCACCGCTCTGTTCTTCTCAGACAGAATGAAGTTACGATGTGTCGTGTTGGGATCCAGAGTCAGATAACAGAAATCTAAAATAAAAGAGAAAAACAAACTGAACAATGTGAACATGTTGGGTTTAATTCACAGAATACTGTATATTCATGTGAAGAGTGAGACAGCTGTCTGTGTGCGCTGATATCTGAGGGAGAAATGTCTCAATGTTCATTCAGATTTTAATCTAAAGAAATAAAAAAATGTTATTTATTCCAATTTGTCAGTATTTAGTGTTTTCTAAACTTATTTTGCAGGATATACTTATTAAAATAATAAGTTGATTATTATACTTAATTATTATTATTATTAATATTATTATTATTATTATTATTATTATTATTATTAATAATAATAATAATAATAATAATAATTAATATTAATTATAAAAATAATAAAAATAATAAAATCTGTGTGTAATATACATTTCAGGAAATCTTCTCTGTTCTCTCTCTCTCTCTCTTACACACACACACACACACACATACAAATAAACTAATAATTAAATTTACATTTTAAAATCACACAACATTCCTGCAAATCACTTGTCTATATTTAGTATTTTAAAAGCTGATTTTAAAGAAAACGGTACTCTAAAGACCTAATAAACCTGTGTGTGTGTGTGTTTGTGTGTGTGTGTGTGTGTATACATTTCAGAAACTCTTTTCTGCTCCGTGGCTTTGGTGGTGGAAAGATCTGAACTGCTGCAGCTGTGGAGAGAAAAATGGAAATGAAGACAAAAAGCATCATCAGGTTGTAAAAGATGTAAACAGTTTAAAGTGATACAGTCAGTTTATTCATTTTAAATCAGTATTTTGGTTCAAACTGTCTGCAGGAAGGTCAGCAGGAGCATTGCTAAGAAATAAGACTTGACAGAGCGAGTAAAGACGTCCATCATTGTGTTTCTCCAGCAGGAACAGCTCCTCTTACCATGTGGAGGGATTTTGTTGAATTCCTCCTCACAGAATTCCTCGAGTCTCTTCTTCAGATCTGAGAGAGAATTCCTCACTCCATCAAATGAGAGATGTTGATGGACACTGATGCTGGATGTCTGAAAGTCTGGTCTTTCAAATAGAGGAGACTGACGTCCAGAAGCTAAAGCCTACAGAAAGCAGATTAAATGTAAAACACACTTGTGACATCAGAGGACATTCACTGTTCCATTAACAGGAGGTGTTTTAGAGAGTGTGTGAGGAACAGCTGTGTGTGTAGATAAGACAGTGTTACCTGAAGGAACTAGATGTGATCGTGTGTGTGTGAAAACTGCTCCAGCTCAGTGTCTCTCCTCTCAAGATCAGCAATCTTCTGATCGAGTTGTTTCAGGAGTCGTTCAGCTCGACTCAGTTCAGTCTTCTCCTGAGCTCTGATCAGCTCCGTCACCTCCGAGCGCTTTTTCTCCACGGAGCTGATCAGCTCAGTAAAGATCCTCTCACTGTCCTCCACTGCTGTCTGTGCACTCAGCTGTTAGGACACACACACACACACACACACACACACACACACACACACAGAATTTGAAGTTCATCTATCATTCCCTCTCTTACTGCGACTCTAAATGACTCCATGTTGTCTGTGTTGTGTGTGTTTCTAGGAGCAGCTCTGTCTCTGCTCACTGCTCACCTTTATAGTGTTCACAGCCTGTTTCAGCTCCTGCACCTTCTTCTGCTTCTCCTGGATTCTCTGCTGGGATTTCATCTGCTCCTCTTTCAACTCACTCTGAGGACAGAACAGTTACATTCAGCTTTTTAGAAATTACTTACATAGTAAGATAATTCATTACATACTGTACATGTTTTGTGTGTGTGTGTGTGTGTGCTGTAGTGTTACAGTTTCCCTTCACTGATCACTGATCTAAGAGACATAAACCCTTATCCAACATAATGACAAGAGTGGAGTGGAGCACATTATATCTGCTTTGTTTATGTTTATGTTTATTCTCTCTCTCTCTCTCTCTCTGTTTAAATTTGAAATTGATGTTTAAATCATATAATTCACTAAAGCACATGCAGTGATGGTGACCGTGACACATACGCCTATCAGAATGTAGAGGAATGTTTATATCATGTGACATATTCAAATGTGAGTGACAGGTGAAGCTTGTGGTTAGTTCGGTCAAAATGTGGAACCATAAGAAGCTGACAGTCAGATTTAGATATCGGTGCCATGGGCAGCCACACAGAACAGCATGTTGGTGAAGCAGCACAATGCAGACGTGAAACAATAATAAATAAATTGTAATGGTGGTGACATTTGTGTGATCAGTTTACTGTTCCTTCAATGCAGGTTACATTTTTCATGCCACCGTATGGTTGGTGCCCTGATTCTAGTTTGTGAGGCAGGTTACTGCCCAAGAAGATCTCTCACTGAGTGTACGAGACGGGGAGGGGAGGAGAGGTGGACACTACCTCAGGTCTCACCACTGGAAGTCTGAGTACAGGGAAGTGCAGGATCACTCAGTCACTGAGTAAACCACAGTTCATTCATAATACTGTCTACATACACTATAGAACATCACAGACATGGTGGATTCTTATAGTTTGTGTAAAATTAGTAAAAGTAATATAAAACCAGTCTACACACTCCTATTCTCATATGGTTTGTCCTGAGATTAGCCAGATCAAAAAAAGGAAAAGATAAGAAAATGTAAAATCCATGTCAGACGCCCAGTTGGTATACCTGTGTTTGATTGTCCCGCAAACTCACCCGACCTAAATAGAAATGCAAATAGGCCTATACAGAAACTGAATACAGAAACTTTCTTTAAATACAAAAAAAAAAAAATAGTTGTACTTAAAAATAATTTAATACTGTACTGTACCAAACATCGACATGACACTATTTATATGTAATAATACATACCATACATATGCATATTAGGAAGTTGAGTTAGGGCAAAAACGTTTTAATTAATAAAGTTGTTTAGTCATTAAAGTCATTTTAGTCGTTTAAAGTCATTATAATGCATGATTTAACAATAATATTTAGATAATAAAGTCAACACTAGTTGTGAGATTTCCAAAATAAAGTTTTGCTTTTGAACAATATTGATTTATTAATATTGTTATTTTAATCATGCAATATAAAGATCAAGTCATTTGCCAAGGAGGCATTTTTATTAACACTAGATTTACTAACCCTGTGCAAATGTGCCAGGCCTCACAGGTAATGGGTGGTTTGCACAACAAAAGTATCGAGCTGAAGAAGTTGGCTGTTTGCCAACATTAATGTGGTGTGATTTTTGAAAACACTGTTACAACAACAACAATATTATTATAAAATATAGATATTTGATTTAATTCACATCAGTCCGTCACATAAAACCTGCATGGCTCCGCTTCCGAAAATGCACGTGACTTAGGCAGATCCCAAAGAAGAAACTTGGTGTAAAATTTTGAACAAATAGACAAATATATAAGAACTGTGTCTATTTGTTCTGAATTTATTGTAGCTGTTTTCACATAATCACTAAGTTACATGTGTATATAGACTATACTATACTATACTATACATTGCAGACTTTGAATGATTATACATGTAATGTGCTCTGGCAGAGTTCTTCCGTGTGCCACCTGGTGGGAATTCTGTGTAGTACAACACTTGAATGAAAATTGCAAGGCGCGCACTCGCAGAATAGTCAGCGGGAAGAATTGCGTCATGTCGCAGAAAAAATCGCTCGTTTTTAAATGCCTCATCTGTACATAAAAAAAAAATTGGTTAAATGTCATTTAGACGAAGATCCCGTTTACTATCTGACAGTTTTATTTGTACAAAGAATGAACTGTTATATAGCTTATCTCCATTTGTATTTGTTTATTGTTATTGTTTAAAAATACATTTAAAGACATCAAACTTTAAATATAGAAATAACTGGAAAAATAGGCTTTGAGAATAGAACATTAGAATAACTTAAAAATACACTCTGTATGTTTCTGTGTTGTTTCTGTAAACACACTGTTGTGTTGCTCATGTTGGGTCAAATGAGCTGAGCATCTTTAGCTGCAGCCTCGAAGCGAGCATAGAATGTGTTCAGCTCGCCTGCCAACTTAAGGGGGTTACACGTGCACAACTTGTGAAGGGTGAGCCTTTCTCTGAAAAACCTTTTATTTGGGGTAAAGTGGCTGACTTCTTTCAGTAGAGCCTCTGTTTACTGAATAATCCTCGACTTTTCATGAACATGTAAGACCCATTGACACTTCTCAGGTGACACCACACACACACACACAGACAGAAAGCAGACCAAACATCATCAGCACGTCTCTTCCTCAAACAGCACAGCAATGAGCGTTTACTTACAACTGAACAGATTCATTTACATAAATCACTGATCAATAGCTCATGATACATAAATTTAAAAAATTTATTCATACCAATGTAACTGTACATGGAAATTTACAGACTTGTCACTGAACGATTTACCCTGACCATGCAGGAATATCATTTATAGTCTAAATAAAAATGCTTTTTTAAACATGGGCTATTGTTGTTTACTTACAATATTTTTTTATTTAATTTAAATAAGATGTTGAGCATCGTAAGCCTCCTCTTTAATTTTAACTGCATACATAAAGTTTTCCAGAGCGCACCGGCAGAAGTGGACTAATGTGTCGGGAAAAACAGCAAGGAGACTGAGTCTGACCATTTTAATAATTCATTGATAAATTAGTGATGCCTTTGGTTTCGACTGTGATGAAGGTAATCATGTCATCTTATCATCTCCACAGCAGTGGACGCGCCTGTAATTCACGTTTCATTCGACTTACATAATCTGAAATTTCTTTTCCATTAGTTTATATAAAAGCAGGCATTTTGCTTTCTATAAGTATATTTTTTTCACGTATGTGAGGTGGGTATACACAGAATTTCGGGGTCCTTTTTCTGATGCGCTCAAGTTCACTGAACCAGAATAGCGCACCCTGTTTACTTTCATTATTTTACAACATCATAAGGTTTTTTCATCATTGTGAGTGCACTTAAAAACCTATGTCTCTGCCGAGTCTCTGCATCTCGCTGCTCACCAGATACTCGTTCGCATACAAGCTCCATTTTCGCAGACAGATACCCATCTTCTTCAGACCTCGTTCCCGTACCAAAAGGTCACAACTTCTTCCAAGCTTCAGTATCTGTATAAGCGTCTCTTCGACGTCCTCGGTGGTTCTTATCTCATGCAGATAGGTCTCAGACACCCCACGCAGTTTTACCTCGATTGCTGGTGACAAACTGTTCGCTTCCATAAAGTGCAGAATGGACGGAATAAACCGATCAGTCCATAGTCTCTTCCGCACTTCTTCAGCACAACAAAGTTGTCGCAGATGAAGTCATCCGTAAAACCCCACAGACACTTGTGGTGTTTCTGACTAGGATGGTCTACAATGCAACCGTAGCAGGTCTCCTCTCGGTAGCGATACACGACTATAAACAGCAGCCTTGTCACCACAGTTTTTATCACGTCCAGATGAAAACGGGAAAGCCAGCCATCTGTCTCATCACCATCATGACGCAGCGTAACCGTCGCACACTCACAGCCCTACCAGTCGCACTGCTGACTTTCAGACATTGTTGAAGGCACCGAGGTTTGTGCTGAGTCACTCGCCATGACAACGCTGACATAAATTCGGAAAACGTGACGGATGAATCGAAGCTGTGAACTAAAGGGATTTAAACTAATTGCTTGAAGAAGAGGCGGAGCTAGAAGAGAGCGTGCCTCGTCACGAGCTGATCCCTCCAATCACGACTCTTGTAGAAAAGTCCTGTGATTCGCTCCCCAAAAACTTCGTGCATTCTAATCCAGGCGTCGATCGGCGTGTTCAGAGTCGGGTGAAAAACACCACACTCTGTGTTAAAACGCTCCACAGTCACTGATCCCTCTGGCTCGTTCTCACTGGTCAAGCCCCAGCTCATGCGATAAAACCATTTACCCGTAGCTGCTGCTTTTGTCTCCCATATTATTCTTATCAGTCTTTTCTTTGATTCGTTTTGCAGCACAGTCTTTGGTGTTGTTCTTGTTGTTGTTGTTTCATCGACACGAGTTTCTTCTTCTTCTTTAATTTCGTGCCAGAGATTTAAGTTCTTACTCTCACTCAATGGTAAGGCTCCTTTAATCTTCTTCTTTTCTTTAAGCAACTTAAAAATCGTCAAGCTCAACACACCCCAGTCGCTTGAGGTGATCGTTGTTTTTTCAACACGTGTTAAATGTTTCACCGTTCTCCAGTTGGTAGAAAGACATCCCCCCGTCTAAGTATTTAAACACAAATCCACACTTGCGCCCGTGATCCAGACTCATCTCCAGAATCCAGATCATCTCTTCCCGAAGCGATTCACGCGGTGGTCGCTGAGTTCGACGCAAATACATAACACGTTTCTTCTGAGCTGTAGTTGACTCAAACACAGCCGTCAAAGGCAGCTCCGAAATTTTACCCTCATAAGCATTTATTTTCACCGATAATAATGATAATAATACTAATAAAACAAAACATCTACAATCAACTTCATGCATCAACATAAAAAATGAAACAATGTCTAATGCATAAGCATCGTTTCACCCCCCTTTTATCGAAAACTCCATATCATAAAAAATCCTAAAGCTCATCCAAAGGTCAACTAAAAGATCATTAAAGGTAATAAAAAAGCAATAAAAGGAGCAATAAAACTGTCAAGATTCAGTTTGAAGAAAGGTTGTAAGGTACTATTTTTGGCTGTGAGGATGTGAGAATGGACATGAAGCACCTGGAACATTCCTTATAAATCCTGGTGAGTAAACAGCTAACACAAGTTACTGAAATAATGACTCTGTCTGCCTGCATACACAACGTTATAGGGTGTAAGTTACTTTTCTAAAACCTGTCACAGCGGAGCTCCATAGCTAACGATAGCTAGTAACAGGCCAGTCCTGGGGTACGCACGATTTTATGTGTACATCATGCGTACGCACAATTCTACTTATAGAATGCAATTCATTAATTTGTACGTACAGTATGCGTGAATTTAGAAGACATTTAGAAGAACTACTGACTGTGTGTAAGCAGAATCCCCTAGTAGTAAAGAATTGTAATCACATATAAACCCAGTGCCCTTATACTTTACCACTTAAATGTCAGTGTTGACAAATTGATTACTTAAATAATTAAATACAACAGGTGATTCTGAGTTATCTGGAACTGTAAATAATATAAAATCCACAATTTAAGAACTGTTTTTGGAAATGTATTGACTATAATGGCAAACCTTACGCTTCTTGAACATTTGCAACAAGCACTTTTTAGGTGCCCGCCTATGGGATGGCAGTGTAAGCTCATCAAAAGGAATATCGATCATTATCGTGTGAAGCATGGTACTGTTGGTCAATGATATTGAGTGTCCTGTGTTTATTTAGACTGTCATTGCTTCACTGAAAACCCTAATAAGTTAATTGGACTAATTTGATTGAGTAAACTCGTTGCCTCAATTTAATTGAGTAATGGAATCTTCCAAAACTTGCATATTTAAGTTTATTTAACTTGGCGGTTTTGTAGACTGTACTTAAATCATTTAGTTTAACAAACTTAGCACTTATTTAATGTACTTAAAAAATTGCGTTCACTTGGTATACATGTTTTTTAAGTGTACTTACATATTTAAGTTAACTCAACATGAAAATGTAACTTTAACCTGTTAAACAATGTTCTTATATTTGACTGCAAGCTTTGTGCACACCGAACTGAAATAAAACAATGAACAGCATTTTTAAGCTTAGATTTTTTTTATTGACAAAACGCCACAATTTTCCGCCGGAAAGAATGTTGGAGAGTACTTTATTAGACACACAGCATGTACAGCATGAGTAGTACATTCACACAGGAACCACCACCCAATTCAGCCTCAGCATGAACCGGAGCACGTTTCACACGTCAACCCTTGCCCACACACACAAACAGGGCCAAAGCCACTAACCCAAACACCCTTCCCCAACATGGTGAACACACCGACATCCCCGCAAAGCATGCTGGTTGTCAGCCGCCGCCCCGCCCACGCCACATTCACATTTGTGAAAATTGACCTTTTAAAAATGTTTTTTCCCCCAAAGGATTAATCATGATTTTGAGTTCACAACACTTAAAATCTTAAGTTTATGCATTTTGATGGTAAATAAGTTAAATGAACTTATATTTTTAAGTGATGGGTCCAAAATGCAAAATTTTAAGTAATGTTTAGTCAACATTACTTGATTGTATAAGTAAAGACAACATTAGGGTTTACAGTGTTCTTAAAGACCTGAGAAGGTCTGCACATACATTTGTATGGATCCCACAGTTTGGAAACTGAAGTGTGAAGGTGTGCAGTCCTTCAGATGTAAAATGTGACACATTAGATACTAATAAAAAAGTCTACTTTCCACATATTATATTCCACATATAATGTTTGTGGCAGAAGTATTGATTGTGAGACTGTTTACTAATCAATTCAGCTCATTGTTTATGATCTTGTTACATGTATTTTGCAAAGTAAATCAGATTGAGTTTGGACATCATGTCTTGTCAAATTTGGCAAATAAATGTTTAATTAATATGGTAATGTGTGTACTCAATTATGTACATCATTGTACTAAATAAAGTTATTCAGGTCTACTTAATTTTTTACTGACTCAATTCTTGAAGTATATTTTACACGATTTCACAACTTTTAGATTTATTTTAATGTTTTTAAGTGTAAAAATGTTTCATCAAAAAATGAGTACAGCACAGTTTTTATTTTTAAAGTGTACAATATTTTATGGGTTTCACATACACACCAGATTAAAGCATCCACTCTGTGTGAGGAAAAGTAGGAAAAATAGAAAACTGTAAAAAATAAAAATAAACATAAATAAATAAATTGCTTAAAATGTAATCATTAACAAGGCCAAATAATTATCTCATCTGTTTGTAGTAAAGAAAAAAAATTACATCTCCACATGGACTAAAGTGTGATGAAACAGTTAACAGGAGCATTCATAACCACTCTCGATTTTTTTTTTTCCTCCTCTCACACACTCTCTCTCCTACACACACCAGAAAGTTCTTGTCAAAGAAAACGAACCTTAGACTGTGTCTTTCTCTCTTTCTCTCAGTGTGTGACTTTAGGAAAATGGCAAAGTCCAGTATTTCAGTAGATCAGGATCAGTTCATCTGTCCAGTGTGTCTGGATCTCCTGAAGGATCCGGTGACTCTCCCCTGTGGTCACAGTTTCTGTAAGGTGTGTATTAATGGTCACTGGGATCAGGAGGATCAGAAGGGTGTCTACAGCTGTCCTCAGTGCAGAGACACTTTCACTCCAAGGCCTGTTCTACGCAGAAACAACATGCTGGCTGAAGTGGTGGAGAAACTGGAGAAGAAGACTGAAGTCCAAGCTGCTTCTCCTGCACACTGTCACACTGGACCTGGAGATGTGGAGTGTGATTCCTGCACTGGGAGAAAACACAAAGCCGTCAAGTCCTGTCTGACGTGTCTGGCTTCTTACTGTGAAACTCATATTACTCCTCACTATGAGTCTCCTGCATTTAAGACACATAAATTAACAGAAGCTTCATTAAAACTACAAGAAAAGATCTGCTCTGAACATGATGAAGTGCTAAAGATCTACTGCCGTACTGATCAAACCTGTATTTGCTCCTTGTGCATGTTGGATAAACATAAAGGTCATGACGCTGTAACAGTTTCAGCAGAAAGAGCTGAGAAACAGGTGAGAACTAGAAATTGTTAATATATACAGTATATATGAGCCTATATGGAAGCGTTGCCAGTGAGTTTCTGGATATGTCAGGTAAAAGTAAAGTTGTCCTTACTTTGATATATGCAAAATTTTACCACTATGGAACTATGAGAATAATTTTATATAATATTATAATAAAAAAAATTGCATTTCACTGCTTGATTTATTATAATCATATTGTATATTTTGTGCTAGAAAAACGATACATCATTCCATACTGGACAATCCTGAGTAAAAAAAAAAAAAATAGCAAAATCAACACATTTCTTCCTACTACAGTGTTTTTGTCCATTTTATGTTTCAGTCAGGTATCAACAATAATATGCAACATTAACGACCGCAGTTAGCAAAATCATTTACATTTGTCTCGGAGTAAAAGTGAATGTGTTTGAATAATGATGCATTAAGTGTCACGGTGGTTTGGGCTGTTAAGTGTGGGCTCAAGAACGGCAGGCATAGGCGCAGAGGGTTAATTTAACCAAAAAAAAAAGTCTTTTAATAACAAAATGAAACAAAACATGAACAAGAAACAAAACACACAAAGAAACTTAATCTGTAACTCAACCTCCAAACACAGGCTCTTTCAGACGTAATACACACACACACAATCTCTTTCAGACGTAATACACGAACACACACACACAAACAAGCTCTTTTAGACGTAATACACACACACACAAGCTCTTTCAGACGTAATACACACACACACACACACACACAAGCTCTTTCAGACGTACACACAAGCTCGCGCTCCTACGAGCGACACGCCCACGCGCGCACACTCGCGCTCCCACGAGCGACATGCACACGCGCGCTCCCACGAGCGACACACACACGCTTCGAGCTTACACAGACTGAGAGATTATAGTAAGGACAGGGGAGACGCTTAAGACTAACTGAATAGGACCTAAACAGAATAAAGAGCAACCTAAGAAATACACTTAAATAAACACAACATGGATAACATAACCTTACAGAGCCCACCCGGACCCGAACCGAACCAAACAAAAGAATGCCCACTAGACATCATTAACGCTCGACCCAGTTTCCCAGAACTAACAACTCTAAAAAAAGCTTCGTCATCACCTGACCGAGGTGCCTTCTGGGAAACTGGGTCTACCAACAAAACTACACAAACTAAAAATAATCGTGCACACAGTGCCCTCTAGGGGTGGTCGCTTACATTAAGTGACTCAGTGTTAATCAGGTCAAAATAATAGTCTTTTATACAAACCACATGTGGTCAAGTAATCATGGCTTTATGTCTCGACTCTTTAGTTAGATATAAACATGCAGAAAACGCATCAAATATGTGGACATTCAACAAGGCTGTGTTGTGGATTGATGATATAAATATACAGATACAGTACACAAAATATTCATTACATTGTTTTATCCTCAGAATGAGTTAAAGGAGGAGCAGATAAAATCCCAGCAGAGAATCCAGGAGAAGCAGAAGAAGGTGCAGGAGCTGAAACAGGCTGTGAACACTATAAAGGTGAGCAGTGAGCAGAGACAGAGCTGCTCCTAGAAACACACACAACATGGACAACATGGAGTCATTTAGAGTCGCAGTAAGAGAGGGAATGATAGATGAGCTTCAAATCTTAAATCCTGTGTGTGTGTGTGTGTGTGTGTGTGTTACAGCTGAGTGCACAGACAGCAGTGGAGGACAGTGAGATGATCTTTACTAAGCTGATCAGCTCCATGGAGAAAAAGCGCTCGGAGGTGACGGAGCTGATCAGAGCTCAGGAGAAGGCTGAACTGAGTCGAGCTGAACGACTCCTGGAGCAACTGGAGCAGGAGATTGCTGACCTTCAGAGAAGACTCACTGAGCTGGAGCAGCTTTCACACACACACAATCACATCCAGTTCCTCCAGGTAACACTCACTGTCTGATCTACACACACAGCTGTTCCTCACACACTCTCTAAAACACCTCCTGTTAATGGAACAGTGAATGTCCTCTGATGTCACAAGTGTGTTTTACATTTAATCTGCTTTCTGTAGGCTTTAGCTTCTGGACGTCAGTCTCCATTTCAGACATCCAGCATTAGTGTCCATCAACATCCCTCATTTGATGAAGTGAGATATTCTCTCACAGGTCTGAAGAAGAGACTCGAGGAATGCTGTGAGGAGGAATTCAACAAAATCCCTCCACATGGTAAGAGGAGCTGTTCCTGCTGGAAAAACACAATGATGGACGTGTTTACTCGATCTGTGAAGCCTTATTTCTTAGCAATGCTCCTGCTGACCTTCCTGCAGACAGTTTGAACTAAAATAATGATTTAAAATGAATAAACTGACTGTATCACTTTAAACTGTTTCCATCTTTTACAACCTACTTTCTTCTACATTTACATTTACATTTAGGCATTTGGCAGACGCTCTTATCCAGAGCGACTTACATTTTTTTTTTTTTAATCTCATTACACATCTGAGCAGTTGAGGGTTATGGGCCTTGCTCAAGGGCCCAACAGTGGCAACTTGGTGGTTGTGGGGTTTGAACCTGGGATCTTGTGAACCGTAGTCCAATGCCTTAACCACTGAGCTACCCCTGGCAACCTTCTTTCTTCTTTGTCTTTCGGCTGTTCCCTATGGAAGCAGTTGATTCGCTGGTTACCACAGCGAATCAACTGCTTCCATCTAACTCTATTCTCTGCATCCTCTTCTCTCACACCAACTAACTTTATGTACTCTCTCACCCCATCCATAAATCTTCTCTTTGGTCTTCCTCTAGGCCTACTGCCTGGCTGTTCAAACCTCAGCATCCTTCTACCGATATATTCACAATCTTTCCTCCAAACCACCTCAATTTGGCCTCTCTAACTTTATCTCCAAAACATCTAACATGAGTTGTCCCTCTGATGAACTCATTTTTGATCCTATCCATCCTTGTCACTGCCAAAGAGAACCTCAACATCTCCAGCTCTGCTACCTCTAGCTCTGCCTCCTGTCTTTTCTTCAGTGCCACCGTCTCTAAGCCTTGGAGCATTGCTGGTTTCACCACTCTCCTGTACACCTTTCTTTTCATTCTCGCTGATACTCCTTTATCACACAACACACCTGAAACTTTTCTCCACCCATTCCAACCTGCCTGTACCCGCCTCTTCACCTCCTTTCCACACTCTCCATTGGTTTGGACTGTTGACCCTAGGTACTTAGAGTCCTGCACCTTCTCTGCTCCCTATAGTCTCACCGTTCCACTTGGGTCCCTCTCATTCATACACATGTATTCTGTCTTGCCATGGCTAACCTTCTGTTTTCTGAGCATACCTCCACCTCTCCAAATTTTCCCCTACCTGTTCCCTGCCTTTGCTACAAAGCACAATGCCATCTGCAAACATCATTGTACATGGAGACTCCTGTCTAACCTCATCTGTCATCCTGTGCATCACCAGAGCAAACAAGAAGGGGATAGAGCCGATCCTTGATGCAGACCCACCTCCACCTTTAACTCTTCTGTCACACCTACAACACATCTCACTACTGTCTTACAGCTCTCATACATGTCCTGTACCACTCTAACATACTTCTCTGCCACTCCAGACTTCCTCATACAATACCACAGCTCCTCCCTCGGCACCTTGTCGTACGCTTTCTCTAAATCTACAAAGATTTAGAGAGGTAGCCAGAGGTAGCTCAGTGGATAAGGCATTGGACTACAGTTCGGAAGAGCCCAGGTTCAAACCCCACAACCACCAAGTTGCCACTGTCGGGCCCTTGAGCAAGGCCCTTAACCCTCAACTGCTCAGATGTGTAATGAGATAAAAAAAAATGTAAGTCGCTCTGGATAAGAGCGTCTGCCAAATGCCTAAATGTAAATGTACAAAGACACAATGCAACTCTTTATTATCTTCTCTGTACTTCTCCACCAGCATCCTCAAAGCAAATACTGCATCTGATGTACTCTTTCTAGGCATGAAACCATATTGCAGATCACAAATGCTCACCTCTACCCTTAACATAGCTTCCACTACTCTTTTCCACAGCTTCATAGTCTGGCTCATTAGCTTTATGCCTCTGTAATTGCCACAGCCCTGCACATCTCCCTTGTTTTTAAAAATCGGCACCAATGCACTTCTGCTCCATACCTCTGGAATCCTCCTTCACTCTCCAAGATCTTGTTAAACAAACTAGTCAGAAACTCTACTGCCACCTCTCCATCTTTTACAACCTGATGATGCTTTTCGTCTTCATTTCTGTTTTTCTCTCCACAGCTGCAGCAGTTCAGATCTTTTCACTACAAGAGCCACAGAGCAGAGAAGAGTTTCTGAAATGTACACACACACACACACACACACACACACACACAGGTTTATTAGGTCTATAGAGTACCGTTTTCTTTAAAAGCAGCTTAGAAAATATTAAATACAGACAAGTAATTTGCAGAATGTTGTGTGATTTAAAATGTAAATGTATTTATTATTAGTTTTTGTGTGTGTGTGTGTGTGTTTGATAGAGAGAGAGAGAGAGAGAGAGAGAAGAGAAGATTTCCTGAAATGTATATTACACACATAAAAAATATGGATAATAATAATAATAATAATAAACTACTATATCTTCCATTAGCAGACTAGAAAACACTAAATGCGGACGTAAGTTTTTTATTTCTTTAGATTAAAATTTTGATTTTACATTGAGCCATTTCTTCCTCAGATATCAGCGCACACAGACAGCTGTCTTACTCTTCACATAAATATACAGTTTTCTGTGAATTAAACCCAACATGTTCACATTGTTCAGTTTTTTTTCTCTTTTATTTTAGATTTCTGTTATCTGACTCTGGATCCCAACACGGCACATCGTGACCTCATTCTGTCTGAGAAGAACAGAGCGGTTAGAGACAGTGGGAGAGAGCAGCAGTACTCTGATCATCCAGAGAGATTTAATTACTGGCTTCAGGTGTTGAGTAAGGAGAGTGTGTGTGGACGCTGTTACTGGGAGGTGGAGTGGAGCGGTGCTTGTGTGTCCATATCAGTCTCATATAAAGACATCAGCAGAAAAGGACTGGGTAATGAGTGTGGGTTTGGACACAACAATCAGTCATGGAGTCTGCGGTATTCTTCTTCCTCTTCCTCTCTCTCTTTCTGTCACAACAACATTGAAACTGATCTTAGAGCTCCATCATCCTCCAGAATAGGAGTGTATGTGGATCACATTGCAGGAACTCTGTCCTTCTACAGCGTCTCTGACACGATGAAGCTCCTCCACAGAGTCCACACCACATTTACCCAGCCTCTGTACGCTGGGTTTAGACCCTACTGTACTGTGAGATTGTGTGATCCATAATAAAGTGTGTAGAGTTTTGTGTAAAATTCCTGCACATTGTCACATTGTTGCTCAGTCATCTGTCTCACTAACACACAATCCAGCTGCACAAACAGCTCAGTAATTTAACACAGAGACAATTAAAGAGTAAATATTAACACTGAATATAGTTTAATAAAAATAAACAGATGTATTATTAAATGTATTAAATGTATTATTATAAAGTTGTATCTGTGTGAAGAGCCGTGGTGAGATTCGGCACATCAGACGTCACTTTAGAATAACTTTATATTTACATTAATAAAAGTAGATCCAGCTGCACAAACAGCTCAGTAATTTAACACAGCAACAATATTGTTGCTGCACCCACACACAGCTGCAAAGTATTATGGCAAAGACTTTTTTCTAAATCTGTTTAAAAAAAAAAAAACAAGTTTGAAAAAATATCAAGTAAATTTTTGTAATGCAGTAATTTTTTAAATCTTCTTAAAAAATATATTTATACTGTATGTATGTAACACCCCTGTAAACACAGGCTTGTATTATTATGAGTAATATTTATGTGTCATGAATGTAACTAAGAAATTGATTTAAAAAATCCGTAATAAATCAATATCTGTGGTTTAGTACTCACAAAGATCAGCTGTTATAAATTCCAATATTAATGTCATTAAACATCATACAGTCAGTACAGCAATCATGAGATAGTAATATGTGTTTTAAGTAGCTGATTGAGAGAAAATATTAAAACAAACACTCTTTAAGGTTAAACTTTAATACGTGTTTAAGACACTTTTACAGTGATGTCAGTTCATTTCAAGTCGCTGTGAGGAGAAATGAATAAATGCCGTCCAGCACCTCTCTACTTCTGCTCTCAAAATCTGCTGTAAAGATTGCAGTATGGGAATATACTGATATGTTCGGTTTTCTTTAAAATCAAGAATGTATTCAATTGGCTCAACATGAAAATGATCTTTGTAATACTTCTTGTGCAGGTAATCAGAGCTAAGGAGACGCAATTCCTCTAAAAATTCATTGGCTACAGTAGCTGGCACATGACTAACAGGCTCTAATTGTAACAACGCTGCAGCAAAATTATTCTCAATTATTTTTGACGAGTCTAATTCTACAAAATCACTGCTGTGATGAACACTGACTGTTTCATCTACACTACATGTAATGTCATTCTCCAAAACGTGCTCTTGCAAGTCATCAAAATCCCTTGCAGTTTTAACGATGCCAGGCATGAACTCTTTGCCTGAAAGTGAATTATGCTTTCTGTTCTTGTGAGACTGAAAAGTTGCATATATATTTGTCTCAAAACTACAACCAATAAATACACACTGGACTGTCTCATTACTCCGTAATTGTGCGAAGAAACCCTGTTTGTAATTGTTAGTGTGTAACAGGCAGTGAAGAAACCCTGCCACACACATCTTTGTGCAGCTAATTTGCACAAACTCTAAAAGTAAAACTAAGGTCGCTACAAAAAGCGCACCGAGAGAAGAGCAAGCAGGTTCCTTGTTCCTTCTTTTATAAGAGGCCTCAATAGTGACTCTGCCTGTGCGTGTTCTACTTTCAAATTCATCCATGTGTGTAAATCTCCCCGGTACCGAGCTAAGAGTAGCTAACTAACATCTCAGAGAGAGTGGCTAAATGCGTTGCATGGGAGAATGCTAATCTTGATCAAGTAAAATGTGTGGTTAAAAGCCAAGGTGTGTTTGTGTGTTTAATGTCATGGTATGCTTTGTCTGACAAAGGGCTTTGATCCGCTGAGATCTCAGCAACGTTGTTGTGTAAAGTTTAGTAACTACTAATTTGTGTCGAGGTCATTTAGCTATAAAGAGCTAACTAGTGTTTTTCAGGTTGTTTAGTGTTAAATGCAGCATTGTTTCACTGACAACCCATAACTGTATTAAACTCACACACTCACTTAAGTGGTGTACGTAACCATAGCGACAGCTGCGACACGGAAACCCTAATCAATCTCTTCTGGGATAACATTTAAGTGCGCAAGTGCAGTCTTAAAAGTTAAAGTTTTAATCTAAAACTTGAATTCAATTTCATAAATTATTACATTTTCGGCATTCATCGTACAGATACTGGTGGATTAACTTAACTGTAACTCCTTGTATGATTTTGATGATCAACATCTTTCAAAATTGATCATCAACCATCATTACTTTGGAATTTTAGGGTTAAACTCATTAAGTAATAAATTAGAGTTAGGTCCATAATTCAATGATAGGGGATAAGTTAATACTTACCAATTTTAGTGCTAATTAAAGCTCAATAATTGGCTATGAATCCTAATTTAAAATTCAAGTTTAAAAGTTTTTTCCTTATCCACTAGGTCTTACTTTTTCTCACTCAGTTTTAACTAACTTTGTCAACCCTTAAGTGTCCTAACACTAGGAGAAAACCCTACACTCTCCTCTTTTTCACAGTTTCCCCTTCTGGCTTGACTACTGCTGCTATTCTAGAAAGTCTATTACCTGTGAAAGTCACAAAAGCAGAGACCTGTAGAAACGTAACGTATTGATGAAACGTGAATTCTTAGATTCAAAGGTGTCCGACTCTCACTGTACCTTCCCTTTTTATGCTGGGATGTAATGTATTTTTTTTTTTGTTTGAAGAAAAGGAAATTTTCGCTGTAGGGGAGAATTTAATAAAAGTCACCCTACAAAACTGTAACTAATTTGCCCTAATGTTGAGAAAACAAAAAAACACGAGCAGTATTGTCCAAATTTCAATGACTTTAAATACTGGGCCAAAGAAAATACCACTATTGACTGCTGTAATAAATATCAGGAGTTTTACTTTATAAGTGGCAATTTGATAAGACAGAAATGTCTACTTACAGAATGAATAAGGTAATATTTTGCTGATATACAAACACACAAAGGGCCAACATTGGTTAATTTAGCTGATAGTCACTCCATTTACATTCTAAGCCAAATCTCAAGGAAGAAAAAAAAAAAGGTCTAAACCAGGTGTGTTAAACTACAGCCTGTGGGCCAACTCCAGCCTTTGATCCGTTTTTAATTGGCCCTCAGCAAATTCCAAAAATATACCAGAATATGGCCCACACATGAAACTCTGTGATATTACATTTCTTGGTTTTAACTCTGAGCTACAGTGTTGATCGAGGCAGGTCCTCTACAAAACAAAATTAAGGAAAAAAATGTTTTGCCACAGCGCACTAAAAATGACAACACCAAAGAAACGCAAAATAGCAAGTCAGTGCAGAAAATTTCAGACGTGGGAAAATGAATATTTCTTTATGGAAGTCAAGGGGAAGTGTGTGTGTGTGTGTGTGTGTGTGTGTGTGTGTATGTGTGTTTGATTTGTAATGAGAGTGTCGCAGTGATGAAGGAGTACAATCTAAGTCGACACTAAAAAAACAGACATTAGACTACATATACTATACTTATGTGGAACGAGAACAGAAGGTTCTCAGAGAGGATGAGAGGTTCTCAAGCAGATGACAACTATCTTGCTCATTTCCCAATAGTATTTTTCCTGTGCCAAAAAAACTCAAGAAAATGCCACAATATCCACTGTGTGGTGGCTCAACTCATTGACCAGCATGGGAAGGCTTTTCAGATGGTGAATTCGTAAAACAGTGCCTCACTAAAGTCGCAGTAATAATGTGCCCCAAAAAAAGTCAAGAATTCGACAGTGTTAGCCCATCAAGAAACGCAGTTGCGCGGCGAATCTAAGACTTGTCAGCCAACATAAAACATCAACTGTCAGACAAAACATGTGCTTTTGATTTCTACTCCATTGCATGTGATGGGAGCACAGACGCCACAGATAACGCACAGTTATTAATTTTTTTTGCGGGGAGTTGACAATAACTTATAAATAAGTTATTAACGGGTAAAGAAATTTAATCTGTGTCAAATGCAATTGACAAGATAGGACTTAAATGGGACAAGTTGTGTGGGGTTACAACGGATGGAGCTCCAGCTTCGGCAGGCGATCGCAAAGGAATGGCCTCTATGGTGTGCGTCAAGATGCAGAAGAGCGAGGTTAAAATGCAGTGCATTAGCTTAGCGATGCGATGAACCAGGGGTTCAGGCATTGGACTACGGTTCAGCAGATCCCAGGTTCAAACCCCACAACCACCAAGTTGCCACTGTTGGGCCCTTGAGCAACCTTAACTTCTCAGATGTGTAATGAGATAAAAAAAAAAGTAAGTCGCTCTGGATAAGAGCGTCTGCCAAATGCCTAAATGTAACACTGTTGTAAAAACGGTAAACATAAATTGAGCACGAGCACTCTAGACAGAAAATTTCCACAGAGAATTTCAAACTTTCTTAACTGATTTTGATCCTGAATATAAGGACCTGCTCTACCATTCAGAAGTGCGGTGGCTGAGTCGCGGCTCCGTGCTTCTGCGATTTTATTCTGCAAAAAGAATGATGAGTCTGTTCGGCTCAACATACATATATGAACAAACGTTTTCTCTGATGATGCTGAACAAAGGCAGATTAAGAAACCTGCCAGCAATCCTGCAGGCCAAAGCGCAACTTTATTGTTCCCACTGAGCGCAACCATGTTCCCTCAAGTTCAAAATATATTACACGTTCCATGCGTTATTAAGCCCCATTATTTAATAAAATGTAATCATTTTATGTTGATTTATGTTTTTAAAAACAAATATTAGTTGATCTGTTAACAATTCAAACATATTTGCATAATAATCTTGAAATATAGTATATAATTTATTTTATATGCCCACCCAGGTCTGTTAAGGAATCAAGTGCAGCTGTTTTGAAAATAAACTGATAACCTTTTTTCTTCAAACTGATAACCATTTTTCTTCTTGCAGTGTTGTAGTCTGATTGATTTAGTTTACTTAAATAAACCAGGTGAGACAATACGTACTTCACCTGAACTGAGTGGCTTGGCTGTTTGCGTACTTTACTGCATATGGCCTTGGTAAAAAAAGTTTGCACACCCCTGGTCTAAACGTTAGCTAGACTGAAAAGAGTAACGAAAAGTGCACTCTGATTTAACATGAACTTCTGGTGTTTCTTATATAATCGATAGGTCAAGTCAGTGATGTACAGTACCCCGGGTATATTTCATTTATTATTATTCCTTTATTTTACCAGGAAAAAAATCCCATTTTGATCCAAATCTCTTCTACCAGGGAGTCCTGGTCAAAATGGCAGCATAAGTTCTACATAAAACACTTTAAAAAAGATACATAAAACCCACAACACACACACACATCCACAAAACTATGCAAAACATATTTATATTTAATATTTAAAGAGGGAAGTACTTCTAATGACAAATTGTTCTGCATTTCATTTCATAACCTTCTTCTTCTTTGTCTTTCGGCTGTTTCCTTTTAGGGGTCACCACAGCAAATCATCCACCTCCATCTAACCCTATCCTCTGCATCCTCTTCTCTCACACCAACTAACTTCATGTCCTCTCTCACTGCATCCATAAATTTCCTCTTTGGTCTTCCTCTAGACCTCCTGCCTGGCAGTTCAAACCTCAGCATCCTTCTACCGATATATTTACCATCTCTCCTCTGAACATGTCCAAACCACCTCATCTGGCCTCTCTGACTTTATCTCCAAAATATTTAATATGGGTTGTCCCTCTAATGAACATATTCTTGATCCTATCCATCCTTGTTGCTCCCAAGGAGAACCTCAACATCTTCAGCTCTGCTACCTCCAACTCTCCCTCCTATCCTTTCTTCAGTGCCACTGTCTCTAAGCCATAGAGCATCGCTGGTCTCACCTGCCTGTACCCGCCTCTTCACTTCCTTTCCACACTCTCCGTTGCTCTGGACTGTTGACCCTAAGTACTTAAAGTCCTGCACCTTCTTTACCTCTGCTCCCTGTATCCTCACTGTTCCTCTTGGGTCCCTCTCATTTACACACTTGTATTCCGTCTTACTGCGGCTAACCTTCATTCCTCTGCTTTCCAGAGCATACCTCCACCTCTCCAAATTTTCCTCCACCTGTTCCCTGCTCTCGCTACAAAGCACAAACTTTGATGCAAACATCATTGTCAATGGAGACTCTAACCTCATCTGTCATCCTGTCCATCACTAAAACAAACAAAAAGGGGCTTAGAGCCGATCCTTGAGGCAGACCCACCTCCACTTTGAACTCTTCTTTCACACCTACAGCACATCTCACCATTGTCTTACAGCTCTCATACATGTCCTGTACCACTCTAACATACTTCTCTGCCACTCCAGACTTCCTCAGACAACACCACAGCTCCTCTCTCAGCACCCTGTTGTACGCCTTCTCTAAATCTACAAAGACACAATGCAACTCTTTATTACCTTCTCTGTACTTCTCCACCAGCATCCTTAAAGCAAATACTGCATCTGATGTACTCTTTCTAGGCATGAAACCATATTGCTGTTGATAAATGCTCACCTCTGTCCTTAACCTAGCTTCCACTACTCCTTCTCACAGTTTCATTGTATGGCTCATTAGCTTTATGCCTCTGTAATTGCCACAGCTCTGCACATCTCCCTTGTTCTTAAAAAACGGCACCAATACGCTTCTTCTCCATTCTTCTGGAATCATCTCTCTCTCCAAGATCTTGTTAAACAAACTAGTTAAAAACTCTACTGCCACCTCTCCTAAGCACTTCCATACCTTCACAGGTATGTCATCAGGACCAACAACCTTTCCACTCTTCCACATCCTCTTCAACGCCCTTTTCACCTCACTTTTACTAATATTTGCTACTTCCTGCTCCACAACAGTCTCCTCTTTTACTCTTTTTGCTCTTTCATTTTCATAATTTATTAACTCTTTGAAGTACTACTTCCATCTTTCCATTACCCTCCTGGCATATGTCAGTACATTTTCATTTCTATCTTTAATCACTATAACTTGCTGCACATCCTTCCCATCCTCACCAACCTGTACAGATCCACCTCACCCTGCTTACTATGCAATCTAGCATACAAGTCCTCATATGATTTTTGTTTGGCCTTTGCCATCTCTACCTTCACCTTATGCTGAATCTCTCTGTACATCTGTCTACTCTCTTCAGTCCTCTCAGAGTCCCACTTCTTTTTAGCTAGCCTCTTTCCCTGTATACACTCCTGGACTTCCTCATTCCACCACCAAGTCTCCTTGTCCACTTTCCCCTTACCTGCAGATACACCAAGTACTTTCCTACCTGTCTCCCTGATCACATTGGCTGTAGTTGTCCAGTCAACTGAAAGCACCTCCTAAAAACCCATAGCCTGTCTCAACTCCACCCTGAAGACTACACAACATTGTCCCTTTCTCAGCTTCCACCACTTTGTCCTCTTCTCTGTCTTTGTCCTCTTCACCTTCCTCACAACCAGGGTTATTTTACACACCACCATTTTGTGTTGTCTGGCTAAACTCTCCCTAATAACACTTTGCAGTCAGTAATCTCTTTCAGATTACAACGTCAACACAAGATGTAGTCTACCAGAGTGCTTCTGCCTCCAATCTTATATTTTCACCCTATGCCTCTTCTGGAAATATATATATAATTTGATCAAGTGCTTCGGGCTTTTTAGAATAAAAAATAAGCATGTTTTTAGGTGTTTGTGTGCAGCATTAAATAATTATTTCATCCATTATTTGACCAGGGCTTGAAATTATAGCTGGAATGTGATTGTGGATTTATGACTGAAATTCTTCAGTCATATGTGAATTTATGACCGACTTCGCTGAGCGGAAACCTGCGGCTCGTACTTTCACTTTACAAAAGGCAGCATTTTTATCAAAAGGCTGATAACTGCGTGTTGTACAGTATATACAACGCGACAGCGCGCTTAGTTACTTTCATCCCTTTTCTCACCTTTGATGTAGGTGTGAAGTTATATAAACCGGTTTCGCTGATGGGGAATTGAGGCGTTTAAAACGATTTAACAAGGCCGAGCAGACATCTCTGCCTAAAATGTATTTCGCCAGCTATAGAATAAATGGAAATAAAATGTTTAATGGTACCAATCAAATTAGACTTCATAATTATTTTGAGTGTAGTTCACAAATTTACTAAATATATTATGTTATACAGTTTGTTTTTGTATGTGAATATAGTATACAGTGGAACCTCGGATTACCTCAGAGTGTTACGCAAGACGAGCAAAGATTTTCAATAAAATTTAACTTAAAAAACGAGCATTGTCTTGGTTTACGAGCACCAGGTATTAGTTTCACGCATGCGCTTCTTGTTTTGACGCCGAGCATCACGTGATCACAACTGAGCCAACGGTTTTTCTCTCTCTTGCGCTGTGGAATCGTCTCCCCTGCTGGGTCTTAGTGCTCGTCTCTTACTGGTATAATCAACATTCAATTCAATTCAATTCAATTTTATTTGTATAGCGCTTTTAACAATTTACATCATCACAAAGCAGTTTTACACAATCAAAAGAATTAAGTTTGTATGAAATGTGAATGTGTATGAATTTAAAATTATATGATTGTCCCTGATGAGCAAGCCTAGGACGACGGCGACAGTGGCAAGGAAAAACTCCCTGAGATGGTAATAGGAAGAAACCTTGAGAGGAACCAGACTCAACAGGGAACCCATCCTCATCTGGGTGAAAACAGATAGCAGGGATTGATGTGCATAATAATATGCGAGACTGGAAGCCACCTGCAGAAGTTCTCTGACGACTCTGTGGTTGTTGGGTGTGTAAAGGAGGGTAACACCTCTGAGTACCAGTCTGTGGTGGATGACTTTGTTTCCTGGTGTGAACTTAACCACCTACAACTGAACATCAGGAAAACAAAGGAGATGGTTGTAGACTTTAGGAGAAGCAAGACCCCTGTGACTCCTATATCTGTAAAGGAGGAGATAGTGGACATGTTCTCTGAATACAAATATCTCGGAGTCCATCTGGACAACAAACTTGACTGATCACTTAACACAATGGCACTTTACAAAAAAGGACAGGGTCGGTTGTACTTTCTTCGAAGGCTCAGGTCTTTTAACGTCTGTAACACTATTCTGCGGATTTTCTATGAAACCGTTGTGGCGAGTGACATTTTTTTATGCTGTGGTCTGTTGGGGTGGTAACATTAAGGTGTCTGATAAGAACAAACCGGACAAGTCAATTAAAAAGGCCGGATCTGTGCTAGGCATGGAGCTCTGTGGATGTAGTAGCGAAGAGGAGGATTCTATCCAAAGTACAATCCATTTTGAACAATCCTTCTCACCCGCTTTACAGTGTCTTCGCTGAACAGAGGAGCAGTTTCAGCCAGAGACTGATTACTATCAAGTGTTCCACAGAGCGCCACAGAAGATCCTTTCTCCCAACGGCCATAAAAATTTACAACTCTTCTCTGTAACTCATGCACACATGTATGTGGATTTTTCACTAACTGTTACACAACAGGACATTATTACTTACCATATTAATAATATGATTACTGCAATACTACTTCCCGTTTAAGAGGAGATGTGTAAGTTTAAAGTCCAGTTTGTTCCTGGAGGCTCAGGTAGACTGTGAGAAATTCCAGTCCTGAACTATTAAGCGACTGAAGTCACAGGTCCTCAGAGAACAGCTGTCTGCATCAGTCGAGGACAGGACCACCTTCATGGAAAAGTGGAACCAACCCCAGTCACCACACGCATTCCAGGCAGACCACACAGGGGCATCCATGTGATGAGATCTCCAACCAGAAGCAGGACTCCAGGATGAGTTGAAGAGGTCCAGCGGGCAAAGGGGGTCTGGATCACTTGCAGTTCAGGAGCAACATGTAAAGTTTGACAGAGAGATAAGTAGAGGAAAAAGGAGAGAGGGAGAGAGAGAGGAGAAAGCAGAAAAGGAGAGAGCAAAGAGATGGAGAAATAACAGTTAGGTATGGTCACAGTCGAACAATGTAAAAAGTGAATGTATATTTAGTGCAGAGTGCAAGCAGAGACTCCAGCAGGACTAACTATGACAGCATAACTAAAAAGGGAGAGCCAGAAGGAAACACAAACATAAGGGCTTCCAGAGATGTAAGGCAACCAATCACCTCACCGTCAACAAACCTGAGTGATCAATGAGAGTGGGGAAGACAGCATCCAAACATACCAGTTCACCTAATACTCTACATCCATGAGCCCCCAGATCTGCTCCTTTACCTAAGGCTAATCTATTTATAAAAATGCTTGGCTAATAAATAGGTTTTTAGCCTGGACTTAAACACTGAGACTGTGTCTGAGTCCCGAACACTATTTGGAAGACTATTCCATAACTTTGGGGCTTTGTAAGAAAAAGCTCTGCAACCTGCTGTAGTTTTAATAATACGCGGTACTGACAAGCAGCCTGCATCCTTTGATCGAAGTAGGCGTGGCAGATTGTAAGACACTAGCAGTTCACTCAGATACTGCGGCGCGAGACCATTTAATGCTTTACATGTCAAGAGTAGTATTTTAAAATCGATGCGAAATTTTACAGGAAGCCAAAAATCTGTGCTTGTGTGTACTGTTTACTATAACACTGTGACTACGTGTGTGTGTGAAACATATTTTATTTTGTGTTCGGAAGAGCGTGTGTCCAGCGCGTGTACTGTTTCTTATAACACTTAATAGATTTGATGTCCCTATGTCTCACACTTCTCCCGGCTTCAGCCCCAATCCACACTCTCCTGCTCCTATGACCTCCCCTACACAGAGATCAGTCACAGTCACTACTCCTGCACGCCCAGCAATCAATATCTCAGTGGATCAGGTGAAACATGGCCTCAGGAAGATCCGCCCTACAAAAGCTGTAGGTCCGGATAAAATCAATCCGAGAGTCCTGAAATCTTGTGCTCCCCAACTATGTGGTGTCCTCCAGTACCTCTTTAGCCTGAGTCTGTCTCTGCAAAAAGTCCCTGCACTGTGGAAAACATCATGCATTGTGCCGGTACCCAAAACACCACGTCCTTGTGCCCAGAACAACTTCAGGCCTGTTGCTTTGACATCGCACACTATGAAGGTGTTCGAGAGACTGATCCAGGAATACACTTTGTCCCCTGGTGAAGTCCTCTCTGGACCCTCTTCAGTTTGCCTATCAGCCGTTCATGGGAGTCGATGACGCCATAATACACCTGCTACATCGTACCTACTCTCACCTTGACAAGCCCAGGACCACCGTAAAGATAATGTTCTTTGACTTCTCCAGTGCCTTCAACACCATCCAACCAGCAGTACTGGGGGAGAAACTAATGAACATAAACATTGACACCCGCTTGGTTTCGTGGATCATGGACTATCTGACCTGCCGTCCCCAGTATGTCCGACTACAGAACTGTGTGTCCGAGACTTTGATCTGCAGCACTGGAGCTCCCCAGGGGACTGTACTGTCTCCAATTCTTTTCACCCTATATACATCTGACTTTAGATATAACTCAGAGTCATGCCACCTGCAGAAGTTCTCTGACGACTCTGTGGTTGTTGGGTGTGTAAAGGAGGGTAACACCTCTGAGTACCAGTCTGTGGTGGATGACTTTGTTTCCTGGTGTGAACTTAACCACCTACAACTGAACATCAGGAAAACAAAGGAGATGGTTGTAGACTTTAGGAGAAGCAAGACCCCTGTGACTCCTATATCTGTAAAGGAGGAGATAGTGGACATGTTCTCTGAATACAAATATCTCGGAGTCCATCTGGACAACAAACTTGACTGATCACTTAACACAAAGGCACTTTACAAAACAGGACAGGGTCGGTTGTACTTTCTTCGAAGGCTCAGGTCTTTTAACGTCTGTAACACTATTCTGCGGATTTTCTATGAAACCGTTGTGGCGAGTGTCATTTTTTTACGCTGTGGTCTGTTGGGGTGGTAACATTAAGGTGTCTGATAAGAACAAACCGGACAAGTCAATTAAAAAGGCCGGATCTGTGCTAGGCATGGAGCTCTGTGGATGTAGTAGCGAAGAGGAGGATTCTATCCAAAGTACAATCCATTTTGAACAATCCTTCTCACCCGCTTTACAGTGTCTTCGCTGAACAGAGGAGCAGTTTCAGCCAGAGACTGATTACTATCAAGTGTTCCACAGAGCGCCACAGAAGATCCTTTCTCCCAACGGCCATAAAAATTTACAACTCTTCTCTGTAACTCATGCACACATGTATGTGGATTTTTCACTAACTGTTACACAACAGGACATTATTACTTACAATATTAATAATATGATTACTGCAATACTACTTCCCAATAAAATATGTAATACAAGATTACATATAATAATACAATATTACATAAACAATACTAGATTACTGTGCAATACTTACAAGTGGCCCTGAGTCATATTCTGATGGTACTTACTGTGTGTGTGTGTGTGTGTGTGTGTGTGTGTGTGTGTGTGTGTGTGTGTGTGTGATAAACTACCCATTCACAAAAACACACACGCATGCAAAAGTGAAGGCAAGAGAAACACACACTCTGCTCTCCAAAGAAACTCTTCGCAAATCTTTTCAGAGGTAAGGTGCTGGGTCATTTGCTTGTTTGTTTTACTTTACAGCATTGATTCTGTTAGTTTGTGCTCACACGAGTGTCTTTAGCGATGTTTATTGCTTTTTTTCAGATAAAACAGTGTAGCGGGAGAGAGACGTTAATTTATAACCGCTGTTTACAGAAGTGTAGTCCAGTGCGGAAGAAGCATCGTGGGTATTGCAGTCCGGTGTGTATGAACGCGAATGCGAGATGTAAGCTAGGATAAAGAGCGTGAGTTTTGTTCTTCAGTAGATTTTTTAGTTGAATTTAAGTGCAGGATCCACCCAAAAGTTTGTACTATAACCTGGCAATGCAGAAAATAAAAGAACGGGGGCATCGACCAGTTTGTCCATTTGATCATTACATGAGCATAAATTGATGGGCTGTTACGCTGTTGCGAGCAACATTAAAATAAAACTGAGAAGCTTTAATAATTTAGAGCTGAACAACAGTGTTTCCATTAATGTGTGTGTGTATAAACGAGAGTTAAAAGTTTTAATGTGTAAGATGAGGAGGGGTTGAAAGCAAGAGTCTCCACTTACTCTAGCCTCACACACACACACACACACTCACGCACACACATACACAGCGCCTGCATGCACAAAGGGAAATGCTTGTCTGCCGGGATTTATTTTTTACTTTTTTAAAAGGTAAAGTGCAGGTTAATTTGTTTTATTTTTACTTAATATTTTGTATTATTTATTTTTATGTATTTATTTTTTTGGCTGTAGAACGAATAATTTAAGTTTCCATTATTTCTTATGGAAAATAAAATTTGGTTTACAAGTGTTTTGGAATAAGTGATAAGTGTATGTTGTTAAAGTATTTGTGGATATGTATGTCATGAAGTGGCTCGCGCGAGGGGCAGAAACTGTTCAGAACGGGCCGGGTTGTGATACTGCCGCACTCCCTGTGATCATTCGGTCACAACAGTAAAAGGTGTCAGGGCCAAAGACAAAGCGTGCTGGAGAAGACACAGGCAAAGCCCAAGCCTCTGTCTGTCTAAGACACTGGCAAGAAAGAGAGGGAGAGCGACATGCAGCAGTTGAGCACGCGCTCTCGGGTTAAAGTGCACAAAGCACAAACTCTACTCTCTCTCTCTTCCTGCCATAAATCCTCAGTAAGAGCATAAGCCCCGAAAGCATCTTTAGTTTTTTAGTTTTTTGTTTTAGTTTCCAGAATCCTGTCCACTCTCGCGTAGACGGCGGAGCTCTGTTTATTTTGTGTTTTCAGTTTCTTTTGGTTTCCTTTTAGGTATATTAATTAATAATCCCATGCTATCTCCAAACGGTAATGTCTCCCTGTGTCTGTCATAAGCTCTGTTAAATTATTTACACTCTAACTCATTGTATTAACATTGTTTAATTGTTTTATATTTGAAAGTATAATAATACTGTAATGATGACTTCAACAAGCTCTCATAACTCCTATTTCACTGACCCCCTCTAAAGCCCTGCGTCAGGGCTATTATAATCAGTAAAACATCTTGTGGTGCAGATCTCCACACCGCAACCCCTAACAATATAATTAGTAAAAAAAAATGTAAATTAAGGATGTCTTGAAACATAATGCAGTGACTCTTTATTCATTTGAACACGGTAAAGGTGTTAATGTTTCGTACATTCCTTTATTCATCCTTTTTGTTTGTGTTTAGATTTCACCAGTGGCGGACTGGCCATCTGTAGCACCGGGAGTTTTCCCGATGGGCCGGGGCCAATGTGGGCCGGCCCAGTCAGTACGCAAATATATAAAAAATTACGGAAACCATATATTGCATCTCTTTTCTACATATATGGATGTATGCGTTGACCGCACAGGCACCGCCGACAAAGAGCGTGTGTTTAAGTTATCGCGCATGCAGATGTATTGCCCTCCCTCAATATTAGTTTGATTGGTCTATTTCATTCCATTACGCCCCCCTCTCCGACCCACTTCACTTAATTTACAGAAGGAGAGAGATATTGATCCTTTTTCAATGCAGCGAATTTCTCTGAGCAAATTAACAATAATTTCCATGAATGAAAAGGTGGAGCTGAAGGTTACGCAAAAAGAAGTAAAAAGCTTTAAAGGGTAAATGCTATGAAATGCTTTAAATAAACAGATTATGCCTTCAACGTGAGGGAAAGTTTCAGTTCCGCAGGCTTGGACGGCTTTAACATTACAGTCAGGAATAGCGAGGCTGGATCCAGCAGCCCACCACATCCCACATCATAATACACTGGCTCATTAAAGTGGAGATTGATTTTTAAAACTACTTACTAGTATAAAAATATAACACAATACAAAAATGTAAACAAAAGTATATATTGGGTCTTATTTTTAAAACAAAGAAATAAAGAACAATAAGACAAACAACATATAAAACTACCTATAAAGACAATATTTTTAGTGTCCAGTAGCACTAGTCTCACAGAGACCCAGGACCTTATAAACAGTTTGACAGCAAAATGAGACATTTTGGCAGTATTGTGATTTATTTATTTATTTAATTATTTTTTTTTTTAAAGAATACAAGACAATACTGCCGAAATGTATCATTTACAGGCTGTTGGAAAATATTCTGTGCATTGGTTCTTATTGAGTCACAGGAGCGTTAAAAAGCATTCATCATTCAAAGTTATTAAAAACAGTGCAAAGTTAGTATGATTTTGAAAAACTCCACCTGGCACAGTCTCATCCCAGTGGCACAATCTGATTACATGTGCAGTGCCAGGTATTTGCTTCTTTCTGATTTTTCTTTGCATATTTGTCACACACGTATGGGTGGAATTTCACTTTATAAATGTTTTCAAAACACTTTATGAGGAAAATTTAAAATTGCCATTTTGTTTGTGAGATATCATGAACATTTCACAGGGGGTAAGCTGAATGTGCAGCAGGTCAGTGAGGATGAACCAGTGCCTGCTGATGATGACCAACACCTCTCCCCTGATCTACCAGAGCCAAGTGAAAAGAATCACAATCAAACTGAACATGTAAGCAGGAATAAAATCAGTAGCAGGATTAACTCTTGCTAGTAATTATTATGGTAGTCAATATCATTTCAAAATAATGTTTTTTAGCATTATTTCGAATTAATATTGACTACCATAATAATTAAAATAAGTAACTAGTTTACTAGAGTGAGCTTAAAATATTGTCTTTATAGATTTATATGTTGTTTGTTTTAATGTTCTTTCCTTTGTTTTTTTTTTTTGTTTTTGTTTTACTGATATGGGCCAATATATGTTCATAAATATATTTATACTAGTTACTGGTGTTAAAATGTATCTCTACATTAATGGGCCAATGTATTATGATGTGGGCTGCTGTGGGCCAGGAAGTCCAGGGCCCCTTTTTCTTCCCAGTCCGCCCCTGGGTTTCACTGTTTTTCATATACATACAACGTTTGGACAACAATGTTCCGGAAGCGATATTAAATGAGAAAAATACACAATTTTGTTTCAATACAGTTTTATTAAATATAGAATATTTTTATGTTTTGCTGGCAAAATACGTTTTAGGCAGAGACGTTAGCTCGGTCTTATATATAGCTTATATATACCCCCATTTCTGCAAATTCCCCTATCAGCGAAACCGGTTTGATAACTTCACACCTATTATGAATGAAAGGTGATTAGAGGGATTACAGTAACTGGGGGTTCTGGGTGTCACCTTGGAGAGCGCTGTCGCGTTGTATTCAGAGAATAGATTTAAACAGAATTATTTTTTAAATAAAAACAGTATTGTATTAGGCTAACTCTATTAAAGATTATTCACTTTTGTTTTCATTAGATTCGTCTTTTTTAAATTTAAACAAAAATAATAATAGTAGGCTGGTAGGAACGTTATTTTTCCTATAACTTAAACGGCTAAATGAAGTTAAATATACACAATAAATTAATAATTGCATTTGCTTTACATTTGAACACTCATTGAGCTTTTTTATTTTATACACTACCATATCATATATTTGTGTCTTATACTGTTTTATTTATATTTTACATTACATGCAGTTTGTAATTTACTTGCGATTGGACTTTTAAAATGTAACCTACGTATCTACAGTATAAGCATATTTAACTCTTTCAGTAGTGAATGAGAAATTTGAATTAGATAAAGTTCTTATTTGATATAATTTTATTATTTAATTAATTATCTTAGTATAAATATAATTCTTATTCTCTATATTCTTGTCGAGTATAGTCCTTCAGAGCAAGCACTGTGTCAGAAGACTTTGCGGAATCTCTTCTCACCTTTCATTCATTATAGGTGTGAATTTATCAAAATTTATCAAAAACAAAAATATGCGCTGTTGGCAAATACTGTAGGGGGTTTAGATAAATTAAGAAGACAGAGTGGAAGTCTATGCCTAAAATAGATAGGGTTAAATAGGTAGATTAATGATTGCAATTGAATCAGACTTAATAGTTGGATTTTATACCTTTCCTTTTTATTTACTGTGTGGATGTCACGAAACTAACCGGGATGATCAGAATATTTAGCACACTAGCAGTTAGCCCTTTGTAGCATGGATGGTAAACCCAAACACGGAAGCAAGCTAGTAGGCTGGATAACCACGCAATTTAATCTAAGGACTCTCACAGAAAGGGAAGCAAGGAAAAAACACAAATTTAACTCGAGTCCTATAAACACACACTCGAATCTGAAAAATAGCCCAAGAAAGTGAGTACTCTCGAATCAGAAAAATAGCCCAAGAAAGTGAGTACTCACAAAATGGCAGACGGACAATCTAAACTGACATGGGCGAACTCAATGACCGAGCGATGTGAAACGCCATCTTGTTTCCTTTTATGCTTTCTGTTTTGCGACCAGACTACTTCTGGGTCCTTGTGCCGGTCGCAGCGCGGGTGTGTGTTACAGTACCCCCCTGTCTAGGACCGACTCCCGACGGTCCTGGGGTGGAGAATACCCGACAACGGTAGTCCCTGATAAGCTCGGGGTCGAGGATGAACCGGGCCGAAATCCAAGATCGTCCTCAGGACGGTAGCCTTCCCAGTTGACCAGGTATTGGGTGCCTCGGCCCCAAGGGCGCGAATCGTCTCGGGTTACTTTGCTGTAACCCTGTTCCCTGAAAACGCGGGAACGAGATGCTGCGCGAAAGCGCTATGGGAAACGATTCCTCGTGACCGGTTGTGAAGCACGTGTGTGTCAAACACGCCAAATATTTTGGCATCTATAACCTCAGGCAGGTGACGTCAACCGATGAGGTGCACCTGGAGGTTATAAATAGGCATGAACCGGAAACACCCTCAGGTCAATTTTGTCTGAAGGATGTCCAGTCACGCATGCAGTGGGGCATTGTAGCGCAGCATCTCGTTCCCGCTTTTTCAGGGAACAGGGTTACAGCAAAGTAACCCAAGACGTTCCCTTTTAAAAGCTACACTCGATGCTGCGCGAAAGCGCTATGGGAACGAGAATACCCACTCCGCCGCACTGCAAGTGTCTGGACCCCCAGGGTTGTGTCGTGTACAGTACCCCCAAGGAGTCCTAGACCCCGCAAGCCTGGCATCCAACCACGCCTGACCGATGTCTTGCGGAAAGGCAGCCTGCCGCATGCCATGTTTGGAAGCCCCTCTTGCCGGAGCAATAGATAAGGCTAGCTTCCTGGTCGAACGGCCCTAATCACTAGAGGCGAAGTATGCTACGTGCCTCATAGGCTAGAGCACTAGCATCTTTAACCCGACTCGTCCCCACGACCCATGAAACCCTGCTCTAATTTACGACCCCGGCTTAATGCAGAGGTGCCCTGTAAATTGAAGAGCATGAGCTGGACACAGCGAATGAAGACTTACTGCTCCGGAGCTAACGGCGGAGGACCGAAGGCTTCGACTGTGGGAGATAGTTGGGTAAGAATGCAGAACGGCTTTTTTTTTTGGCAGAAACTTCCAGCACTGTAACAGTTTGGCAGTGGACTGGGTCTACATGTTTTATGTCCTGGAATGTAAAAGATCCTGAAGGACAGAATTTGTCCTGTCCTCCTAGGCTAGGGCGCTAGCATCTCCAACCCAACTCGTCTAATGGCGGCTGCCCTTCGGCCGCGCCCCCAAGACGTATGAAACCCTGCTCTAATTTACGGCCCTGGCTTAATGCAGAGGTGTGCTGTAAATTAAAGAGCATGAGCTGGACACAGCGACTGAAGTCTTAACTGCTCCGGAGCTAACAGCGGAGGACAGAAGGCTTTGACTATGGAAGATAGTTGGGCTGGAATGTAAAAGGTCCCGAGGGACAGAATTTCTCCTGTCCTCCTAGGCTAGGTCACTAGCATCTCTAACCCGACTCGTCTAATGGCGGCTGCCCTCCGGCTGCGGCCCCAAGACATATGAAATCTGCTCTGATTTACGCCACTGGCTAGTGCGGTGGTGTACTGTAAATCCTAAGGAGCATGAACTAGACGCAGTTAATAAAGTCTTACTGCCCCGTAGCTGTAACGGCGGAGAACAGAAGCTTCGAAGACAACTGCAGAAGATAGTTGGGTGAGGATGCAGAATAGCTCTAGCTAGCCAATGGCAAAGCCTAAGCACAATAAAAAGGCTGATGAGGCCCGTGAATAACCCTGCAACTAGGGGGTGCTTTCCACCAGCCCCATCAGTCAGGACGTAGGCGAGGAGCGGCTACGTATGTTCTGAGTGCACTAATGACATGTTAATGCCAAGGCGCTAGCTCCATGAAGAGGGTACGAAGCTCTCGGCGCGTAACCCTTGTTCCCTTTCAGTTGCTGGAGGGAGTATTTCAGGGCCAGAAATAGAGTCATCGTTTCGGGGCAATTAATGTGCCACACGAGAAGATGACCTCTCCAGCTCCCTTGGGCTGGGCGGCCATCTAAGGTCGCGCTCTGGCCCCTAAGGGAAAAATGTCTGCCGTTAGCAACTCGCGACGACAGCACGGACCTAGAGTGGGACCCAGAGTCAAGGACGAGGGTCTGAACCACATAGAAAGGGTACGAAGCTCCTGGCGCGTAACCCTTGTTGCTTCTGGGGATTGGCCCTTGGATGAAATCCCCCGGCACTGAGCCACCACTGAAACCACTCTGGGAGCGGTGACGTTACCACCTCGCCTAGCTTATACTCCTTTAGAGTATGCTTTAATGAGTTCGGCGCGCGCAGGAGACAGCTGTGCCCGCGTTGTGCTCGGATTCCACATGACACTCAACCTCATACCTCATGTAGGAAGGAGAACGCTTTATGGCATTAGGGCTCCACCCTAAGAAGTGAGGTGAGCTAGGGCGACATATTGACGCCGACGGAGGGGTGGTGATGATGGTGGCTGTTAGGTGTTCGGTTTCCTGAAACACGGCAGGAGGAACCCCAGCAACTAACAGTTTGTCCTGAGGATACTGGTTTTCCACAGTGCTTCGTGCTTAAGGAGACATAGCTGGCAGTAGGTTCCCCGCTGCCAGCCTCTCTAAAGGTGCACGAACTTTAACACCTCGGCTAGATGGGTGTATCACTGAAGACTGCTGCTCTCCGAAACACCAATGGTGGCGGAGATTGAACCACGGCCTCCTAAGGATGCTGGTCCTCTTCATAGCTTCGTACCTAAAGAGACATAGCTGGCAGTAGGTTCCCCGCTGCCAGCCTCTCTAAAAGGTGCAGCTCTCAGTAGGTCAGTCTGGTCTGCCTGCAAAGCCATCGTGTGCAGGGCTGCACCAGGCTGACCCGCTGCCTGAAAAATCTTCTCCCACCAACGAAGATGTTAATCTACACGCTTGGTAGGGAGTGTGGATTTTTCCCAAGAGGATGAGCTCCCAGGGGAGAGATAGCCCGTGAGCGTCTCTCTGATCTGGGACATCATCATAAAGGACCGCGCTTTCATCCATGACATTGGAACAAACCAAATGTTAATAGCACAAAAACACAGGATAAATATGGCTTATTCCATAAAAGAGTTAAATCATGGAGGTCGCCAGGAGGGGAGGGGCCATCACTGAGGCCCCTCCTCCTCCGGCCACCCGACAGACACCTGTCGGCTGACCGTAAGCGTTTGGGGGATTTATTTAATTTATTTTTTTTAATTTTTACCGCGAATCGAGGTGTACGCGTCGGACCGCGCGTTACCACCTCTAACACAAACTAACACACCGGCTCATCACTAGAGGAGCGCTCTTGAGTGATAGTTTCCATCTCCGCGGGAGCGAGAGAGAAAGTTCTTCCCCCCTTCACCAGAAGCGCCGAAGCGCGCTGGAGAAGTGGAAGGTAAAAGACTCATAATCCGGCGAGAAAGCGAGAGAAAAGGAAAATCCTGTCTCGCGCACCTCGGCCAGATTGCACGCCAGAAATGCGCTGCGGGTCGCGGTTTCACTTTAAGACGGCGAACCCGAGCGCGCGGGACTTTAATAGGGAGAAAATCGCAATACTTACCTGCTCCCTGAAGCCCGAGATAGCGTGCTCCTCACCCAAACACTCAGACAGAAACGCGAAGATCGCCCTCAACGAGATATTCTTCTACACGGAGCGACGGACTCGTGTCTAACTTAGCCATCTTTCTGGTGAGTAGTAAGACACTCCTATTTTCGCTTTCTGTTAAAATGCTTGCACACATGCACACACACACAACATGGATCCTGAAGAGAAAATGATCTGAGGGTGTTTCCGGTTCATGCCTATTTATAACCTCCAGGTGCACCTCATCGGTTGACGTCACCTGCCTGAGGTTATAGATGCCAAAATATTTGGCGTGTTTGACACACACGTGCTTCACAACCGGTCACGAGGAATCGTTTCCCATAGCGCTTTCGCGCAGCATCGAGTGTAGCTTTTGAAAGGGAACTAGGATCCGACGTACGGTGTAGGCAGGGCCACTATCGATGGTTCGGGGAGGAGGACATGGGAGGGGGGGTGGAATCATGGAAGAAGTGATGAAGGGTTTCAGCTGAGAGGTATGAAAACCAGATGAATTCGGAGCGCCGCAGGCAGCTGGAGCCAGTAGGTGACAGGATTGATTCGAAGGGTGATGCAATATGGTCCGATGTACCTGGGGGAACATTTCCGAAATTCAGTATGGAGATGTAGATTTTTTGTTGACAGCCATACCTTATCACCTACATGGTACAATCGTCCTGGAGGGTGCGACACCTGCGGACCAACTGTTGGGCTGATGGTACATTAACCTCCGGTTCTTGGTGTTCGAACATCAGAGATTGGAAACCATGGCATACCTCGAATGGGCTTAAGTTGGAGGCTGAAGTGGTGTGGAGCTTGTGTGAGATTTCAGCCCAGATGAGGTAGCGAGCCCAGGCGCGTTGGCGATTGGCGACAAAACATCTTAAATAACGCTCCAGTTGCTGGTTGGTCCACTCCATCTGATCGTTAGTCTGGGGGTGGTATCCAGAAGACAGACTTCAGGTAGAATTGATCAGACGGCAGAAGGCCTTCCAGAACCGGGTGGTGAACTGTGGCCCTCTGTCCGAGACGATGTCTTTTGGGAACCCATGCAAGCGGACTACATGTTCTAATATCAGCTCGGCTGTCATTTTAGCTGACGGGAGTCCGGCGAAAGCCACCAGGTGTACGGCCTTGGAGAACCGATCCACGATGGTGAGGATAGTGTCTTTTCCTTCCGAGGCCGGCAGGCCCGTGATAAAATCTATGGCAATGTGTGTCCAGGGTCTACGGGGGATGGGGAGTGGCTGGAGGTCCTCCAGTGGCGGCTGGTTGGTGTCTTTGGCTTTGGCACACACTGGGCACGCCTGGACGAACTCATTAACATCCCTGGTCATAGATGGCCACCAAAAGACACGGCGGATGAATTATTGGGCCGATTTCCGCAATGTCCTGATAAAGGCGAGGGGTGGCCCCACTGAAGCACTTCCGTTCTCATGGTGGGGGAGATGTGGAGTCGTCCAGGTGGCACACCTGCTGGTGTGGTCTCCTTGGCCTGCGCCTGACAGGAGGGGGGTCCGTCCGGGGGGGCGTCTTTTTCATGTTGTCTGGAGAGAGCATCCGCCTTGGTGTTCTTTGACCCTGGACAGTATGAGAGATGGAAATCATACTGTTCAAAAAACAGTGCCCACCGCGCCTGTCTGGGATTCAACTGTTTTAGATTGTGGATGGTGATCAGGTTCTGGTGGTCGGTCCAGACGATGAATGGCTCCCTGACGCCCTGGAGCCAGTGAAGCCACTCCTCCAAAGCTCACTTTATGGCCAGCAGCTCGCGGTCCCCTACCCCGTATGGCTGCTAAGTGGGGTCAAAGTTTTGGAGAAGAAACTACATAGGTGTAGTTTCTGGTCTGGACTTCGCTGGGAGAGAACAGCCCCGGCACCCACATCCGAGGCGTCCACCTCCACGACGAACGGCATTGTTGCATCAAGATGAAGGAGGATCTGTGCTGTGGTGAAACGATGACATAATTCCTGGAATGCAGAGATAGCTGAAGGGTTAAGTTTAAAAGGATTGGAAGATGGTCATGTCAGAGTGGTTAGTGGTGCTGCAACTGTACTGTAGCCCCGGATAAAGCAACGATAGAAGTTCGCAAACCCGAGAAATCGTTGGAGTTGCTTAAGGGTCTTGGGTAGGGGCCAATGACGCACAACTTTCAGCTTCTGCGGGTCCATGGCCACACCCTGGGACAAGATGACAAAACCCAGGAAAGTGATGGAGCGCTGGTGAAAAGTGGACTTTTCCAACTTACAGTACAGCTGATGGGCAAGCAGTCTCTTGAGGACCGCTCTGACGTGGAGAACAGGTTCCTCGACTGTACGGGAGTATATGAGGATATCGTCCAGGTAAGCGAAGACCTAACATGTCTCTCAGTGTTTCATTTATGAAATGTTGGAAAGCGGCAGGAGTGTTGCAGTGTCCAAACTGGATGACCAAACTTTCATAATGTCCAGTCGGGGTGTTGATGGCCGTCTTCAGGGGGTAGCTCAGTGGTTAAGGCATTGGACAATGGTTCAAAAGATCCCAGGTTCAAACCCCACAACCACCAAGTTGCCACTGTTGGGCCCTTGAGCAAGGCCCTTAACCCTCAACTGCTCAGATGTGTAATGAGATTTAAAAAAAAAAAAAAATGTAAGTCGCTCTGGATAAGAGCGTCTGCCAAATGCCTAAATGTAAATGTCTTCCACTCATCGCCCTCCCTGATACGCAACAAGTTGTAGGCGCCCCAAAGGTCCAACTTTGTAAAGATGGTGGCACCAGAGAGGGCGTCCAGGGCAGAGGTGGTAAGAGGAAATGGGTTTAATTTTTAATGGTGATTTTATTGAGCCCCCGATAGTCGACACATGGGCGAAGTTCGCCCGCTTTTTTCTTAACGAAAAAGAACCCTGTGGTGGCGAGCAGATAGGGCAGATGGCTCGATGATGCGCCGTGGACCCACAGTAGGCGCAGAGCCACACTCTGAAGCGGCGTTCTCGCTCAGCTTCAATGCGACAATGCAGTAAATTCCAATGGGATGGTGTGGGTCTATTAAAGCATAGTTAGTGACGATACTCAGACACTGACACTGTATATATGTCCAAGATGACAAGCTGATACAGGTACACTGTAAAGTAAACTTTAATTTAATTTGTTCCACCTAAATATTTTTCACATTTTGTCAGTTCAGAAATGTAGTGTTAGTAACCTGGAGAAAGTCCTCTAACCTTGTGCAGTAGAAACATACAGTATTTTATGAACAAAAACAGACATGTAAGTCAGACATGTTTGTGTGCTGTTAATGCTGTGGGTAAAAGCCTTGTGAGGTTTAATGCTGATAAACACTACAGTCATACAGGACATTCAGGAAGAATTGTTTCACTCCGGGTTCACTCACCTCCACTGTATTGTGATAGGATAGTGTAACAGTAACTGTGCTTGACCACAGGAGATCCAGACAGACTGGACAGATGAACTGGTCCTGATCTACTGAAATACACACCTCCACCATTTTCCTAAAAGATAGACAGAATATTTAGACAGAATATGGAGCTCAAAGTGCTTCACTACAGTTAAAAAGTGACAGACAATAAATATAGTCATAATACCAATACAATTATTAATTGCTATTTACATTCTTAACCGGATGAATAATATTTTAGCTGTTTTTACTAATGTTAATATTATGTGAATGTGAAATAAATATTTAAAAATATATAAAACTATTACTTATATGGGATTTTTTTTTAATTATTAAATAGATTTGACCAAAGCATGTTGTGTACTATACAGTCTTTTATGGGTTTCACCTCACACACAATGGAAGCATCCACACTGAGTGAGCAAAAATAGTGAAAAATAGAAAAATGTATAAGTAATTAAATAAATATATAAAAATATCAATAAAATATATTTATTAACAAGGCCAAAGTATCACTTTAGGTGTTTTGTAGACAGGAATAATTTACATCACCACATATTCATGGACTAAAGGGTGATAAAATGGTTAACAGAGGTGTATTCATGTCCTCTCTCATTTAGCTCCTCCTTTCACACTCTTACACAAACACAGAACCAGGAAGTTCTTGTTAAAAAAAAAAGACTCATACTCTCTTTCTCACTGTGGGAGTGCAGGAAAATGGCTGGGGCCAGTATTTCAGTAGATCAGGACCAGTTCATCTGTCCAGTGTGTCTGGATCTCCTGAAGGATCCGGTGGCTATCCCCTGTGGTCACAGTTTCTGTAAGGTGTGTATTAATGACTTCTGGGAACAGGAGGATCAAAAGGGTGTCTATAGCTGTCCTCATTGCAGAGACACTTTCACTCCAAGGCCTGTTCTACATAGAAACAACATGCTGGCTGAAGTGGTGGAGAAACTGAAGAAGACTGAAGTCCAAGCTGCTTCTCCTGCTCACTGTTACGCTGAACCTGGAGATGTGGAGTGTGATTTCTGCACCGGGAGAAAACACAAAGCCATCAAGTCCTGTCTGACGTGTTTAGCTTCATTTTGTGAAACTCATCTGAAACCTCACCTGGAACTTCCTGGTTTGAAAAAACACCCATTAATTGAAGCTACAGCAAAACTCCAAGAGAAGATCTGCTCTGAACATAACAAGCTGATTGAGATCTACTGCCGTGCTGATCAAACCTGCATCTGTTATTTGTGTATGATGGATAATCACAAAGGACACGACATCGTCACAGCCGCAGCAGAAAGAGCTGAGAAACAGGTGAGAATGAGAAAGATTTCCAGGATGAGGTTCTTAATTATGGTTCATACCCAGAAACATGTGCACAGTGCTGTGCTAGTTATTTACAAAATTTATATTACTATTACTATTAATATAAAATATGAAATATTAGAATGTGTCAGTAATTCAGTTTTAAAAGTGAAAATTATACATTATATAAATATATTGATTACACACAGACTGATACATTTCAAGTGATTTTTTTTTTTTTTTTTTTTTGATAATTATGGCTTACAGCTAATGAAAACCCAAAATTCTGTTCATTAGAAAATTGGAATATGACTTAAGATCAATTAAAAAAAGAAAAGATTTTGAACACAGAAATGTTGGAGTACTGAAAAGTATGAACCTGTACAGTTTTTTTTTTTTTACAATATTCCATTGATTCTCTATGAGGATTAGGTCGGGTGAATTTGCGGGCCAATCAAACACAGGTATACCATGGTCCTTAAACCAAGTATTAGCACTTTTGGCAGTGTGCCAAGTCCTGCTGGAAAATGAAATCAGCATCTCATAAAGCGGTCATCAGAGAGAAGCATGAAGTGCACTATAACTTCCTGGTAGACGGCTGTTCTGACCTTGGACCTGATAAATCACAGTGGACCAACACCGGCAGATAACATCGCTCCTCACACCACCACTGACTGTGCAAAGTTTATACTGGACCTTAAGCAACTTGGATTCTGTCTTTTTCCTCTCTTTCTCCAGATTCTGGGACCACGATTTCCAAATGAAATTATCCCCATTGCTTGTGCACCTTTTTCTATCACATTTTTTCCTTCCATTCATCTCTCAATGAATGTACTTGGCCTACTGAACCAGACTGAGTGACTATTTAAAGGCTCAGGAAATCTTTGCATGTGTTTTAAGTTAATTATCTGATTAGAGTGTGACACCATGAGTCTCCAATATTGAACTTTTTCACAATATTTTAATTTCTGAGATACTGAATTTTTGTTATTTCATTAGCTGTGAGATATAATCACAAAAAAGTAAAAAATAATAATGAACGTTTGTAAACATAACACTACAGCATACAGACACGCACACACACAATTGTGTACTTTAGACTTCATTGTAACAGTTTGGGGGAAAACCTAATATCACACACACACACACACACACACACACACCCACACACACACACACACACAAAACATTTACAACTCTAAGAAATATGTATGTTTGTATGTAATGTATTATCTTACTATGTAAGTACTTCATGAAAAGCTGAATGTAACTGTTCTGTCCTCAGAGTGAGTTAAAGGAGAAGCAGATGAAATCCCAGCAGAGAATCCAGGAGAAGCAGAAGAAGGTGCAGGAGCTGAAACAGGCTGTGAACACTATAAAGGTGAGCAGTGAGCAGAGACAGAGCTGCTCCTAGAAACACACACAACATGGACAACATGGAGTCATTTAGAGTCGCAGTAAGAGAGGGAATGATAGATGAGCTTTAAATCCTGTGTGTGTGTGTGTGTGTGTGTGTGTATGTGTGTATGTGTGTGTGTGTGTGTGTCCTAACAGCTGAGTGCACAGACAGCAGTGGAGGACAGTGAGAGGATCTTTACTGAGATGATCAGCTCCATGGAGAAAAAGCGCTCGGAGGTGACGGAGCTAATCAGAGCTCAGGAGAAGACTGAACTGAGTCGAGCTGAACGACTCCTGGAGCAACTGGAGCAGGAGATTGCTGATCTTCAGAGGAGACTCACTGAGCTGGAGCAGCTTTCACACACACACGATCACATCCAGTTCCTCCAGGTAACACTCACAGTCTGATCTACACACACAGCTGTTCCTCACACACTCTCTAAAACACCTCCTGTTAATGGAACAGTAAATGTCCTCTGATGTCACAAGTGTTTTACATTTAATCTGCTTTTTCTAGGCTTTAGCTTCTGGACGTCAGTCTCCTGCATTTAACAGACCAGATTTTCAGACATCCATCATCAGTGTCCATCAACATATCTCATTTGATGGAGTGAGGAATTCTCTCTCAGATCTGAAGAAGAGACTCGAGGAATTCTGTGAGGAGGAATTCAACAAAATCCCTCCAAATGGTAAGAGAAGCTGTTCCTGCTGGAGAAACACAATGATGGATGTCTTTACTCGCTCTGTGAAGTCTTATTTCTTAGCAATGCTCCTGCTGACCTTCCTGCGGACAGTTTGAACTAAAATACTGATTTAAAATAAATAAACTGACTGTATCACTTTAAACTGTTTCCATCTGAACCTGATGAGGCTTTTTGTCTTCATTTCCATGTTTCTCTTCACAGCTGCAGCAGTTCCGATATTTTTTTCACCAGAGACACAGAGCAGAGAAGAGCTCCTGAGATGTATACACACACACACACACACACACACACACACACACACTGATAATAATAATAATAATAATAATATAAAAAAATTGGGTTTATTTCAAAAAGTTTATCCTGCAAAAGAAGTTTAAAAAATACTAAATAACTGAAAAGCTGGAAGAAATAACACATTTTTTTAGATAAATACATAAATAAACATTGAGACATTTCTCCCTCAGATATCAGTGCACACAGACAGCTGTCTCACTCTTCACATGAATATACAGTATTCTGTGAATTAAACCCAACATGTTCACATTGTTCAGTTTGTTTTTCTCTTTCATTTTAGATTTCTGTTATCTGACTCTGGATCCCAACACGGCGCATTGTAACCTCATTCTGTCTGAGACAAAAAGAGCGGTAAGAGAGAGTAGGACAGTGCAGCAGTACTCTGATCATCCAGAGAGATTTGATTGCTTGTGTCAGGTGTTGTGTAAGGAGAGTGTGTGTGGACGCTGTTACTGGGAGGTGGAGTGGAGCGGTCCTGTGTCCATATCAGTCTCAGATAAAGACATCAGCAGGAAAGGACGGGGTAATGAGTGTAGGTTTGGACGAAACAATCAGTCCTGGAGTCTGTTGTGTTCTTCTTCTTCTCTCACTTTCTATCACCACAACATTAAGACTGATCTCAGAGCTCCATCATCCTCCAGAATAGGAGTGTATGTGGATTACAGTGCAGGAACTCTGTCCTTCTACAGCGTCTCTGACACGATGAAGCTCCTCCACAGAGTCCACACCACATTCACTCAGCCTCTGTACGCTGGGTTTGGGTTTTACTGGTGGTCTGGTTCTATTGTGAGATTGTGTGATCCAGAATAAAGTGTGTAGTGTTTTGTGTAAAATTCCTGCACATTGTCACATTGTTGCTCAGTCATCTGTCTCACTAACACACAATCCAGCTGCACAAACAGCTCAGTAATTTAACACAGGGACAATTAAAGAGTAAATATTAACACTGAATATAGTTTAATAAAAATAAACAGATGTATTATTAAATGTATTAAATGTATTATTATAAAGTTGTATCTGTGTGAAGAGCCGTGGTGAGATTCGGCACATCAGACGTCACTTTAGAATAACTTTATATTTACATTATTGAAAGTAGATGTTTAAAACTGACCACACACACACACACACACACACACACACACACACACACACACACACACAAATATATTTCAGCAAAGACTTTTTGTTTTAATCTGCTAAAAAAAAAGATTTTATATCTGAAAAATTTTTGTAATACAGTGAATTTTTAAATCTTCTAAATAAATATCTTTATACTGTATGTATGTAACACCGTGTAAACACAGACTTGTATTATTATGAGTAATATTTATGTGTCATAAATGTAACTAAGAAATTAATAAAAAATAAAAGAATTCAGTAATAAATCAATATCTGTGGTTTATTACTCACAAAGATGAGTTTTCTCTTTGCCCATTAATACATTCTGTGATATAAACTTTTTTCCCTTGTATATCAGTTAGAAAACCAGTGTGAAAAAATATCAGAATCATATTTTTGTAATGCAGTGAATTTTTAAATCTGCAAAAAATATATCTTTATACTGTATGTATGTAACACCTGGGTAAATACAGACTTGTATTATTATGAGTAATATTTATGTCATAAATGTAACTAAGAAATTCATAAAAAATAAAAGAATTCAGTAATTAATCAATATCTGTGGTTTAGTTCTCACAAAGACCAGCTGTTATAAATTCAAATATTAATGTCATTAAATTTCATACAGTCAGTACAGCAGTAAAACTCTATGACATTTTTCACGTAGCTGATTGAGAGAAAATATTGAAACATTCAGAGTTTAACTTTAAAATGTATTTAAGACACTTTTATAGTGATGGTAATTAATTTCAAGTCACTGTGAGGAAAATGTGATTTAAATGTGATTTATATTAACTTGGTAAAATGTATTTAACCTCACTAAGAAATGGAAACACATTTTTAATAATAAAACACTATTACAATAACATTTGATGACGTTCACATCCCCAGAAAGCATTTTATGTCTCTTACTTTTTACATATTTATATGAAAATGTTAGAGGGTCAAAAAAATTTCCATAAAGCAAATCCAGTATGTCTAATTAGAAACTAAACTATATTTTAATAGATTAATTATAGAAAAAATAAATGGTTGGATGTTTTAACTTTAGGTGATTAAACAACATTCAAATAAACAGATGGATGGAATCAATTAATCAACAAGATTATCACTGGGTTTATGTTTAATATGAGGCATATTAGCAGTGTATAAGCAGTGTGTTCATTTATAAATCATAGAGGACAAATACTCTTTCTCTCTCTCTCTCTCTGTTCCTCTCACACACATACAGTACACACACACACACACACACATTTTTCTCTTTGCCCATTAATACATTCTGTGATATAAACTGTAAGAACTATGATGGAGGCGGGGACACGGGGACACAGAGACCAGTGGAACAGAGAAACATGAGCTCTTTTATTATCCAAAGCTAGGGATGTGGAGAATCCAGTGCAGGTCCTCTTTGCAGTGCAGGGAGACAGTTGAGAAGCAGTGACTCAGGTGGCAGTGTAGAGTTACCTGTGTCAGTACACCAGTAAAGGCGGGGTGGCAGCCAAGTCGAGGCAGTGAGGCAGCCAGTTGTCTGTTCTGGTCTGGTGTAGTAAAAGAATCCTCCAGTGTAACTGCAGAAAGAACACAACATGAGTGAAGCTCCAAGAACATCACTCACATCACTCACCCATCTGACAAATGAGGGCGAAGCAACGACCAGCGAGGTAGTACTTCAACACTTCTAAAACCCACTTGATCTTAGTCATGTGTTGTTCAGCCAGATTGGGTTTATTGACTTTTTTTTTTTTTTTTTGCAAATTTACTGTTTAATTCTATACCTAAAGACCTTGTATTGTGTGCATGTAAATACTGTATGTTTTCACCATAGCAGCCTTTTAAATACTCACTTATTATTCCTATTATTATTATTCTTATTATAGTCAGAATAATATCAATTAAAAATTAATAAATAGAAACATGTATTGATTAAAATAATTAATTGATAATAAAATAAGATCCTTTTAAACATTTTGATTCAATTTGTGTTGCAAAAACAGTTCATCATTTATAACCACACAGTTCCCTTTTAAAGGCTACACTCGGTGCTGCGTGAAAACCCTACGGGAATATCTTTTCATGTTGCCAGTTGTGAAGCATGTGTATACCAAACACGCCAAATTTTGGCTTATATAACCGGTCAGGTGACGTCATCTGATTAGACGCAACTGCAGGTTATAAATAGGAGTGAGCCGGCAACATTCCTTGATCTTTTTCTTCACCGCATTGTGCGCGTGTGTGTGTCAACAAGCATACTAAAAATCTAACAGCAGAATTTAAAGCTTATAAAACTCACCAGACAATAATGGCGGAGTTTAGAGCTAGATGTCCCCCTCCATGCGATAAATTCCTTTCGGAGGCCGACATGCAAACTTTCTGCTTTGAATGTTTGGGTGGGAAGCATGCTCTTGAAGGGCTTAATGGAGAGTGTGAGCACTGTGATCTTCTCCCCATGAAGCTGCTACGCGCGCGCCTCGCGTTCTTTAGGGAGCCACAAGCCGCGCTGCACTCATGGGGATCACAGGCTGACTTGGCCGAGGCACGAGAGATGGAGCCCCTCCTTTCTCTCGCCCTCTCCCCCGATCCCGAAGTCTCTCCTTCCACTTCACAAGCGCACTCCAGTGCCTCTCGTGGGTGGGTTGAAGAGACTCACTCCCCTGCTTCTGTGGAAATGAAAGTAGCTTCCTCAGAATGCTCCTCTAAAGATGAGAGAGAATATAAGGAGCTGCTTGAGGTTATAATGCGTGCAGTCGAATGACTGCATATTGATTGGCCACAGAAGCAAGCTCACCCAAAACACTGAAAATTACACGACAGATTCCTGTCGGGTGGCCAAAACACTGCTCTCTCTCATTCTTTGATAACCTCCATAACGAAATATCTCGTTCTTGGAAGAATCCTTTTTCTTCCCGCATTTTTGTTCCATCGACTTCGTTTTATTCGAATATCGTGAATGCAAAAGGAGGCCCCAGCTGCATCCGAGCGCCTCACATGGAAGCCTATTAGCATCTTCGCGCCTCACGTGGAGGCCCCAGCAGCGTCTTCGCGCCTCACGTGGAGGCCCCAGCAGCGTCACCAGCGAGCCTCATGTGGCCCCACCTTTTAGCCCCACCTCGTCCCGTAGCCCTTATTTAAGGCTATGTTTCTTCTGAGCGACATCCCAGCGCTGCATTCACTGGCCAGGGTTAAGGCACAAACAGTACTGCATCGGCCGCCCAGATTGGGGACAACTCAGCACTGTCTTCAGGGGCTCTACTCTTCAGAGCAATACAGTGCTGACCCATCCTCCCGGCCTACGACAGCGATCCGGTGTTGACTGGTCTACGGAGAGGATCCAGCACTGCGTCCACCACCCGGCTGCTATGTGGAGCACCCACAGCTGCACGGCAAAGGAAAACCCAGTACTGCATCGGCCGCCCGGATTAGGGGACAACTTGGCACTGTCTTCAGAGGCTCTTCTCTTCAGAGCAATACAGTGCTGCCCCCTCCACCCAGCCTACAACAACGACCTGGTGCTGCCTCCGCCACACAGTCGACTAAGGAAGCTATCCCGTCGGGGTCGGGTGAAAGGACACGGGACACCAGGGGAGTGCCCAGGGACCACCGATATCGCTCTGGAGGAGCGGTTTAAGGGGGTAGGGGTTAAGTTTACTGTAAGGAACCACCACTAGAGGTCGCTGTTTTTTAGTTGTAGTTTTTGTTGGCTGACTCAGTTTCCCAGTAGGCACCTTGGTCAGGTGATGCGAGTGCACACCTGAGCCAAGGTAGCCATTAATCTGACTATAAATAGCTGTTTAGTCTGGGAAACTGGGTCGAGCATTATTGGTTTCAACCACTGTCATTTGTGTGGGCATTTTGTTTTGTTCCTTGTTTAGTTTATATTTTGATTTAAGTTGTGTTGACTTAGGCTCTCAATTTGGCGTTGTTTTCTGTATATGTTCTGTCTCTGTGTGTGTGTGAAGCTGATTCAGTCATGTCTTTAGCCCTAGTCCTGTCTCTCTTTGTCTCTCCTGTCTCTCTTGTCTCTCCTGTCCCTAGTCTCTTGTTTTTTTGCCCCTCCTGTCTCTAGTCTCCTGTCACTAGTCTCCTGTCTCTTGTCTCTCCTGTCTCTAGTCTCTTGTCTCTCTTGTCTCTAGTCTCTAGTGTCTCTACGTGTCTCTCCCTTCTTGTCGGGTGTGTTGTCTAGTTGTGTCCAGTCTCAGCTCCACGCGTAGTTTGTGTGTTCTTTCCTGTGTTTCGTCCTCCTGCCTGTGTTTCGCCACAGGATGTGTGGTATTCGTCCTTCTGCCTGTGCTACGCCACAGGATGTGTGGTATCCGTCCTTTTGCCTGTGTTACGCCACAGGATGTGTGTTATTTGTCCTTTAGCCTGTGTCCTGCCAGAGAGCCCTTGTTAGCACAAAGTTATTAAGTATTGTTTGAGTTTGATTGTTCCTTTTGTTTGTTAAGTCTTTACTTATACTTTTGTGTTTATTGTCATTAAAAGAATTTTTTTTTGGTTACACAACCCCTCTGCCTCTATGCCTGCTCTCTACGCCCACGGTGATCAACACCAGCCATTACACCCCGATCGTGACAGAATATAACAGGCATCAAGGATAAGGACAGAACTTTCCTCCTTGATGCTCCTGTTTCACCTTCCGGCCTATTCGGAGACACTGTTAATACCATCGCCACTGAGGTTTACGTTTGGGGCAAAGCTTACCAGTATTGGGTCCTTCCATTTGGTCTAGCTTTCACCCGCACATATACAAAATGCATGGATGTAGTTCTGGCTCTTATAACTCCGGGGCATCCATATTGAATTACATATACGACTGGCTGGCGCAGTCTTAGTAGCTAGCGCTGTCGTCCTGGCTCACTTTTGTTTTTGGGATTGAGACCCAACGCCACGAAAAACGTGCTCTTACCTATTCAAAGGACAACATATTGGGTGCCACATGGGATTCGAGCGTAAGCGGGCACAGCGGCCTCCCGCCCGTGTCGAATCCATTCTCAACACCCTTAAGGAATTCAAGCTAGACCAGAAAGTGACCATCACTTTCAGAGATCTTAGCTCTTATGGCAGCTGTATCCACGGTGACACCTTTGGGCCTTCTGCACATGAGAGCATCTTAGTTGTGGCTAAGATCCAGGGGATTTTACTCTAGGGCCAATCTCTAATAAAGGTTACGCGCCAGGTGCTTCATACCCTTCCTATGTGGTCAGACTCTGGGTCCCACTATAACTTCATCTTGTCGTCACAGATGCTAACCACAGATGCTTCTCTCACAGGCTGGGGTGTGGTCTTAGATGACCATCCAGCCCAAGGAAGCTGGAGAGGCCATCTTTTCGTGCGGCACATCAATTGCCTCAAAATGATGGCTCTATTTCTGGCCCTAAAGCACTTCCTCCAGCAGTTAAGAGGCTGCCATGTCCTAGTGCGGGTGGACAACACTATGGAAGTCTCATATATTAATCGCCAGGGTGGACTGTGCTCGCGCCGCTTATAGCTAGTGCACTAGGTTCCTGTCCCTCAGGGCAATTTACATTCCAGGGCATATGAATGTGGGAGCAGTTGTACTTTCCAGTCAATCTCTGACACACGGGGAATGGAAACCCCACCCCAAAGTAGTCAGTCAATCTGGGAGGAATTTCATGTAGCAGAGGTGGACCTCTTTGCCTCGCAAGATCAGCAAATGTCCCCTTTACTACTCTCTGACTCTTCCAGCTCCCCTGGGTCTGGACACCTTGGCCCGTACATGGCCCAGGTTACGCCTTTATGCGTTTTGCCTTATAGCTCTGTTCCCGGGAGTCTTGGCAAGGGTCTATCAACAGCGTTTGCACCTCTTATTGATAGCGCCCTGTTGGCCAACCAGAGTGTGGTTCTCAGATCTAGTATCCCTCTTCAACGGCTCACCATGGGTGATTCCAATGAGGTGGGATCTTCTCTCAGGAGCAGGGGATGATATTTCACCCCCGGCCCGAGTTTTGGAACCTTCACGTTCAAGCTGGTCTCCCAGCCAGCATTATTAAGACAATTCTAAGTGCTAGGGCTCCCTCCCCTAGAAGAGCTTAGGCCCTCAAATGGAATGTATTTAAAAGTTGGTGCATGACGAGGCAGGTAGACCCAGTCCACTGACAAATTGTTTCAGTGCTGGAGTTTCTGCAGGAATAGTTGTCCTCGGGCTTGTGCCCTAGTACTCTCAGGACGTACGTAACCGCTATTTCAGCCTGTCACGTCCTGATTGATGGGGTTATTGTGGGAAACACCCCCCTACTTTTTTTTGAACCACTAGAGTCAGCGCCACAGGCTTCTGACCCTTGAGATGGTTTTTCTAATGGCCTTTACCTTTCTAAGAGGATTGGAAATCTGTCAGTCTCCCCATCCTGCCTAGACTTGCCCTTGGGCTAGTCAGGGCCATTTTGCATCCTCACTCAACTATCTTCCGAAAGTTCCATTAACAACATGCACCCTATTATTTTTGAAGCCTTCTGTCCTCCGCCTTTACAGCTTCGGAGCAGGAGAGACTTCACTTACTGTCCAGTACATGCTCTTTAAATTTACATCCACCGCATCAGCCAGTGGCGTAAGTCAGAGCAGCTTTTACATGTTTTGGGGCTGCAACCGGGGGCAGCCTCCACTACACTGGGTGAGAGATGCTATTGCCCTCTCCTATGAGGCGTGTGGGCTCACTTCGCCTCTAGGAATCAAGGCTCATTCAACCAAGGGGATCGCCTCATCTATTGCACTAGCAAGAGGTATTCCCCTGCAGCAAGTGTGTGACGCAAAGGGTTCTCCTCTCCGCACACATTTGTTAGATTTTATCGTCTGGATGTTTATGCCACTCCGTACTCATGAGTCCTTGAGTCGGTTTCCCAGACGTAGTTCTGAGACCTCTTGGCCTTGTGCGCACACGCTACACAATTCATGGGTCCAGACACTTGCAGTGCGGCGATGTTGGTACTCTCGTTCCCATAGCGTTTTTAGACTCGTTTCTGCACGCTGAATCTCTCTTTCTCTCTCTCTCGTTTTTGTGCGCTGAAAATAATTTTTTCCTGTTCAAGATAATTTATGTTTGCACTCTCTCACCCTTCTGTGCGCTCACAGAATAAAGTGACACACTGCAGCAGTTTGATATCTTTGTATCTATTCCAGCAACCCATAGACTAGTAATCGGCCCCCCACCAGCCAATCAGAGATTGTAGGCAGGCAGATTCGGAAGGTCCGCTCTCTGATTGGCTCCCCAGTCCGCCACTTCTAGTTTGAATTAACGGCTGGAAGCTGCAGCATCGCGTGCGTTAGTTCGTATCGTTATTATTTTATTTTCATCGGCATAAGGTAAATTTAACGGTTTTTGTTAGGTAATTTGTAATTAAGTACATACTTTAAACTATAGAATGTATTGTCTACTGTGTTGTTGCTAAATCTCATGTACTTTGCTTGTGATATAATGCTCCGTAGCTCTCGGCCTGTTTTCAGTCTCTGTGTAACAGCTAGAATCAACACACCAGGTTTGAACTAATACTGTACCTGTATACTCTAATACTGATGTCTCTCTGTGTCCACACATCAAGTTTAAACTAATACTGTACCTGTATACTCTAATACTGATGTCTGTCTGTGTTCACACACCAGGTTTAAACTAATACTGTACCTGTATACTCTAATACTGATGTCTGTCTGTGTTCAGACTACAGTTAAAATTTTAGTTTGTGTGTTTGTTAAATACAAATAAACTATAGGACAGTTTTTTGTAACCTTGTGCAAATTAAATCTGTTGAACTCATGAATAAAATCTCCCTCATAATTACTGTACTAATGTAATGTGTTTTAAAAACATGTTATAGTGTAGAAAATACATTCAGCATTTGTAAATTATCCTAAACACCTTTAGTGTACTGGTAATACATTTGCAATACTGTAATATAGAAGGTTTTATGTACCTATCTAGCAGTGCTTGGACTATGACACTAAAATTTATTAGTACTGAGGTATAGAACAAACTATCTGACTTCTCTAGCTTGGTGATGTTTTGAAACAGGATGATATTGCTGGAGACAGACTTACGACACTCTTCGTAAACAGATAAATGATCGTCATCTTTAGCGAGGGTTTGATGTTGCACACTCACATAGTCCCCTCCCAGATGTGAGTGCATCAGTTTCCCTGAGCATGCTGATCAAGAGTGGATGGTGCAGCAGGATTAAGAACTTTGTGACATTGTTTTTGCTGATGTCCAATCTCCAAACATGACAAGCATCTCCTTTCTCTCATACAATGCGAGCGGGTGGAATGATTCTGGTCACCACAGACTCTACATGGAGACATGCTGCGCCACTGAGCTGTTCTTGGCTGTGAAACAGGGGCAGCGGTTGTGTTGAGCTTTTATTCTAATTGCTGTGGGCAGGACTTTTCTAGGGCAGGATAGCATGAATGAAGGAATGTTGCCACTGAGTAGCTGCAGAGCAGGCTTGACCCTATTGTCTAAAAATGGTTGCCATACTGACCTGAAGAACTGGTTTCTGGTCTCACTGATATGAACAGACTGTAAGGTGCAACAAACAACAAGACTAGGAAAGATATAGAGCAAGTAATTAATTTTGATTAGACATACTGTGTGCCTGGCAGGTCAATCTTTGACAAAGTGTGACATTAATTTAAAATTTGTGACATTTCCCTAGTAAAAAGAAAAAAAAAGTATACTAAGTATATTAAATCCTAGCATGCCAAAGCATACTTAAATGTACAGTACTTGCAGCCAGACTAATGCCTAGTATACTTAAAGTTTGCTATTTTGGAACAACTAATTTTGTACTAAGTTGTAATTAAACTGTACAAAAGTACAATTTGAAGTGTATTAAGTATACTTTTATGTGCTAAAGTGGAACAACTTTAAGTATACTTAGTACACTTAAAGTATATGCCTGTGTGTGTACTAACGTACATACCTGACAGTAATTAATACAATTTAAGTATATGTTTAATATATTATAAGTACATTACAGCTATTTTTACTGTGTTACAAATACATGATTAATATACTATGAGTATATATTTTTATTACAGCAGTAGCTGTTATACTTCTTGTCAATTACAAATACTAAAAACGTACACCTTGTGGTTAAAATAGTGGGTATGCCTGCGCAAGTTGATCAGTCACAGTTAGACATTCTTCTTGTTGGGTGCGGTGGTGTTAAAGTTAAACCACGTGGGATGTACCAGTTAAAGATGGATGTGTATGGAAAATCAGTAAGTGGACCTACACTGGTCGTGCCAGGACAGAAGAATAAACTAATTCTAGGGACAAATGTCATTAAGTTTCTGCTTTCTCAGATCAAGCATGACCCTGGCTATTGGAACGTCATGAACCGCCCTGAGACGACTGGAGAACCCGAAATCTAGCAGTTTTTAAACATGCTTTCGGGTATTAACAGATGGAAGGGTAACCAGATCCCTGATATAGTGGGCACGGCAAAACTGACTCACACTGTCATTCTGTTACCCAACAAGAACACCTTGTGTGGGCCAAGCTTCCAGTAAGCGCTCCTGTTTCTTTGGGTAGCACTATCGTAATTGAGCCCCCCAAAGCACCGACCCACAAGAAAAGCATCATGGTGGGCAGAGTTATAGCCTCCATGTCCGGTGATGGATGGGTTCCTGTCAGGATCATAAATCCCTTCGGTAAGCCGATAACACTGAGAAAGAACTCCAAAATTGCTGATGTTTTCCCTGTTGTGGCAGTTAAGGACCTTGATGCATTTCCTGATCACCAAAGTAAGATAGTGAGTGTGCAGAGCCAAAGTATTGGAGATGTTGATGGTGATGGAGAAGGTTGTTCTACATCTGATTTCCTTGGAAGCTTGCAGAAACTCAATCTTGGAGATCTAGATATTGACTCATGCGAGGTGTCCTCTTATTGGAAAACGCAGTTAGTGCAGCTCATCATGAGGCATGAGGATGTGTTTTCAAAGCACAAGTTGGATTGTGGGAAGGCCAAGGATTTTGTCCATCGCATCCGTCTCTCGGATGATCGACCCTTCAGGCTTCCTTATCGGCGTGTCCCTCCATCCCAGTTTCAGAGGTTGAGGAGTGTACTCTCGGAGATGGAGGAACAGGAGATTATTCGCAAGTCTCATAGCGAATGGGCTTCTCCACTTGTGCTCGTATGGAGATCTTAGGGTGTGTGTGGACTACCGATGGCTGAACACCCGGACTGTTAAGGACGCCCACCCCTTACCTCATTAGGCAGACTGTTTAGCAGCTTTGGGAGGTAATGCTTTCTTTAGTGCGATGGACTTGACCTCCGGGTTTTATAACATCGTCGTGTCTGAAGAAGACAGAAAGTTCACTGCCTTTACGACTCCTATGGGCCTTTATGAATTCAATCGTCTGCCACAGGGACTTTGTAACAGTCCGGCCAGCTTTATGAGGCTCATGACCAACATCTTTGGGGATCAGAACTTTCTCACACTGCTCTGTTATCTCGATGATCTTCTGGTGTATGCTCCTAATGAAGAGGAGGCCATCAATCGACTTGAACTTGTGTTTACGAGGCTCAGGGCACATGGACTCAAATTGGCCCCTAAGAAATGCCATTTTCTCAGAAGAACTGTAAAATTCCTGGGCCACATTATTGATAGGACTGGGATGGCGACGGATCCAGATAAAGTTAGTGCCATTTCAGCTGTGTCCGAAGCTGACCTCATGATGGCAGATGGAGCAACACCCTCACAAAAGAAAATAAAGTAATTTCTGGGCATGGTCATGTTTTACCAGAAGTTTATTCCAAACTGCTCCAGCATTGCAAAGCCTTTGTTTAGTATCACAGCTGCGCTGAAGGGAAAAAAGGCCTCTTTGAGGGGTGATGCACGTTTTAAAAAGCTGAACCCTAGTGACTGGAAGAAAGAACATAGTGAAGCTTTTCAGAAGCTGAAGTCAGTCCTGTTAGAGTCTGTCGTACTGGCTCACCCTGATTTCAATAGGCCATTCATCTTGTCTACAGATGCGTCTTTGGATGGTTTAGGTGCTGTACTCTCACAAGTACCAGATGGTGAAACAAAAGCTCGTCCCATCGCCTTTGCTAGCAAAGCCCTCAGTCGTGCACAGACCAAGTACCCTGCCCATCGTCTAGAATTTCTGGCGTTAAAGTGTTCGGTCTGCGAGAAATTTAGCCATTGGCTGAAAGGCCACAACTTCACTGTCTGGACGGATAATAATCCATTAACGTACATTCTGACAAAACCCAAACTAGACGCATGCGAGCAGAGGTGGGTGTCTAAACTGGCCCCTTATAACTTTGGTATCCAGTATATACCTGGCAGAAAAAATATTGTTGCTGACGCATTAAGCAGACAACCTTTTGTCCATCAAAGTGTAGGCCGAAGGTTGATGTCAGAGCCATATGGTTCCCTTTTGAAAGAGTCTGAAAATATTCATGAAGACACCATCCAGGATGCTTTTAGGGCAAGTGCAAACACGTGTCATGTTAAACATTTCCACTCTGCAGCTTCAGAGCACTGTTCACTCACTTGTGCTGAAGTGTCAGCTATCTTTGATGTTCACACACAGTGGGAGGTAGGCGCAAGTGATAGAGCTGTCCAGTGGCTCACTCAAAATACCCATCAGTTCTTGTCTCCAGGTTTTAATCCACTTCCAGTGTTCTCGCTGAGTGAATTGCAAGAGAGGCAGCAAGGTGATAGGGTCCTGTCAAGAGTCCTATTCTATGTGAGTAGAGGAAAGAGACCATCCAGGCGTGAAAGAGCAAAAGAAACATTTGATGTACTCAAAACACTGAAGCAGTGGGAGAAGTTTAAGATACTTGATGGAGTATTGTACAGGGTGTCTAAAGATGTCTTGATGGGCAGGAGGAGATGGCAATATGTCGTTCCATCTTCGCTTGTAAGACAGGTCCTTCGGAGAATTCATGATGAAGCTGGGCATCAAGGTCAGAGCAGGACATTGTCCCTTGCGAGACAGAGGTTCTTCTGGGTTAGTTTAGAGCAGGATGTGCGGGAGCATGTTAAATGTTGCAAGCGATGTGTAGTGAGCAAGACACCTGAGCCTGAAGCGAGAGCTCCCCTGAAGAGCATTAAAACATCATGCCCCATGGAATTAGTCTGCATAGATTTCTGGTCTGCAGAGAATTGCAGTGGCCGTAATGTGGATGTCCTGGTCATAACTGACCATTTTACTAAGTTGGCTTGTGCTTTCCCATGTAAAAACCAGTCGGCAAGGCAAGTGGCAAAGACGCTCTGGGACAAGTTCTTCTGTATCTTTGGCTTTCCGGAAAGGATTCATTCGGACCAAGGTGCCAACTTTGAAAGTCAGCTGATACATGATCTCTTGGAAATTGCCAGTGTTAAAAAGTCCAGAACTACGGCATATTACCCAATGGGCAACGGCCATGTCTAACGATTTAATCGGACCCTGGGTAACATGATAAGGTCATTGCCACCTAGGAGTAAGCAAAAGTGGCCCCAAATGTTGCAAACCTTGTCCTTTGCTTATAATTGCACAGCCCATGAGTCAATTGGCTACGCGCCGTTCTATTTAATGTATGGCAGAATTCCCAAGCTTCCTGTGGATGTCATGTTCAAAAGTGTAGAAAGGGACTGCGTCATTGCTGATTATGATGGGTATGTGAGACGGTGAGGGACGACTTGAAGGAAGCTTTGTCTCTTGCTCAAAAGAATGCCAAAGCCAGCCAAAACCGACAAGCTGAGCTGTATAACAAGAAAACAAGGGAATGTAGAATTGAAATTGGCGACCAGGTCTTGCTGGCAAACAAAGGAGAACGTGGCCGGAGGAAGCTTGCAGACAAATGGGAATCCACACCCTACATTGTTGTCGACCTGAACCCTCAATGTTACACTTACCGCATTCGCAATGCAAATACTGGACAAGAAAAGATTGTCCAAAGGAACTTGCTTCTTCAAGCCAACTTCTTGCCGATTGAGGTGGGAGAACTAGAGCCCTCATTCAGTGATGACAGTGCTCCAGGTGACACCTGTAGCGAAGCAGCATTGAGCGATACTGTAGCACCCATACCTTTATGCAGCAGTGGAGATCGAACTGCCAGCTGGGTCGCAGAGACCACTTCAGATGATGTCTCAAATAGTGTCCCTTCTAAGTCAGAGTGTGTTGTTTCATTGGCAGTGAATCCAGATTTCTCAAAGGTTGATTCTACTGCAGTACAGGATGTATCCGCCTCTTGTGATAATGTTTCCATCCGTTCAAGTAATACAGAGACAGATTGTGACGACGTTACGTCTGAGGTAGAGAGAAATTCAGTCGAGAATGAGGTAATGCCCTCTGAATCTGTAGATTCATCTCCTAATAAGGCCCCATTTCAAGTCCGAACTAGATTTGGTAGATTTGTGAAGCCTGTGAATAGGTTAATTCAGAATATGACACAAAATGTAAAGACAGGTTCTGTCAGTGAGTTTGCAAAATCCCTGTTGTCATAAGTTGGTTGAAGCTATTTTAATGAGTCCCTTTGTGCAATTAATTTTCTTGGCCTATTTTTTTTTTTTTTTTTAATAAGGGGGATTAGAAGTTTACGAAGTCTTTGTGTAATGGTGTTTAAGGCACTTTATTAGCAAGTTGATCTTAATGGGCCTGATCAACCCATTTGGATCACTTTCTCTGTTGAGTGGGAAGCATGTGCTGCTGTGACTTGTGTACTAATTGACAGTTTGAGTTCTGTAAGGATTATAATAGATGCTCACCCTTAAGAACAAATTTTGTGAAGTTCAGGGGGGAGTATGTAGCCAAGTTAAGATTTGCAACCTAATTATTGTGAACTCCACAAAAGTTTGTTGTTTTCTATGTTTTTATGTTTATTGCATTTTGTATTATAAGATGCTGCGTATATAGTTATACCATGCGGAACCATATATGCAGCAATTGTGTCAGGTAGAGCACATATTAGCGACACATTGGATGCCTCGTGCTGCGCAGCGGCAAGTTAGATTAACTTTTGCCGCCAGAGAGGCTGGGTGTGTTGTCTCTCGCTCTGCCAATACGAGCACGAGTGAAGGGAGAGACGGTTGTGCTGTGCACAGTTTTACATGTGCTCTGTGTTTTTGCAGAATAAAAAAAGAGAAATCAGGATCGTCCTTGTCAACATTGTTTCATTAATAAAGAAAAAAAGCCACACAACCAGAGTAAAACCGCTACAACAGCACAGTGAAAAGACAGGGAAAAGCTGTTGTTACATCGTGGTATAATAGATGGAAGACAAAGTGACAAGGCTTCGATGGATAGTGGGAGAAGCTCCCGATCATCCATGTCTTCTGCCAGCGCAGCAATACGTGCACGTGCCAAAGCAGAGGCAGCCAAAACACACCTGGCGTACGCCGAACAAGAAGTTAAAGTCAAAATAGGAAAGGTCAAGAGAGATGCTGAGTTAGAAGTGCTTGTTATGCTTAGAGAAGCAGCGGCAGTGGAAGCTGAGGCAGCCGTCTGGGAAGCAGCAGATGCCATGAGAAACGGTTTGCTATTAGAGTAAGCGGGTCCATAAGAGGAAGATAAAATAGAGCGAACTAGTAATTGTATTGCTGACCATTTCAACTCGCACACAGAGAAAAAAAGATCTTCATGAAGACTGCACAATTCAATTATTGTGCCTATCGTGCCTATCAGTCATCATATGTTAATGTGACACAAGGACTAAACCTCGCAGCTACAGAGGAGCTTGACTTATTAGTAAAATGGCTCATTAAAGAATCCCGTGACCATGTCAGACGCCTACGGTCAGCATACGCGACAAATCCAGCCATGGCTCTTAAAAAGGCCTGGGAACGTCTCCAAGAATGCTACGCAGCACCTGAGATATTTTTAAAGGATTTTTTTGATCGACTGAACAGTTTCCCCAGAGTTTCAGGCAAGGAACACACAAAGCTTAGAGAACTCGCAGATTTGTTATTGAAAGTACAGTGTGCCAAGGAAGATGGATATCTTCCAGCTCTTTCCTACTTAGACACAGCACGTGGCATCGAATCAATCGTGGCCAAGCTACCTCCAAGATAAATGGGTTTCAACTGGCACAAGGAAGAGAACGGAGAACAGTTTTCTCCATTTGCCTTTTATAGCAAATTCGTAGGTTGTGAAGCACAAAGAAGAAATGACCCTAGCTTCGCCATTCCAGGTGTTAGTGGCACACCTATGAAGCCTGAAAATAGCCTTCTTAAAAGCAAAAGAAACAACATTTCGGTCCATAAAACAAACGTAGCTTCTACATACACAAGCAGCAGTCCTGTGAAAAGCTATAGTGATCCAAACAAAACATGCCCACTTCATGGCCAGCCTCACCCAACTAAACAATGCAGAACCTTCAGAGCTAAAAAGCCTAGAAAAAAGAAAAGCCTTCCTTAAAGAAAAAAGAATCTGTTTTAAAAAGCTTGCAGCTCTGTTGCTCATATGGCAAAAGACTGTTCAAATGCATTTAAGTGTATAGAATGTGATAGCACTCAACATAACACTGCTACCCCGATGGCCAACCAAGCAAAGCTATTAAAGCCTACGCCATATTGGACGACCAAAACTATAGGTCGCTGTTAAAGTCTGCATTCTTTGAGTTCTTCAAAAGATAAAGCAAGCCCTACTCTTACTACCTGAAAACGTGTTTAGGCTCAATGGAATTATCTGGAAAGAGAGCCAAAGGGTTCGTGGTTGAGGCACCATCCCCATCTTCTTAAGATCGCTAAGCATATTCCAGAGGTTGATCCTACTGCTGAGATACTCATGTTGATTAGTAGAGATATAATATGAGTGCATAAAGTGAGGTATCAAGTTAATGGACCTCACAATGCCCCTTGTGCGCAACTGCTAGACCCGGGATGGGTTCTAGTTGGAGAAATTTGCTTAGGGAACACACACAAGCCAATGGTTAACACATTCAAAACAATAGTGTTCGAAAATGGTCGACCTTCAATCTTCCAACCTTGTACAAACTTTCTGTGCCTCGAAGAAAGGGTAGATCCTGACACAGGGGCAAGGAAGAGAAAATAAAAAAACTGACCAAGCTGCAGGAGAGTTGTTAGGACGAACAGTCCTCAATCACATGGAGCATGACAACAAGCTAGCTCCTTCAATCAAAGATGACATCTTTTTGAAGATGATGGACAAAGAGGTCTACAGAAATGAGATTAACAGTTGGGTAGCTCCACTTCCCAGGTAACCGAGACAACACTTACCCAATAATCGTAAGCAAGCAGTCAAACCTTCACCTCGGCGCCCATCCTTATACACCCCAAACCAGAACTCCCATTTGTAGTAGAAGTGGACGCCTCATCCAATGGTGTGGGAGCCATCCTGTCCCAGCAACTAGGAAGACCCTTAAGCCTCCATCCATGTGCGTTCTTTTCAAAAAAATTCACCCCAACTGAAAAGAATTATGATATTGGAGATTGAGAACTGCTCGCGATTAAGATGGCCCTGGACGCATGGAGACACTGGCTAGAGGAAGCCTTGCACCAGTTCCTCGTCTTGACCGATCATAAGAACCTGCAATATTTAAGGGAGGCAAAAAGACTCAACCCACGACAAGCACGCTGGGCAATGTTCTTTTCCCGATTTAATTTCAAAATCTCCTATCGTGCAGGGTCAAAGAACCTCAAAGCCGACTCCCTCTCTCGACTACACTCCAACAGCATCACCAATGACGACCCAGTTCCAATACTCCCAGAGAAACTTTTTGTCAACCCCATCCACTGGAAGCACCCTCAATCCGTGTCAGAACCAGCACCAATCAATCCCCAGAACTGTCCCCCCAATCGCCGGTTTATCCAGGAAGTGGATCGCAATCCACTCATTCACTCAGTCCACGCTTCATTAGGCACAGGACACCCGGGAACCGAGTGTACACTCTCACTCCTGCAGGATCGCTACTGGTGGCCCAACATCGAGAAGGATGTAAGAAGATATGTTGCTGGATGTCCTGAGTGTGCAATGTCAAAAGGCCCCCAACATTTGCCTGCTGGAAAACTCGTGCCTCTGCCCATTCCACACCGCCCATGGTCACACTTGGGGGTGGATTTCATTACGGACCTACCCAACTCGGGGGGCTGTACCTGCATCTTCGACATTGTCGACAGATTTTCAAAAAGTTGTCGACTGGTCCCTCTCAAAGGTCTCCTGTCTGCCATGGAAACAGCCGAAATACTATTCAACAAAGTTTTCAGTTACTTCGGCATCCCAGAGGACACCGTATCCGATCGAGGTCCCCAGTTTATTTCTCGGGTCTGGAGAGGCTTCTTCCGGATCCTAGGTGTGACCGTAAGTTTATCATCTGGCTATCATCCCCAAACGAATGGACAGACTGAACGAAAGATTCAAGAAATTGGACGCTTCCTTAGAACATTCTGCCATGGCCATCAGGAATCCTGGAACCAGTTTCTGGGATGGGCAGAATACGCTCAAAATTCCCTTTCTACCCCATTCCAGTGTGTGCTAGCTTACCAACCCCCATTATTTCCCTGGCACGGGGAACCATCTGACCTCCCGACAGTCGACAGCTGGTTCCGAACAAGTGAGGGAGTTTGGGAAGAAGCTCACCATCATCTGTAAAGTGCTTTATGCAGACACAAGAGTAACGCCGACCGACGTCGATCCATCGCTCCATCATTCCGACCGGGAGATAAGGTATGGCTCTCGACTCGAGACATGCGTCTACGTCAGCCATGCAAGAAGCTCAACCCCAGGTATGTCGGCCCCTTCATGGTCCTGGAACAGGTAAACCCGGTCACCTACAAATTACAATTACCTCCTCATTATCGAATCCATCCCACTTTTCATGTATCACTGTTGAAAAAATACCTAGACCCTGTTGTATCATCCTCAGAGTCTGGCCCAGAAGAAGAAACACCTCCTCCTTCGATCATAGAAGATGAGGGAACCATCTACCAAGTAAGGGACATTCTAAATTCCCGTCGTCGCGGTGGTCGCCTGGAATACTTGGTGGACTGGGAAGGTTACAGTCCAGAGGAGAGATCATGGGTACCTCGAGTTGACATCCTTGACCCCACTCTGCTAGAGGAGTTTCATCACACCCATCCCGACCGCCCAGCACCAAGGGGTAGAGGTAGGCCACCACGACAGCAGAGGAGACGACCCTCAGGAGCGGGTCGTGGAGGAGGGGGTAATGTCACAATCGGGCCAGGCTCCGAATCAAGTCAAACACCACTCCCCCCATCTCCAGAGTACTAATCACCGCCACCTGATCACAATGAGGACGAACTCTCAAAAGTGCACGCCACACAACATTCAACGTCCGGGCTTGTAAGACGAAAGTGGACCGAATCTCCAGACGAGTAAGACTCGAATAAGTGTCTTAAAATTACTTACCTGTTCTCCTTGTTTCTCCTCAGAAGTGTGTTCTCCTGTTTTGTTTCCCCATCTCCGTGGCTCTGTGTGTGGGCGTGCGCACATCTCCCTCGCAGTTGTCTCAGTGTGCCCTCCGAACCGACCGTGCCATCCCCGAATCTCCACGTCAACCAGAAAAAAAAGGAGCGATCTTCCAGGCTTCCATGTAAAGTGACTACCGATAATTCCCAGTATTTATCATAGTGCTCAACCTTGAACCTACCGTGTCTGCTGAATAAATAAACATAGCTCTCTTGAAAGACTTACCCTCCTGTGTCAGTCCGATTCTGTTACAATACTACTGTATTTTTCACTGCTTATATATTTTTGCCATAGTTTCATTTGGTTTCACACAATTTCATGTGTTATTTGTGTGTGTGTGTGTGTGTGTGTGTGTGTGCAAGTGCAAGAGAGAGAGAGAGAAAGAGAGTGCGCGTGCGCTTGGGCTTATACTGTGATTTGTTCACAGTTAAAGCCTGGCTTACTACTACTAATAAAATCAGCCAACCCTGTAAACAGATGACACAACAAATTATATACTCTGAAACGTTCATTTAAACATTTAAAAATATACTCAGCAAAAAAAGAAACGTCCCTTTTTCAGGACTGTGTATTTCAACAATAATGTTAAAAAAAATCTAAATAACTTTACAGATCTTAATTGTAAAGGGTTTAAACAATGTTTTTCATGCATGTTTAATTAACCATAATCAATTAATTAACAGGCACCCGTGGAACGGTCATTAAGACCATTGAGGGCAGTGGTGGCTCAGTCAGTTAAGGCTGTGGGTTACTGGGTTACTGATCGGATGGTCGGGGATTCGAGCCCCAGCATTGCCAAGCTGCCACTGTTGAGCCCTTAGGCAAGGCCCTTAACCCTATCTGCTCCAGGGGCGCTGCAAGCTGCTCTGACCCCAGTTTCCTAGTTGGGATATACGAAAATGGGGCGGTGGCGGCTCAGTCGGTTAAGGCTGTGGGTTACTGAGTTACTGATCAGAAGATTGGCGGTTCGATCTCCAGCTCCACTAGGTTGCCACTTTTGGGCCCTTGAGCAAGGTCCTTAACCCTAACTGCTCCAGGAGTGCCGTATCATGGCTGACCCTGCGCTCCGACCCCAATTACACTGGGATATGCGAAGAAGCAATTTCCCTCAGGGATTAATAAAGTTCTAATTAAATTATCATTAAGACCTTAACAGCTTACAGAAAGTTGGCATTTAAGGTCACAGTTCTAAAAACGCAGGACAATAAAGAGACTTGTCTACCGACTGTGAAAAACACTCAAAGAAATATGCCCAGGGTTCCTGCTCATCTGCGTGAACGTGCATCAGGCATGCGGCAGGGAGGCATGAGGACTGCTGATGTGGCTAGGGCAATAAACAACACCTGCACAGGATCGATACATCCGAATATCACACCTGCGTGATAGGTACAGGATGGCCACAACAACTGTCTGCAAGAGGCAGTCCATGAGGAGGAGATGCACTCCAATACTTCAAGCAGCTGGTGGCCACACCAGATACTGACTGGTACTTTTGATTTTGAGCCTCCCTTCATTTAGGGACACTTTGTGAAACATTTTTAGTTTATGTCTTATGGTGTTGACTCTAAGTGTTCATACAAATATTTACACATTAAGTTTACTGAAAGTAAAAACAGTTGAAAGTCAAAGGACGTTTCTTTTTTTCTGGGTATATATACAAAAACATGAATATAAAAAAAATGGACTATTATTGTTAGTCAGTCCGTGGCTGTTCAGGATCAAGTTTACGGGGCTTCGTTGAACGTTGAAGCATAAACGGCTAAAGTGCCACCGGTGTGTGTGTGTTTGTGTGTGCCCCTGCATTTATCAGGTTTGTCTGAGCTGGCTTTAACACAAACACATTTGCGCGGCGGCAGGACAAAATAACCCATCTTAGCACCATCTAACAGTCAGTATAAGGAGAAGTACATTCTCCATTGAGATTCCACTGCTCCTAAGTTTGTCTTTTAATGAAGTTCTAAGAAAACTAAGAAAAAATATTTTGGGTCACTTAAGCACAAAATAGCATGGGCGCAAATTATCAAAACTTTAATTGTCATTTTCGCAAACATGATTTTCTAACTTGGCATATATAAATATTCAGACATACTGAATTTAAGAATGCACCCCTAGTAACCTAAAACACACACACTTAAGATGTGCACATTCACACCTCAGACCGTCTTTTGTCTTGTAAATGAGGTTATCCTAATTCACCTTCCAATCCCCCCCAGCGCACATACTCTTTGTCTGTACTGTACACTGTTGCTATGTTTTTTAGGGCACTTGGTTATACAGAGTACTTTAATGTATAAAACACTTACTTCCTGGTTTGTTTTATTTTAAATGTAGCTTATTACCTTATTTAACAAAATAAACAATGTTATCACTATGTTAATTATTAACCGATTGGTGTCTTTTAATTAAGGACAAAAACAGACCCTGTGCTTGTGTTTAGGACTGCTGAAAAGCTGTGTTCATAGGTTTAATCAACGATTTACAAGACAACAGTTAAAGCATTTGTGGATGGAGAGATACTTGTGTGCGCTTCTGCATTTTTTTATTGGCTTTAATACAAACATTTGCGCAGACAGGTCTAAAGAATACACACAGAGCAATTAGCACCATGTCATAGTTGTCACATCTGTGCCACCACAGTCCGGGGGAGTGAGATCCGGTTCCCCGGATTATTAAGCCGAAGCTTTGTCTCCCCCTAGTGTGTCTACGCTGGTATGTCTTTACTTAATCACAAATCATGTACACCTGTGTCTCTCCCCTGTGTGTCCTTATTTAAACCAGCCGAACCCGTAGTGTCTTGTCCGTTCACTGTTGTTCACATGTTTGTTTTCTACGTGCTGCTCACACCTCACCGCCATCTCCTATTTCCTCCTCAGGAATAAGCCGAGTCTGCAGGATCGGGGTAAGGCCGGTAGTGAACCGGCAGCAAGGCCAAGGTCACGGTTAAGTCGCCAGCCAAGCGCAGCGCAGGACCCGTGTGACGTCCCATTATTTTGACTAGAGATCATGACAATAGTCAGTATTCTCCACTGAGGTTTCTCACCTTCCACTCCTTCTAAGTTTGTCTTTGCTCTTTTGATGGAGTTCCTAAAAACCCCCCAAAAAATTATTTATACTGAGAAAAAATTATGGGACACATAATCACAATATGATCAAGTGTTTAACTGTTGTTTTCATTTGTTTCTATGACCAGTAATAATAATAATTATTATTATTAGCCCAACTCTTTGACTATTTAAAACAAAGTTGTCTCCCATTTTTTGCCATTTAAGTAGTTGTTTTTTAAGTAAATGTTTTTTTTTTTTAATACCCAAACAATCCCCCAAAAATTAAAACACGGACACATGACTTTAGAAATAAAATGCATTCTTCCAAAACTAGTTAAAGTTAAAACAGTAATTTTTATGAAACGTGAATACTTTTATTTTTGCTTAAAGGTCATTAAAATACCAGAATAATACCAGCTGCTTATCAGTCTCTATCTGGTTCTTTTATATTAAAACAATTAATCTTAAAATCAATTTTAAAAACTATTAAGGATGGAACAGTTTAAGTCTTTGTTTCCCCCAAAGTATCAGACGTTTTGCAATTCTATGTTTAGAATATAGACCTGACTAAACATCATTCTACAGCTGTTGCACTGTGATGTCATTCCTACTACAGCTCCTTCAAAAGCTTGTTCAGGCTCCAAAAGGCCAGCCGTCACCCGTCTGGGCCCCATCCTCCACAACGGAACTCTGCTTAAAAAAAACAGGATAATTTAGTGAAGACAAAGATAAATAAACTTTACAGAATATCCAGTTGTAATAAAAATAAAATATATTAAACCTACACCACAGAGTGTGAAAAAATATTGTTTTGGGGAATTCTGGAAGGTAAATAAACTGTGCTAATGTTAACCATTGAACTTTGTTAGCGTTAACCACTGTCTGTCTGTATTATCGTCTGCATTAAATTACCCGAAAATTTACTTAATGCTCTTTTCATTAAGTAAGTAATTAAGTTTTTATCCAACTCGTTAACTAATAGTCCTATCTTACCTATGCGGTTTGACTCATGGTGAGATGCGGAGTTAGGCACCGTGAGACGCCGCAATTGCCCGCTGACGTTCTGCTGGCATTCTGCAAAGTTCTGTAAGGACCGCAAGCTTCCGCGAGGACTGGCAAAAAAAATAAACGTTGAATTTTTCACGCGTAAAGATGGAAACATACTCACAGCACCAAAAACTTGCAGTGAATCATGATAAACCGTACTTATGCGTAGGTGAGATAGGGGTATAAGCGCTCGCGCTACCGTGGAAAGGCAAAATGGGTAAAATATAAACCTGGTTATGAGCGTTTAGCTCGCTAGCTCTTGTACATCTATCCTTAGCTTGTGTTCCTCATGAACTGTGTCACAGAAATAACCTGCAGATTACGTTTTACCTAAAGAATAAATAAATCCCTGCAACAAAAATCCCTTCTCTGGCCAGGCGGGGAATTGCAAGGGATTTTTGTTGCAGTGCTCCCTCACTTTTGCTATGCAACCTTCAAGCTACCCAACTGACCAGGCAAAAATAGCATACATTATCTCCCTTCTTTCTGAACAGGCTTTGCAGTGGGCGAAGTCTATCTGGTCACACAAAAGATCCCTGACTACTTCCTATGACCGTTTTTTTAGACCATTTCCGTGAAGTTTTTGAGTGCACAGACAGCGTAGGGTCGGCCGATGAGCAACTTTACCACCTAAAACAAGGGGATCAAACAGTACAAGATTATGCACTGCATTTTCAAACGTTAGCTGCCTCAAGTGGGTGGAATGAACAGGCCCTTATCACCACTTATCAGCAAGGGTTGGAACCCAACTTATGGCTCATGCTAGCACCCCACGATGATTCTCTGGGACTAGAACAATTCATACAGCTCTCCATTAATTATGCGCCACGTCTCACCTCTTGTCACCCTCGTAGAGCTTCTCTCCAACCACGCACAACCAGCTAGACTCCCCGATTCTGGAGTGAAACCCATGCAGCTGGACAGAGGGCTTATCTTCACAACAGAATGACAGAGACGGCTGAACCAGAATCTATGTTTGTACTGCGGCAACTCGGGGCACCTTAGACGTGAGTGCCAATCAGACCTCCTCGTCCTTTGGTGAGTGCCTTTTCTTCTGCTATCAAAAAATTACAACCCCTCACCACCACTGTGAACCTTACTGCCTCCCATATTACTTTTTCAGTGGCCATTCTCCTCATTCAGCTGGCAACTTTATCTCCGGAAACCTGTGTAGATACCTCCAGCTCAAGACTACCCAGACAGAAAGACTCTATTAGGTACAAGCCATAACAGGAAGACCCTTGTCCAAAAAATCTGCATGCCTGTCTGCCAGACCCGTCACTCTCCAAGTCGGCTTACTACATCAAGAAGAAATCACGTTTCTTGTTTTAGAGGAGTCCACCACCAATGTGGTTTTAGGATGACCCTAATTAGTTAAACATAACCTTATCATTTCTTGGCCCACAGGAAAAATATTTAAGTGGGGATGAGCGTGCTCTGCCCCAAATAAGCCACCCATTTACCACCAGATCGTCGATGGGACTGCGCAATCGACCTACTCTCTGGAGAACCACTACCTCAGGGATGCATCTACCCATTCTCTATCCCGGAAAGTAAGGCCATGAAAGAGTATTTTACGAAGGCGCTACAACAGGGTTACATTCATCCATCCACTTCTTTGGCTGCATCCAGTTTCTTTTTTGTGGCCAAAAAGGATGATGGGCTTCGGCCGTGTATCGATTTCCACATCCTCTACAAAGCCACCGTCAAATTTCGTTACCCATTACCCCTGGTTCCAGCTGCCTTAGGAAGTCTCAGGGAGGCCACTATTTTCACCAAGTTAGATCTCCGCAGCGCATACAATTTGATTACGATCCGAAAGGGGGGACAAATAGAAGACGGCATTCATAACACCCACGGGAAATTACAAATATTTGGTGATGCCCCCCAGCCGTCTTCCAAAATTTTATGCACGAGACCCTCTGAGACTTTTTACATGTCTTTGGCATTGTTTACATTGATGACATTTTGATATTTTCCAGATCCGAGGTAGAACACCGACAACACGTCGTGAGTGTAACTCCAGCGACTACGTAAATCCCAACTCTTCCTCAAAGCAGAGAAATGCTCATTTCACCAGACCTCAGTAAAATTCCTTGGATACGTCATGGGGCCGAATGATGGATGAGGAGAAAGGGTCCACCATTTCCACCTTGCCTACACCAACTACCATCAAGGAGTTGCAGCATTTTCTGGGTTTTGCTAGCTTCTACAGAAGATTTATCACAAATTATAGCAATATTGCTTGCCCACTAACTTCCCTAACTCTGTGGTAAACTCAGATCCTTGAAATGGACCTCAGAAGCCACATCGGCTTTGCAACAACTCAAACAAGCCTTCTGCTTCACCCCAATCCTTGTACATCCAGATCCAGAACTCCCATTTGTGGTAGAAGTAGACGCCTCAACCTCAAGTGTGGGAGCTATCCTCTCCCAATAACAAGGGAATCCAGCAAGACTTAATCCATGTGCCTTTTTCTCACAAAAATGCAGATGATCTAGATGAAGTGACGAGCAGCATGGGTACTATTTTTACCAGTACATTAGACACTGTTGCTGCCATCAGATTAAAAAAAGTCAGAGATAAAACACTTGCTCCTTGGTACAATAGTCATACTCGCGCCCTAAAGAGAGCAACCCGTAACCTCGAGCGAAAATGGAGAAAAACTAAATTAGAAGTTTTTCGAATTGCGTTTAAAGACAGTATGTGCAGGTATAGACAGGCTTTAAAAACTGCTAGGACCAAACATCTTAGCCAACTGACAGCAAGAAACCAAAACAATCCCAAGTTCTTATTTAATACAGTGGCTCGCCTAACAAAACCTAAGATGCCTGCAGAGAGTACTCCACAACATTTTAGTAGTGAAGATTTTTGTGGACTTCTTTAATGAAAAAATCGATAGCATAAGGAAGAAGATAACGGAGGTTTAACCTCTAATAGCATCTCATGATCTAGTTCAGCCTAAAGTTTTACATTTAGTTTTTCAGTGCTTTACAGGTGTAGGACAGGAAGAGCATTATAAACTTATCACCTCAGCTAATTCAACAATGTGCCTGTTAGACCCAATCCCAACCAGATTTTTGAAAGAAGTGATGCATACGGTTGGAGAGCCACTTTTAAACATAATTAATTCTTCATTATATCTAGGTCACGTCCCTAAACCTTTCAAGTTGGCAGTTATTAAGCCGTTTCTTAAAAAATCTAATTTGGACGCAAATGAAATAACAAATTATAGACCGATTTCAAACCTCCCCTTTATATCAAAAATATTAGAAAAAGAAGTATCAGCTCAAATATGCACATACTTGCAGGAAAACAACATCCTTAAAGAATTTTTGTCAGGTTTCAGGCTCCTTCATAGTACAAAAACTGCACTAGTTAAGATTGCAAATGACTTGTTTTTAGCTTCGGACCAAGGCTGCATCTCAATACTAGTCTTGCTTGATCCTAGTGCTGCATTCAACACTATAGATCATAATATTCTCATAGATCGCCTACAAAATCACATAGGTATTCAAGGACAGGCATTAAAATGGTTTAGATCATACCTGTCTGATCGATACCAATTTGTAGATCCAAATGGAGAAGTGTCTAGTGTAATGGCAGTGAAATATGGGGTCCCACAAGGGTCAGTTTTAGGACCTCTGCTGTTCTCAATATACATGCTTCCCTTGGGTAACATCAGTAAAAGACATGGGATTAGTTTCCATTGTTATGCTGATGATACCCAATTATATATATCTTAACAAAACCAGACGAAATACCTAAGTTGTCTAGATTAACCGAGTGTGTCCAGGACATAAAAGATTGGATGACCAATAACTTTCTTTTACTAAACTCAGACAAGACAGAGATATTACTCATCGGACCAAAAACCAGCACACAACAGCTTTTACAATTCAGCCTGCGTTTAGAAGGATGGATTGTTACTACTAGCTCAACAGTAAAAGACCTGGGCGTAATATTAGACAGTAACTTGTCCTTTGAAAATCATATTTCCAATATCACAAAAACAGCCTTTTTCCATCTTAGAAATATCGCCAAACTTAGGAGCATCTTATCCGTATCTGATGCAGAAAAGCTAGTTCATGCATTCATGACCTCAAGACTGGACTATTGTAATGCATTACTAGGTGGTTGTCCTGCATCCTCAATAAACAAGCTTCAGTTAGTCCAAAATGCAGCCGCCAGGGTTTTCACCAGATCCAGAAAATATGATCATATAACCCCAATATTATCATTCCTGCACTGGCTACCTGTTCAGTTTAGAATTAATTACAAAATAGTATTACTTACATACAAGGCTTTAAATAGTTTAGCTCCCACATACCTAATCAGTCTTCTGATACGCTATAATCCACCACGCTCCTTAAGATCACAAAACTCTGGACTTCTTGTAATTCCCAGAATTTCAAAAGGGGGTAGGACTTTTTCATATTTAGCTCCAAAACTTTGAAATAGCCTTCCAGACAGTGTTCGGGGCTCAGACACAGTTTCCCAGTTTAAAAGTAGACTCAAGACGCATCTCTTTAATCTGGCATACGCGTAACTCATTCCATAACTTCATACTTCAGTACATCTATCCTGAATGGCAACTACGCTAATTTTCTTTATCTGTTCTGTACTTTTCTACCCATCCCGAGGCATCTGGAGATTGTACCAGCTTCAGTAGACAAAGGCCAACCCTGCGAGGATCCTGAGGCATCCAGAGAAGGACCAGCTCCAGCTGGATTCTGCCTTATTATGGTTGGAGCTACACATCCTGCTCCTGTGCTCCCAGTGATCCAGATCCCATCTGCCCTCTGCACCTACTGACTCATCCCTACAGTGGTTACTCAATCGGAATGTAGGTTCTACCGTCGCGGCGCTCGGCGGTACCGTTTGGCTTTGTGCGTTTGCTGGCTTTTACCGCTGAGTGGTGCTATACAACTACAGACTGACGCCTCATGCCTTAGTTCATTCTCTGCTGGATTAATGAGAAACGGAGTTTTAGAACTGCACGTAGTAGCAGATAAAATCAAGTAAAACATTGTAGTTAAACAAATTTATAATCACAGAACTAAAATTACAGTACAAATGTAGAATTCAAATTAAATTAAATCTTATTAGGATCAAATATAAACAAAATAAATGTTAATACAGTGAGCCTTTGGATTTTATCACGTGTAATTAGAAAAGACGCGTGTAGGGTTTTGTGTCGTCTTATATCTTGTGTTCTTTAAATTTGTAGTAGAATTATTAACTGAAATAAATGACCATAAAATTATAACATTGTCAGGATGTTCTACTGCGTCAGCTGATGTTGGTCATTCTGCCCTGCTTGTGTTTTTGCGTTATTATAAGAATGAAATGCAGTAGGCTGTTATGATCTGTAACGGATTCAACCCACGTTGCACGGGCGGCACCATAAAGCACGGACACGAGGCGAGGTCTTAAGGGAAAAGGGTAATTTATTTAGGTAAAATGGGGAAGGAAAGTGTTGAAGGAGGAAGAATGGAAAGAATGGGATAAAGGTTGTGCATGTGCAGTTCCAGGGGCTGTGCCACACTGGCATGCGGGCACACAGCTGACGCTAAGTGTTGGTGCGCGGAGTGGCAGAACTGAGCACACGGAGGGAGCGCTTCTCCCGCTGTCGATGGCCGGCGCGAGTCCTCGCTGACGTAAAAACTTATCACAAATGTCCTCGCAGCCTTTTCCTCTTCGGTAGCGGGGCTGCGAGGGCGGGCACGGTGCGGGAGTGAAGATGCCGCGGGAGCTCGTGCAGCTCTTTCTCGCGCTGTCCTCAGCGCGGAGATCAAAGGGCGGAATTCTAGTGTCCTTGTTTAAAGTCCCTGGGGCGCGTCACATCGCCCCACTGACATGCTTCTTTCATATTCTCCATCACATCACATCACGTACTTCCCAGACCTCAGACAAAACTCCGCGCCTTGCTTTTATAATGCGGAGCAAGCCCGAGACCATATTAACGTTAATTATCGCTAGCCGGCACGAATAGGCGGCTCCGTCCCTTTGCTGCCTATTCAGGGAGCCTACGGAGTGAGCGAGTAGCGATAGTAGATTTGGGCGCACGCCTATCACAGACGCAAGCCGTGGCAGATCATCATAATTGTCTTCAACTTGTACTTCATAAGGTTTTCCGAGCGGTGGTACAGCGCAACGGGGGTCATTATTTACTATTAAACATTAAACGAATTTACAAAACTTCATGCGTGCGATTAAGCGCTGATTCTACGTAGGAAAGTAAAGAAGAGGGTCCTGATGCTCAACATTCCGAAGACCAAACCCCATTTAAATTAAATTAACAAATATTGCAAGTAAATAACAATAGCCCACATTTAAAAAAGCATTTTTATTTAGATTATAAAAAATAATCCTGCATCTATTTTAGGTGTTCCAGCTGCCACTGTTCTAGAATTCAAATTAAATCAAATCTTATTAGGATCAAATTTTAGCACAATAAATGTTAACACAGTGAGCCTTTAGATTTTATCACTTGTAATTAGAAAAGAAGCGTGTATGGATTTGTGTCATCTTATTTTTTGTTTTCTTTAAATTTATAGTAGATTTATTAATTGAAATAAATGACCATAAAATTAAAACAGTGTAAGGACGTTCTACTGCGTCAGCAGATGTCGGTCTTTCAGCCCCGCTTGTGTTTTTGCGTTATTATAAGAATGAAATGCAGTAGACTGTTATGATTTGTAACTGGTTCGACCCATGTTACCCAAACGACTCAGTTCAGATGTAAGTAAATGGATAGAAAGTAAATGACTTTGCTGTGTGAGGGAGGTGCTAATGATTTGGTCGGCTCTCTGTGTGTGTGTGTGTGTGTGTGAGAGAGAGAGAGGGGTGTCGCAGTGGTTGATTATTCAGTAAAACAAAGGCTCAGCTGAAAAATGTTAGGCACATCAGTCACTTAACCCCCAATAAAAGGTATTTAGTTGTAATATAACAGATGCGCACTGAATACCAAACCTAAACCAGGCACAAGGATTAATAAAACAAGATAGCCCCCATACCCGTTTTTTTTTTAAATAAAAATACCAAAGAAGATTATTGTGTCTAGACGGATTAAAAACAATGCAATTTACGCTATTATAAGGAAAATAACAAGTTCTTCCATTCCAAGGATTAAAAAGGCAACAATGTTAATTTTAGAATCTAGAATCCAGAAGATTAAAATTACACAAATTTAAATCACTGAAAGTCAGCCTCAGATTCAAAAGGTTTTTAAAGTGGGGAGAAGTGCATTTCAGTTCCTCTGAATGTATAGGTGAGAACAGCCGATTCACACCTGGGGAGGGTGGATAATTTGTATTTGAATGTTGTCTGGCATTGTAAAGCACTATAGTGACACTAAAAGAACAACCCAGGATTAATAGGAATTATTATACTGCATAATTATTATTTAGCACAAAAAAATTCCTCGCGCTCGGAAAAACTATGCGTGCGGTTGAGCTCTGATTAGACTATAGGAAATTAAAGCGGAGGGTTTTTATTTAGACTATAAAAAAATAACCTGCGTCTATTTTTAGGCGTGTCAGCTGCCACTTTTTAGTTAGAAGTTTTCAATACAAATCTTATAATGCCCACATGACATGACAGAATAAAGGCATGGCTTATTATGTTCCCGGGCTTGCACCCCGCGCTATAAAATACTTAGGGTTTGTTGGGTTACAGTGGATTTTACTACGCGGTGTAACTTTTAGCGCTGACTCTGCCTTCCGCGGATGGCCAGAACGGCCCCTCCCACCTCTCGCTCCTTTGAAGTCCCCGGGGTGCGTTTCATTTGCCCCACTTGCATGCCGCACTTCCGCGTTGTTGCACGCGTGTTGCATACACAGAGCGTAGTAAAATCCACTTTAACCCAACAAACCCAGAGTATTTTATAGCGCGGGGTGCAAGCCCGGGACCATTAGCAACGATAGCTCACCAGTCGTGTGTAATTCTGCGGTCCCGCTGCTTCGCATGTCTGAAGGGAAGGACGCCTAACTAGTGAGCAAGGAGCGATATTGATTTGGGCGCACGCCGTGACAGGCTGAAAAAACTGTTGTCAGATTAATGTGCAAAAACTATATAATAAAACTATATAAGACTACATGGCCTTTATAAGACTCAACTTTTATTTAAGCGCACTCACAATAACGAAAAAACTTAATGATTTTGTAAATGTTTGAAAGCAAATAAGGTGCACTGTTCTGTATTGTTTTTGGTGAACTTAAGCGCGTCAGAAAATAAACGCAAACGTTCTTTTAAATGGTCAGTCAGTCCGCTTGCCGTTTTCCCGACGCATCCATAATCAAACTTCATGGAAAACTTCATGAGTGCTGATTTAGACTATGGAGTAAATTAAAGAGGAGAATCACGATGCCGAATCGAAGTCCTGAGCCCAAACCTCATTTAAATTCTATTAAATAAAATTAACAAATATTATAAGTAAAAAAACAATAGCCCATGTTTAGAAACCGTTTATAAATTCTTTTTCGACATGAGTTGGCCCGGTGTTATGCGCAGAGCGCCGGGAGATTTCCTGAAGTTTCGAAATCGCTGGGCATTTTTTCTAAATAGATGCTATCTTTAATAACTGATGGAGGTTTTGAGCTGTATACACACGCATTCCTGCCTAAACAACTCTTAAAACTACACCTGTGACACAATAACAGTTATATTTCGAACATTCTGCAGGCTGATATTTGGAGAAACGAAAGAATAATGAATAAACCAGTTGTTGGGTCAAAATAACCCAACCAGGTGTTCATTTGTAAACTACATCTCATATGAGCCAACATGAGCAACCCAACAATGTGTTTAAAGTACCTAATAATCCAGAACTTAAATAACAATAAACAGATAGAGATACGCTGTATAACAGTCACTATTGTATTTACTGCAACGAGCGAAAATGTCACTTTGCGCCACCTGGCGACCATTTTACGAATGACTTTAAAATGCAACTGATTTATTTTGGCAGCTGACGTTTTTACACGGCGGTGAGCGCGACGGTAATAACCATTCCAATTGATCAACTACTGTATGTTGAACTGGACTTCATGGTAATTAAAAAAAAATTCTGTTATATTGTACTTTCAGCTGAATAACACACATGGTGTTATATCATCTCTATCTGTTATCACCCAAATGAGGATGGGTTCCCTGTTGAGTCTGGTTCCTCTCAAGGTTTCTTCATATTGCCATCTCAGGGAGTTTTTCCTTGCCACTGTCGCCGTCACCCTTGGCTTGCTCATCAGAGAAATTTCATTCATTCATCTTATTATTATCTAGACACATTTTTCTCACACATACACAATTTATTATATATATATATATATATATATATATATATATATATATATAACCCCCCTCCCTACACACACTAGTCTCTTCAGGGTTTTTTTTTTTTTCTAATAAATAATAATCATCATGGTTTTTATGTTGTTTTTGTCCAGCAGTGAATAATTATTTGACCGCGATTGGCTGGAATGTGGTTATAAATTCATGTTTGAAATAAAGCTGCTCACATGGCACACACTTTCACTTTATAAAAGACAATGTGAACAGCTTGATTTCAGTCATAAACTACATCATAAAGAGAACTTTTAATCTACAAAAATAAAATAGTGAGTAACGTTACTGCAACAATGTTTTGGATTTGTGTTATCAAAGCTTTTCCAAGTTTTCAAGATTTTTCTAATTAAGGAAATAATTATTTTTTTCGATCATTTCTGACACCTCATGAATGCAGTATTTAAATTTTACTAGCGATCATGTGTGTTGATGAATCTGATGCTTATTACAACTGCGTCATTCAATCTGCAGTTTAGGCATTTAAGTGGCACCGAAATGAGGCACCGACATTTGCGTTATTTCGATCTGGTACATACTGGTTATATAGGTATAGGTTTTCGGTACCCAACCCTAATAAAGAGTGGCAACATTTGGCACACATAAAATCAATAATATAACAAACCTCCCAAGCTGTGTTAGAGAGGCAGCCTGTTTGGCGTCTTCATTTTCACTAAACTGAAATATATGCTCACTGTATAAACATTGCCTTTTGCACAGTGAAAGTGCATTTGATGTGAGCAGCTTAATTTCAGTCATAATATATTCAGAACACATAGCATACTAAACACATTCAAAACACATACAAAACACATAGCATATTATAATGAGGTTATTATCATATTGTTAACACCCCCTTAATAGTTATCGTCAGTAGCAATATTTAAATTTCCTTAAGGCTCAGTGGAACATTGTTAAATTCCTTAACGGCTGGTTATTAAAATGTTGATATGTCCAAAATATGTTCTCAATTCTCTTATTGCTTATGTTAAAATGTGCTGTTAAGTCATTTTCTTGTCCTTACGAATTTGTTTCCGTAGTTAACTATGCTTGAAAAATTAAATGAAAGAGCCTGCAAGGACTTCATAATTTTAAATCAGGAGATGCCAGGAGAGGTCGGTAGATAATTCAGCTCAGTGGAACGGGAGCCAAAACAAACTAAAATTACCGATTTTGGTGGCTAAATCACCCTTTTTTTATTTGATCATTGTGAGCATCATGAATCTGTAGAATACCCATCACACTCTCCTACCTGTTACGAGCCCTACAGTCTAGGGTTAGAAAGGACCAGCAGCATTTTTAGAGACATGCCGCAGAAGTAAGAGATCCCAACCAATCATCCACAAAAGGCTTGTCAGATACTTAAAGTTAATAGATTAATGTTTAATTTGCTAAAATGTGATTTTACATACAATTAGGAATCATGGCATAATACAAAGACAATCTGGTGCTGGTTTAGCTGGTGAACCAGCATAACTTTGCTAATAAGTTCACTAACAATGTACACTCTAAAAAATGATTCTGTGGCCTCGTAAATTTCACAGTCATAAAAAAGTTATGTCACATTCATGATTGTTTGAGTTAGACAAATAAAAATAAATGCCTAAAAAAACAACTATTAGTTTTGTCTTAAATTTACACTATAATTTAAGTTTACTTCACTAGTAAAAATCAGCATTTGACTAACTGACTTATATTTTTAACATGCACTTAATATTTTTTTATACATTTCAATCAAAATATCTGTTAATGGAGTAATTGTACTGATTAGTTTCAAGAACTACAATTATAAATTATTCCAACTCAATATTCTTTATGTTTAACAACAAAAACTTAAATAATTTAGTAAATTGCCCTGTGCAAGTGCTCATGGGAAATCTGGTGTAACATCAGAGACAAGAAGTCTGTGAGGATGTGAGAATGGACATGAAGCTCCTGGAACATTCTGGAACACTCCTTACAAATCCTGGTGAGTAAACAGCTAACACAAGTTACTGTAATAATGACTCTGTCTGCCTGCACACACAACTTTATAGGGTGTGAGTTACTGTTCTGAATCCTTTCACAGCCGAGCTCCAGAGCTAACGATAGCTACCAACATGCCAGTACTGGTGTTCATTGTAATTTTGCTTGTTTGTTCCAACCACCAAACTGCTCAGCTAAAGCGCGTTTAATACAGACACTTAAAATCTGGTGTAAAAGGAGAGATTTAACACCGAGCAGCGGCGCGTGCATGTCCGGGTTTCCTTCGGGTTTCTCGGTGTAACCGGCTGCGGTTGTGCCGCAATATTTGAATTTCTCCCACCAAATGCGGTGATTTTGCGCAGCCAACCGCCACTGTGGCGAGGATAAAAAAAACTAGCGTGTTCAAATAATTAACGCATTTGTAACGGTCCATCTCACACACTGAATCACGAGTCTGCTCGGTCATTCCGACACTTTAAGGAAGAAACTCAGAACAAATCCGGTTTAAACAGCAGAAATGAGGTGCAGTGTCCGGGTTCTGGTACTGTTTTCTACGTTACTGTATATGAGTATTTTTAACATGTTTAAACACTGAGCACGCAGCGGCAGATGTTATAAATAAATGTGCTAAGTACTGTACTAGTAATTAAAGCTATAAAATATAAAGATTTAGTGAAAATACAACATTTCTCTCATAATTAGAATTGGGAGAAAGTAATATAAAATTAAAATATTGAAGTGAAACATTATGTATGTTCTGATATGTAAGTAAAAGGAACTAAAACTGTTTGATTTAGTGTGTGTGTTTGTGTAAAACATGTTACATATTTTCTATATCTCTTTCACAGCACCAAGAACACTAATGAGGAGAAGTTGAATAGAGATAAAACAGGAGGTAAATGTCAACTTTTTTAATGTTACAGAAGTATTAAATGTGTAACCATTGAATCAAAGATAGAAATTACAACAAGACTATTAGTCCAAAAAGTATGTATTTGAACGGAAGTACTATTTTATCAGTCTGGTAGACTTTATATTAACAGTCACACTTGTACTTACTTGTATACTATTGTTCCTTTTTCAGGTGCCAGCATTATGGGATGGCGGTGTAAGCTCTGCACATTTGCCGCATCATTAAAAGGAATTTCGATCATTATGGAGTGAAGCATGGTACTGTTGGTCATGGATATTTAGTGTCCTGTCTTCATTTAGACTGCCATTGCTTCTTTAAGACCTGAGAAGGTCTGCACACACATTTGTATGGATCCTACAGTTTGCAGGAAACTGAAGTGTGAAGGTATGCAATCTTTCAGATGTAAAATGTGACTCATTAGATTCTAATACAAAAGTCTACTTTCCACATGTTAACTGTATAATACTTGTGGCAGAAGTATTGTTTCTGAAACTGTTTACTAATAACATAAATTCAGCTCTTTGTTTATGATCTTGTTACATGCCATTTATTAAGTAAACCAGGTTGAGTTTAGACTTCATGTCTTGTCAAATTTGGCAAATAAATGTTTAATTAAAATGAAAATGTGTGTATTGTTTCGTTCATTCAGTTAAAATATTTAGTAAATGTAGCACATTTGTTTGTTTAAATAATAGTATAATTTTCATTATCTTCTACCTTCCATTTCAATTATATCTACTCAATTATTTTACTCATTTTCACTTTGCATTAACTTCTGATTTTCATTACATTTACTTAATTTTGTACATCATTGTACCAAATATAGTTATTCAGGTCTACTTATTTTTTTTACTGACTTGTACTCAACTCATGCAGTATATTTTACATGATTTTTCATATTTTTTTATATTTGCTCAATATTTTTAAGTGTAAAAATGTTTCACCAAAAAAATTGAGTACAGCACAGTTTTATTTTTTAAAGTGTATAACTATTTTTACTGGGCCACCAAAAAGGTTTTTCTATTTAAAATTGGTTAAAATTTTCACTCGTTATCTTGTATTTTAATAGCTAGTACTGAAAATTATGTGTGATGTTAATACATGGACCATGTAGTGATATCTTTAAATGCATTTACATACAAGAGACAGTAATGATCTATTTACTAAAAACATGTAAATACAGTATTTTCTATTTATTGAATATCTTATGGGTTGTCTAAAAACACAACATTTTTTTATATATAAATGCACTGGCAATAAATGCATATTTAAAAAAATTAATCAATTAAAAACACTCAAAACAGAAAAATAAAAAAACAGGATAAGCTTGACCAACAATCATACGTTTTGTTTTGGTGCTGGTATGCATGGGACCAGCATCAATAAGGTAATATCACATCATATGTAATAAATATTTTTTTGTGCTGTATCAATCTGTGCTGTTGAAATTTTTCTGCTAAAACCATAGTTGAGCCTGTAAATATCCTTTGTAAATGCTTTACAAAACATAAATAGTCCTCACTTTAGATTAACTGACAACAATAGTTAATTAGCAAATACCAAATGATTTTTAGATACTGTACCTGAATAAATCATGATTTGAAGCAGTGATATGTGTTTATAAAGTACTTGTTAACAGATGTCTAAACAATGAGGTGTATATTTAAATACTTTATTAATCTTTTATTTATACTTTCTAAACAATCTCACCACTCACAACCACTCACAACCTCTCAATAACAGGTTTATATGAAATTTAATGCTAATATCAATTAATCATTAATAAAGCATCTTAAATGCAATTATCAAAGACATTATAGATATGCTTTGTGATCAGTACTAAAGTAGTTATAACAGCATTTAGAAAGTGGTTGCTAATGCCAACTAATGTAGAAGCACTGATTTCTACATGATGAACTAAATATTTACTCATGCTTAACTAATGTTTCGTAGTGTGCAGCTATTATACAATGTTATAAAGTGTTAATAAATAAATGTGGATAAAGTTTACTGGTATTACTCTACTGTGAGATTGTGTAATTCAAAATAAAGTGTGTAGTGTTTTGTGTAAAATCCCTGCACATTTCTCAGTCATCTGTCTCACTAGCACAAAATCCAGCTGCAAAAACACAGATCAATTTAACACAAGTAATAGATAAGAACATATTAAAATTAAATATTAAACATGATCTCTGTAACTGTAGTATTACAAAGTTCTCTCTGTGAGAAATATAAAATAGTTTCCACTGTATATTTCTGCTACTTAATCTGTGAGAAATAATTTCAGTGCTTTGAGTATGATTTTGTAATAAAAATACATTTGTATGATTGACTTTCCTCAAAACTTTATGTCTTTTCCCCATGTCTTTAAGTTTTCTCTAACACTGCTGGGTCGAAATGTATGTTTTATTTAAAAAAAGTTAATTAAATAAATCTATTAATTACTAAGACTAAAATCTCTCCAGATCATGACAATGTAAACTTAAAGAGTTCACAATTACTGAATGCTTTGTGTGTGTTTTATAAGAACAAACAGGCAATAGGGGTTATCAAGTGAACAAGAGATTCAAAATGGGGTTAAAGGCGCCCTCTGGTGGAACAGTGTGAGCTGTTACAGTGTCCATAGACCTATTAATATAATTTTTATTCGTTAACAAGCAGCTTTAAAATATATTCAATTTGATCACTGGAATTACAAAACAGAGGAATAATAGTTAATAATGCTTAATTCATTCATTAGTGTGTCACCAAAAATGAAGCAATTATCATATTGTTAACACCTCCGTAATAGTTCCTTATAGTCAGTAGCATAATTTTAATTCATCTTTATAATGGTACTGTTGTTATTGGTTTCATTATCATTTATTTAGGTCTCAGTAAAAGATTGTTAAATGGCTAGTTATTGAAATGTTATGTCCATAACACGTCCTTATTTCTTATATTGCTCATCAAAATGCGCTATAGAATCATTTTCATGTCCTTACGAATTTGTTTCCATTGGTAATGGCTCGATGGTGGGGTCACTAAACTTGAAAAATCACCCGAACCGATAGAGACAGCAAGGACTTCAAGACTTCAGGAGAGGTTGGTATCTAATTCAGCTCAGTGGAATGAAGGCGTTATTGTCTAAAAACGTAGAGATTCTGGATAAATAATCCTTTTTTCATCAATCTCTGAATTTGTGGAAGACCCATCACACTCTCCTACCTGTTACAAGTCCTACAGCCTGGGGTTAGGAAGGACCAGCAGCATTTTTAGAGCCATGCTGTGGAGGTCAGAGATCCCAACAAATCATCTCCAAAAGGCTTTTCAGATACTTAAAGTTAATTTAGTGATGTTTAATTTATTAAAATGTGATTTTACATACAATTAGGAATCGTGGTATAATACAAAACAGATCAGAAAAATCTGACAGAAAGGCTGGACAAGGATGGTGCTGAAGGAAACAACAAATGAAAACTAAAGTTCGGCTTAACCTACTCTCACAGTTAACATGTAATTTTAAAAGCAAATAAAACATTACAACCCATCTACACTATGCGTGCCAAGTCAATAACCAACGATGCAAAGCATACCACTTCGCACTTTCCCTAGGGTGTCCAGACAAAGGACATATGTGGTACATACATTTTGTACCACGACCTGTAGCTCACGGCTTTACGATTAGAAAATATAATAAACACTAATGTTAAAATACACACAACCACAAAAATAAGAGGGAGGGAGAGAAAGATTTGAGATTTTAACAGACTTTATTAAAGAAAACTTTTTTTTAAGTAAAAAGAATACCCACTAAGCCCCCCACCCCCCTTCCCAACCAATAATTGAGGTTTTTTTTTTAAAGTTTTTTTTTTAAAGTTTTTTTGTCCATCGATTTACCGTTCTGTTCAAAGTTTAGAGTTTTGTTTAGCTGCTGTCCATTTTCTCTTCTTCCTATGTGGCATTTGTTGTTTTATTTGTTACTTATTGCATTATTTTATTTTTTTCCAGTTTCTTTTGTTCAGTCATTAGTGTTTTCATCATGCCTCTTTTTTGCTGTGTGTTTTCTATTTTGTAATGGATTCTGTAGTTAGCGTCTTCTCTCTTTTCCTTCTTGGTTTAGCTATAGTTTTTCTCACGGTGTCGGTGGTGATGGGCAGATCTGAGATTGTTGTACTTCTTCAGTGGATATGTTCGGGGCAGGGTTGGCATTAGGGGCTGTAAGGGCATTGTGTTTTATGCTCACACTGTTTACAGTAGTGCTAGTGTTCAAATCAGGGCCAGGTGTGATGTGTGTCCCTGTGGTGTCAGTGTGCTTAGGACTTAGCTTAATAAACTGTGACTTAGGTGTGTCGCAAGTCTGGGAGTTGCTGAGGCCTGCTGCGGTTTCCTGGCTGAGTCACCCACTGAGCCCTCCTCAGATTTAAAGTTTTTTATTTAGTGTTTCTTCCTTGTCATTTAGAATCATTAAATCTGCTTGCGAAAAGACGGGACATGTTGCGTTTTGGAGCTCTTGAACCCGAGCGAGATAGTTCTCATGAGGCCGACAAACTTCCAGATGGGGGCGAGATCCTTCATAATTTCCTCGTCCTTTAAAGAACGGGGGCACATTAGATATTACTACTCTTGTAGCCGGAACAGACAGAGGGGTAACGTGGACCTCAGTTCCTCTCACACTTATTCCAGCTTTTATGAGTGCACTTACAAAGTTTGTCTTGGTCAAAAAGTTCACCACTGCTTTGTTCATCTGGGAGGCCGAGTAGATGTTCTCGACCCTGACCTGGTCTCCCACCACTAACAGCAACAGCACCTCCTCTAACTGAACATTGTCCACTGGAACACACTTCAAGCCATGCTCAATTACAGAAAAAGAGAGAAAACAACTCTCCTTAAAATTTAAAATCAGACAGAAATAAGACAAGATGCATGTGAAGCAGCAATAAGTCAAAGCACCAACCCAGCAAAACCCAAATAAGGCAAAGCAGCAGTAGGCAAAACAGCAACCTTCATGCAAAGCAGCAGTGAGCAGTGTTTATGCATGAGTCTACAGCACTCACTCTGACCTATAGTTTCTATGGTCAAAATAAAGCTAATTAAAATGTGCATACCAGGACAATAATGTACTAAATAGAATTTACAAGGAATTGCAAGGAGCATACTTACCTGAGGAGAGGGCGGAAGTCAGGTGCACAGCCAAAAGGGGCCATGCACACTACATTAGAGGGAAAACGCTTCCCCTACCTTTATAACATCCCACATGTCAGTGGATTGGCTAGCGTCTGGAATTATGTCCCAGACCCTATCAAGCTAACAGGAAGTCCAAATTGTAGTAAATAAGGCACCCTGCTTCACCCAACTAATAAAGATGACAAACCTGATGAGGCCCCGGCTCATCCTGCTACAAACTAAAAAATATTTAGCCGAGCATTTTTGTGAATAGATATGCCTTAGGTAAAGGAGCAGATCCGGGGGGACTCATGGATGTAGAGTATTATGATGAACTGGTATGTTTAGATGCTGTAATTGGTTGCTTTACATCTCAGGGAGCCCTCATGTCTGTGTTTTCTTTTGGCTCTCCCTTTTAGTTATGCTGTGATAGTTAGTCTTCTCGAAGTCCTACTTGCACTCTGGACTAAATATACATTTACCTTATATGTTGTGTGACTGTCACCAGATCTAACTGTTATCTCTCCTTCTCTTCCCTTCTAACTTCTTGCCCCTCTCTATCTCTCTCTTCCTTCCTCTTCCTGTTTCTCTGTTGAGCTGCTCATGTCGTTCCTGAGATGTTAGTAATCCAGCCCCCCTCTGCCCTGTCTGACTCGTCCTGGTGCCATCTAGTTGGAGATTGCATGGATGCCCCATGTGATTACTGGGGATGGTTCCACTTTACCATAAAGACGGTCCTGGCCTCGGCTGATGCAGATATTTGTTCTTTGAGGACTTGTGACTGCAGTCGCTCAATAGTTTAGGACTGGGATTTCATACAGTCTACCTAAGCCTCTAATAATGAACTTGACTCCATGTTAACTACACTATTCACTCAAAGTTCCTCTTAAGGTTTCTTCCTATTGCCATCTCAGGGAGTTTCTCCTTGCCACCATTGCCCTCAGCTCACTCTTCAGGGACAATCATTTTAATTCATTTATATTTTTCACATTTCATGCAAATTTCCATGATTTTCTTTTGATTGTGTAAAGCTGCTTTATGCCCCAAGTCTGCTGGAATTGCTCCAGGACCCTGTAGACAGGATAAGCAGTATAGAAGAACTAATAAATCAATTAATGAATGGATGGATTTATTGATTAATGAATTTTTTAGCCCTTTCTGCTAGTTATACAGCACATTTTTCAACTTATTTTTAAATGTACAATGGAACCTTGGATTACGAGCATAATTTGTTTCAGAACCAGGCTCGTATCTCAAAACACTCAAATTATTCATTCCACTGTCACAATTGGGTGGTACTGGCTGTTGGTGCTGTGGGCACAAAGGGAAGGCATAGGCGCAGAGGGTTGTTTTAAACAAAAGAGTCTTATAATAATACAATAACATAAAACATGAATAAAAAAAATAAAAAAAACAACAAAAAAACTAAACACATTATGTCCTAAACATGGAGGAAGCTAAACATACAAGGAGCTACACCAACACTAAAGACACACCAAACAATACTTACAAACACTTGAAACAAACAACACTTCACAAGACCCAATAAGCTCCACACACACTGAAACAAAACACACAAAAAAAAAATAGGACACAGCATGCTGTTTCGTCTGCCAAAATGACTGCTCTTTTTTAACACTAGCTTTACTTCCTGCTAGACAGACACACACACACATACTGTAAGCCATCATTTTATTAAGCAGATTTACAAGAAAACAAGAAAACAATTGGACAAGAATGAAAAAACAAGTTTGGGTTCATCCTTGGTTGACCAGATATGTGCAGTAAGGATGTTATGACACCCTCATAAATAAGTTATAAGGAGAATCACAAGGCGATACACCAGAGCAGATGCCCAGTGGCCCAGCTGAGAAACTCCCAGAGGGGATTTGTGTGAAGGGAGATGGTATAGTTAACAGTGGAGTATCCATAACCTTTCTATAGTTGTGCTTCTCTCTCTCTCTCTCTCTCTCTCTCTCTCTTTCACATGCTCACTTGCTCACACACACACACACACACACACACACACACACACACACACACACATAAACACACACATAAACACACCCACAAACACACCCACAAAGAGGACCAGGAACTAACTCCTGATTGTAGAGAAAACAAAACTGATCTCTCTCTCTCTCTCTCTCTCTCTCTCTCTCTCTCTCTCTCTCGCTCTCTCTCAGTGTGTACAGTAAGTTCAGTAAAATGGCTAAAGCCAGTATTTCAGTGGATCAGGATCAATTCATCTGTCCAGTGTGTCTGGATCTCCTGAAGGACCCTTTGACTCTCCCCTGTGGTCACAGTTTCTGTAAGATGTGTATCAATTGCTGCTGGGATCAAGATGATCAGAAGGGCGTCTACAGCTGTCCTCAGTGCAGAGACACTTTCACATCAAGGCCTATTCTGCGAAGAAACAACACGCTGGCTGAAGTGGTGGAGAAACTGAAGAAGGCGACTGAAGTTCAAGATGCTTCTCCTGCTCAATGTTACACTGAACCTGGAGATGTGGAGTGTGATTTCTGCACCGGGAGAAAACACAAAGCTGTCAAGTCCTGTCTAAAGTGTGTGGCTTCTTACTGTGAAACGCATCTAAAATCTCATTTGGAAGTTCCTGCTTTGAAAAAACACACATTAATTGAAGCTTCAGCAAAACTTCAAGAGAAGATCTGCTCTGAACATAACAAGCTGATCGAAATCTACTGCCGTACTGATCAAACCTGCATCTGTTATTTGTGTACAATGAATGATCATAAAGATCACGACATCGTCACAGCCACAACTGAAAGAGCTGAGAAACAGGTCAGATTAAATAATTTTTGAAATTAAAATATGATTATTATAAGTTTTTTTTTTTGTAACAGGTGCTTTAGTCTGTTGCATGATATTATTTTTCATTCTTAAGTTTAAAATTGTAAGCATATGCTACTTTGCACCCAGATGTCCATAGGAAACAACACTATTTACATCTGCGTTTACAGAATAACTGTAACCCTAAGACTCCGTCCACACGAAGCCGGTGCGTTCCCTATCCGATCATTTTTTTTCGTGAACACGGCGTCGTCTCAAGAAATATCTGCGTACACACGAAACCACTGAAAACGGTGGAGTATATATGCCAGACCAGTATGGGGCGCTGTAATTCTGCCATAGAAATACACTATATATGGAGAAGAAGACTTTGAGCATGCGCATAACCTTGCTCGCTGTATACGAACCAAGATGGTGTTGTCCATTATCGCTTGTTGCTCATAACAGTTGCATAGAAGCAATAGATTTTGCTGTAATAAAGCTAGTAGGCTTTGTAGCAACACGAACACAATCATGTAGTCCGCCATTATTGTTGTTGCTGTTACGCGTGATGTGATGACATCATCGTTTCACAAAATATATGGATTGGCTGTACACACGAAGACGCAAGGGTGTCGTTTTCAGATTTATCCACTTTGGTTTCAGTCTCCTAAAACGCCGGATCCGTGTGGACAAAACGCCAATACGATAAAAAATTTATACGTATACAGCGAAACGCGTCTCCGTGTGGACAGGCCCTAAGAATAACCCTAATCAATTTGGACCAGTTTAAATTCCACAAACAGCAAGAAGGCATTGGTTCAAATGAAGATTATGTGTTTTGGTTATTATAATGTTTACTTTACTGTAACTGATTGTCATAATGTGGTTTGACCAGTTAGTGAACATTTTGAGCCAACATCAAGTTATGCCAAGATGAGGTACAGCTGACATGCAGTACACGCAAGCGCAAACACACACTGTCACACACATACACACACATACACACACAAACACACACACAGTTACTCTCTATATAGATACTCTATACAAGACATGATCATGACCATGCATTTGTGATCACACTTGGTGTGACCACCTCAGAGGTTCTCTTTAATGTCTGCTAAGCTATAGGGCTGAGCTATTATGATCAAAAGTGGAGATGGTGCAGTATCTGCCTGAGACAGGGCTGGGTGTGGCTCAGTTGGTGCAGGGCATCAGGCTCAGGCAAATCTGGGCTGACAGGGAGTATTTCAGGTCCTAAGAACTAACTATATTTCCATGCTAACAGGGCTGTCAGAAGCAGGAGAGAAAGCATAAAAAGGCTTTCAGGAAACATAACAAGGCTCTCTGGAAGTGCCAACATGGATCTTGGGAAGCATAACTAGACTCTCAAGAAGCACAACAGGGTTTTCAGTAAGGCTATCAGCACTTTCATGGCTTTCAGGACAGGGCTAAAAAGTGAGGCTAGGAAGCATACCAGCGCTTTTTAGGCTGCTATTAAAATTCTTTGACTTGGTTCAAGATTGCTGACTGGAGGTCTCTTGAGATGATCCAGCTGGGTAGTGAGCATTGCACCTTTTTCTTGGCGCTCATGCATCCACTCCACTGCATGATCTCACATTATTTTTCAACCCAAAGCTCTGCACATATAGCAAAGGTCGTTACCATAGACCCCCCCCCCCCCCCCCCCACCAAAAAAAAAAAAAAAAAAAAAAAAAAAAAACACTAAGTGAGACCCATTCAATATGCAGTGATGTATTTCCATTCTGCAATAAACTAGTGGTTGGGGGCATGGCATAAACACAGCTATTAAGACATTTAATAAAAGGAAAACATACAAAAACAAACAACCATAAACTGGGAAAAAAATAACAAAACCAGGATAAAACCAGAAACAACCATGATAAAACGCACCCTCTCCCCATCTTCTATACCACTCTATCCTGTATTCAGGGTCATGAGAAGCCTAGAGCCTATTCCAGGAGGCTTAGAGAATGAGGCGGGGTACACCCCGAACAGGGTGCCAATCCATTGCAGGGTGTGAGTGAGTGTTTCACTCACTACAGGCAATTTGGGCCAATTAGCCTAATCAGCATGTCTCTGGGCTGTAAGAGGAAATCAGAGTAGCCAGATAAAACTCACTAAGCATGAGGAGGACATGCAAATCCCATGGACACAAAGACAGGAATTGAACCCAGACCCTGGAGATTCAAGGCAACAGTGCTAACCACTACACCACCGTGCTGCCTATCAACAAAGCATACTAATAGTAAATGAAATAGTAAAACAGATGTAGGACAAGAAGAAACTAAATATGGAAGCTTAAATAATTATAATAATCAGGGGCATCTACTGTAACTACAACAAACAAACACACACACACACACAGCAAACAAACTAGTATTCGCAAACTAGTATTCATAGCTATGAGAAACATGATTGTAATTGGAGTTAATATGTAAATAATTTGCTCATACGTATTGACACCCGCATGTCATTCTTTTATCCTCAGAGTGAGTTAAAGGAGGAGCAGATGAAATCCCAGCAGAGAATCCAGGAGAAGCAGAAGAAGGTGCAGGAGCTGAAACAGGCTGTAAACACTATAAAGGTGAGCAGTGAGCAGAGACAGAGCTGCTCCTAGAAACGCACACAACATGGGCAATATGAAGTAAATTAGCATTTGCACATTAGGGCCCGAGAACATTTAAGACCCAAAGTCCAGTTCATTTTTAATGGTTGTAGCACAGCCACATGAAAGGGAAATTTTCTATGGGTGGAGACTAAACTAATAATTGTTTAAATGCACTTGCACCATAAAAATGTACCCTGATATGTTTACCAGTGTCTTGCCTGTGTTTGGTTCTGGGTGGGCTCTCACAAGAGGGCATTACCCGACCGCAAGAGGAAGCTGATCACGTGATGGGGTCACATAATCCCCTGTTAAAATTGACGTGGGGAGAAGTAAAGGGGTGGAGAAAAATATGGTCAGCATGCTGTTTACCAGGACTCCAACTAAAGCTGGCCAGCTATCTAAACTGAGAGACCGGGGGAGTCAGGGAGTCAGGGAGGTGACCAAGAACCCAATGGTCACTCTGTCAGAGCTCCAGAGGTTCTCTGTGGAGAGAGGATAACCTTCCAGAAGATTGGTGGGTTGCTGCAGAGATGGTTGTCCTTCTAGAAAGTTCTCTTCCCTCCACAGTTGGACTCCAATTAAGCCACAAAAACATCTCAAGGATGATCAGGGGAAACAGGATGCGCCTGAGCTCAATTTTGAGCTTCATGGCAAAGGCTGTGAATACTCATGTACATGTGCTTTCTCAATTTTTTTATTAAATACAATTTTTTAATTTATTCTATTTCAGAATAAGGCTGTGACATAACAAAATATGGAAAAAGTGATGCGCTGTGAATACTTTCCGGATGCACTGTATATATAAAGGGGACACCTAACTACAACAGACACATACGTGTCTACTTTATATATAGAGCATTACACAGTGAGAACAAAATTGCCCAACGTTCGCTTGAAGCGGAGGTACACATCGGCTTACATATCTGCTTTGATCCGTGGCCGAGTACGCTGTACGGAAGTAGATCACTGTTTAGACATGACTTCAAGGTCTGTCTCCTCAGAAATCTAGTTAACTTCCGTCATGGATTCTTCTGTGATTGGTGTGCACTCGTATCTTTCATTTTCTCTTCGCTCACTCCAGGGCATGTGGTCTCTCCTTCGGCAGGTTTGTAAAGGGACAAGGCCTCTAAATCTGGCACAGCTGGTGGGATATGATCCCCTAAGGACCTCAGGCTTGTGTGTGTGTGTGTGTGTGTGTGTGTGTGTGTGTGTGTGTGTGTCCTAACAGCTTAGTGCACAGACAGCAGTGGAGGACAGTGAGAGGATCTTTACTGAGCTGATCAGCTCCATGGAGAAAAAGCGCTTGAAGGTGACGGAGCTGATCAGAGCTCAGGAGAAGACTGAACTGAGTCAAGCTGAACAACTCCTGGAGCAACTGGAGCAGGAGATTGCTGATCTTCAGAAAAGACTTACTGAGCTGGAGCAGCTTTCACACACACACGATCACATCCAGTTCCTCCAGGTAACACTCACTGTCTGTCTTATGAAGACAGCTGTCTAATTTCTTATGAGATCATCAGTTCCTCATGGTATTCTGTTTTATTTTTTCTCTAGAGTTTCCAGTCTCTTTGTATTTCTTCTGGATGTAATGACCCCTTCAGTCTTCCTGTCCATCAACATCTCTCATTTGATGGAGTGAGAAATTCTCTCTCAAATCTGAAAAAGAGATTTGAGGAATTCTGTGAGGAGGAATGCAACAAAATATAATAGATTATACACTTTTAAAAATACACACTAACTTTTTTGTCTCTCCACAGCTGCAGTAGATCAGATAATTTCACCATCAGAGCCACAGAGCAGAGAAGATTTTCTGAAATGTACATACACACAAACACAATTATGTATATTAATTTCATTAAATATTGTTTATTCAAAAAGCAGAATAAAATTTTAATACACTAAAATGTGGGAATAGATATAAAGTGTAAATGAATTAAGACCCATTTTTTAATATTTGGAATTCACCTCAATATTTAGGTATTTACTCCCTGGTCACTTTATCTCTATCTAATGTTAAGGCATTTCTCCCTCATACATCAGTGCTCACAGACAGCTGTCTCACTCTTCACATAAATATACAGTATTCTGTGAATTAAACCCAACATGTTCACATTGTTCAGTTTGTTTTTTTCTCTTTTATTTTAGATTTCTGTTATCTGACTCTGGATCCCAACACGGCACATCGTAACCTCATTCTGTCTGAGAAGAACAGAGCAGTAACAGCCAGTAAAAAAGTACAGACATGTGTTGGTCATCCAGAGAGATTTGATTACTGGCCTCAAGTGTTGTGTAAGGAGAGTGTGAATGGACGCTGTTACTGGGAGGTGGAGTGGACCTGCGCTAATTGTGACTCAATTTCAGTCTCATATAAAGACATCTCCAGGAAAGGACATGCTGATGAGTGTGGGTTTGGACACAATGATCAGTCCTGGAGTTTGGTGGGTTCATCATCTTTTCTCTCATTCTACCACAATGACATTAAGACTGATCTTGGCATTCCATCGTCCTCCAGAATGGGAGTGTATGTGGATCACAGTGCAGGAACTCTGTCCTTCTACAGCGTCTCTGACACGATGAAGCTCCTCCACAGAGTCCACACCACATTCACTCAGCCTCTGTACGCTGGGTTCAGACTCTACTGTTTGTTTGGTTCTACATTTGTGAGATTGTGTGATCCAGAATAAAGTGTGCAGTGTTTTTTTTTCCCTGCACATAGGCATCTGTCTCATTAGCACACAGTCCATATGCACAACTAATTAATTTAACACAACAACTATTTAAGAGGAAATAATATCAATTAAAATATAAACATATCAAATATGACATAATGAAAATTTTCCTTAGAGCTCAGCATGGGCTTCACTTTACATTTACATTTTTCTTGATGTTTAAATTTGACCAATTACAGTTAGATCCTTATAATTATTCTGGAAGATCAAATACAGGCCGGGGGCGGGGGGATGGGGGGATTGTTATTCTGATACTTCTTCAGCAGTGCCTTATTATCATTAAATAACTAATAAATCATATGTTCATTCTGGATGATTAGTGGCTGGCTTTTTCCTCCAAATACATTCAGTGCATATTTTGCTATAAGATGCAAACATGATCAGGCTGCAAGTTAAACTTCTGTCTATAGCTGTCCCTCTACTGCCACCAGTAGTAAACTTTCCAAGTCTCACCATTCTCTGCACCTTTAAAATTGCTCTACCAAAAGCTCACTTTGCTTAATGTAAACAGATGTTCCCTTTCCGACTTCTCTTTATTCAAATCATTGAGTAGCACAAAGCACAAAGTATTAACTCCTCTGCCCTAAAGATATTGGAAAACTTAAAGCTTTATCCCTGACTATTACAAACCACTCACCCTGACACTTAAGAATTCTTTAATTCATGTTTAATAAACCTCTGTTTAAGTTAGGAGAACATCAACATATTAGCAATTAAACACGTTTTTATTCTGTTTAAGTGGAACATCCAAAGTCCCTGGAAATGCGCTGTGACTTTAGAAGTGATGACATATCACTTTGAGTGCATTAATACACGGCTAACCCAAAAAAAATAAAAAAATTAAAAAGGGTCAAATTATTCGAAAGGGTCAAATTATTAGACTGCATCAAGCACCAAAAACAATTAAGGTGATTTGAAATTCCTGAAATTGGGTTAAAAACTCCTCAACACATTATTAATACCTGGATGGACTGTGCTGAACTTTCAAATTTATTTGTCAATTGTTGTCAAAAAAATAAACAAAACAAGACAAAACAATGAATGGAGATCACTTAAATGATTCTAATTGTAAAAAAAAAAATACACTTGTTTATGAGACTCATCAGGAAAAAAAACATTTGAATTTGTTAGGAAGTTTTAAGATTGGACTTTAGAGTAATTAACAAAGTTCATGTAGCCTGATGAGTCCATACTGAGCCTATCCCAAAGAGATGGGTGCATCAGGGTAAGAAGGGAAGCACATGAAGCGATGCACCTTCATGCAGTGTCCACGTACAAGCCACTGGAGGCAATGTTATGATCTGGGGTTGCTTCAGTAGCTCAGAGGGGTATTCCAGAAAGCTTGGTTAACTTACCATTTGGTAAATCATAACCTCTGGGTTGATTTACCCCAAACCTGCATACCATGAGTATGTCGGTTTCAAAACACCTGAGAGTTTAATCAACCACCTACTGGTTACCCAGAGAAAGTGCTCATACACGGTGCATGCATAAAGACATTTTCAATGGATTGCCGATTTCACAAGTCAAAATGGAAAGTCAAATTGAAAAAAGAGAGCGCCATACTTTACAGAGGTTTCAATGCACGCATAGGAAGAATTCAAGCCAATAATAATGAAAAAAAAAGCAATACGGATGCACTGGCTAAAGAAATTAGCTTAGCAAAAAATGAGTGTATTAAATTACAAATTTTACATCGCCTCCCTGCTAAATAATTAAACACCCCTTCCCTTTGACTGTTAAATGAAAGCATTTACTTTTCCCGCCATTCGTTTCTTTAGGTTAAAATACCAATCTATATTGACTAGAAATTTATGGTTTCATATTTAATAAAGTGTGATCCTTCTGGAACCAGAAGCCAGGTGAAAATAAAACACAAAAACGTTTTGCAAAAAGGTAAAATTTGATTACACGATCACTATTTATTAAACATGATTTAGTATATTCTTTCTGTCATGTAGCTAATAGAAAGAAGGCTGAAGCCCATCTAACTGGCGGGGGCCCACCACCACCTTCCCTCAACCCATCTGAGGAGCTGGCTCTGTCGCACTGGACGGCCAGTGACACTAACATGGTGATATGTAAGGTTACCACTATGATTTCTTTTCATAATATGACTTAATAAATTATTATATCTGCCACTTAAAGGCTTTTAAACATGCTTAACGTTTTTATGCAGGTATATTTTCACTGAAGAATGGAGATGATGATGAAGAGACCACATTTGCTGTGACAGAAGTGGACAGTGCTGGTAGATCCACTGAGGTATGATGCATACCATTATAATGCTTGCCTCCTTTTTACATTAAAGTAATAAATTGTCATTGTTTTTCCACAGTACATACCTAGGGATTTCTCCACTGATGAAGGCCCTTCAACCTCAATGCACGAGCTAAGCAGTGTAAGAATTTGTGTGCAGTTGTCCATATTTAAATTTTAAGATTGACAGAATCTTATTAATTTAATTATTTTTTAATAAAAAATCCCAGTTTCCTTCCTAGTTGCCAGTAAAGGAGCTGTATAAGGTCAAAAAACAAATAAGAAAAAGTGACATGGAGATGGACCTTATACAGCTTCAAATAGAAGAAAAAAGGCTATCCATTAAAAAAAGCAACACTAGAAATTGAATTACTGGAGCGTCGCCTTTAGGTGAGAACTTGTGCGTATATTAATCTGGTGCATGTTAAAAGTGTTGGGTTTATAAAGCAAAGTAATTTAAAAAAACATTTTATTTCATTTTACTTGTTTTTCAGGAAATAAAGAAATGAACTACACAGAAGACCAGTGCAAACAATTTAATAAAAGTAATTTTGAAAAATCCTGTCTCTCAAAAGTCTTCCATCTCTGTAGAGGTTCCTCTGGGCCATCTTCTTCAATATAAGGAGGGTGGCTCTCTCCTCTCATAGTGGCAATGTTGTGAAGCAACCCTCTCTGGACTGACCCAGAGCCCACGCAGACACTGAAACCTACTGTAGATATGAGGATTCCTTTGGTCATCTCCACCTTGGCCCATGTTCGGCTGTGAGCCAGGTTATAGCATGTCTATGGTCCAGGATCAGCTTCAGGGTAGGGTGTCATTAAATAGGGCAGACAAGGGTATCCTCTGTCCCCCAGCAAGTAACCATTGTACTGTCCTGTAATGATTTAAGTGTACAATACAAATGTAGTAAAAATAAAACATTGGATAAAGCAAAACATACTGTGCTGAAATGTCTGGCATAATGATGACTCGCAGAAAATTCTGGCATCATGCACAGATCCTGGCCATTTTACCTTATTATTAGTAATGATGTAAGTTGACTTACATATTACGTATAGTTAGTGAAAAAAAGTAATAAGTTTAATGATTTTACCAAGGCAAAAAATTAAGGACACAAAATCAAGTTGTTACCTGTACAATGATACTATGAATCGATTTCCTATTAACATAGTGTCCCTCATTTATTTAAGTAGCAATGTTGGTGACATCAATGCACCCAATTTCTTTTGGAAACACTGAAATAGAAAGTCATATATGGAAGGATCAAGTGTGTGTATGCGGGATAAATACATGTATACAGTAGATATAAATAGTATGACTACATTAATATTTAATTATTTAATTATTGCATTAATATTAAATATGCATCATTGATTTTACTACAAAGGACAAACCTGCCACTCTGTGGAATTCCTCTTTAATAATACACGGAGGTTTATGTCCAGGGAACTGTACACATGTGTGTAAGAAGCGTTTAAGTGCCAGACATACAGTACAGTTGCCTTTCCCACATGCTCTGCATCGCCCACATTGTACAAAAAATGCCCTGACGAAAAAAAAACAAAGTGCTATGGACATAATGTTTACTGTTCTAAGCGCAGACCCGCCGTTTGTGACATTTGCAATATGCGGTTTCAAGAGATGTGTTAAGTAAATTAATGATTCCCTTGAAAACTGATAACGCTCTTTCAAATAATCATTAGGGAATAGAAAGACATTAATAAGTGGACTTATACCTGTGTCCCATATAACCGTATAATTTGTGCCTCCACGTCCATAGGATAATCATTAAAAGGGTGCGCCATGCTCAATAACCTTCTGAAACAAACTTACCTTGGAACATAACCTGCTACCGAGCGGGTCATGAAAGTTACCTCCGTTTTTGAAACCGAAATTTGAGGTTTTCCACTAACTTACCCTTAAACGTGCCTAGGTATGTCACATAACCTGCTTTCTGGAATACCTCCCAGAAGTAACTCAACACAATACAAACACATACACACATTTTATTTAAAATATGATTTTTTTTCCTGCTTACTGTGTGACACCCACCAATAGTTTGTAACAATTGTGTGTTTTAAGATTTACTTTACGTTTTTTTTTTTTTTTTGTGTGTGTTTTTTTTTTTTTTGGTATACATGTATTTGACTATGGGTTGAACTGCCAGATTCTATACGGTAGTTGTCAAGGTTCGCCACTAGGGGGGTATGCATCAGAGTAAGCGCTAGTCGCGAATGCAGCCGCCAGGCTTCTGTTTCTCAGACAGAGAACAGCCTGATTGAACGCAAGCCACTAATGTCTCCTGTCTCTACCTTTCCCTGTCTGAAACAGGTTACTAGCATGTTTAATTTAATCACAATGTACCCCATAGGATGTTTAAAACCTGTGATGTAATTCCAGTTAAGTTGTAAAATATACAAATTGAGTTGTGCAGTTTAAACTAAAAAGTTAGTTGCCTTTTAAAGAGAAGTTTTGCTAGATCCCGTGGTTAAACACAAGGTAATGGTTGCTTTATTTATTTATTTATTTATTTTCTGTAGTTATTTTTGATTTAGGGTTTCTGGACATTTAAAAAATATATATATGTTTAATATTTAAAATAGATATTCCTGTTTAGTTAAATCTCATGTATGAATATTGGTAGTGTAACTGATTTTATTTCTTTTTTTTGGGTAGTTTTAAAGGTAATTGACATGTTTATTTATTTGTAAAATTGTTAGAGTGTCAAGTGTGTTATTTTGTATAATATGTTGTTGATATTTACTATGTATTAAACGAAGAAAAGTGATCAAAGGGCCGAAACTAGTCAGTGACAGGATGCTGTCAGGACGCTAATATAATATACAATGTCATACTGTATTTTTCTGTTACACTTGGTAACCTACGTCAATTAAACCCAAGTCATTAAACAGAATTAAACTTTATTTGTTATGTACTGTATATAAATCTGTGAGACTGAAATCACAATTTAATAGAAGAATGTTAAATTAAGTTATAACGAGAAAATTATGTATGCAAAAACAAACTAGAAGGAACAAATAAGAAAATCAGCCTGTTTAATGAAGATAGAGAACAGCCAGATTGAAAGCAAGCCATTAACGTCTCTTGTCTCTACTTTTTCCTGTCTGAAACGAACACCTAATCTGTCAACAGGTCATGGCGGCCTGAGGTCTGTAATATAAGCTGTTAGTGATTTCTAGGCCTACAAGGTGCAGAAACCTCATAGAAATTCTACAACATTGAACTATATGTTGAGTAAATATTGTGATGTAGGAGCTAACAGCTTAATATAAACACACACACACACTCACACTGCACAATAAAACAAAAATTTACAGCTCTGGAAAACATGCCAGTTATTTTTATCTATCATTTGTAAACAGTTAGCTCATACTTCATGAATCCCTCAATGTAACTGTCTCATCCTCAGAGTGAGTTAAAGGAAGAGCATATGAAAAACCAGCAGAGAATCCAGGAGAAGCTGCTACGTGGTGTGGTATGGAAAGCCAGACTATGAGATGTTTAGATGTTTATAAGAGCCCTAACGCAGGGCTTTAGAGGGGGTCAGTGAAATGGAAGTTGTGAGAGTGCCCATAATTTGCACAGGAAGACCTTTCCGTTTGGAGATAGCGTGGGATTATTAATTAATGATTAATTAAAATGAATTGAAACCCAAAATAAACAGAGCCCTGTTGTCTATGGGAGAATGGACCAGGCTCTGAAAACTAAAACTAAAAACTCTAAAAGATTCTCTCCTATACTTACCGAGGATTCATTTGAGAAATAGATTGGGGTTTGTGTCTTTTTTTTTTTTTTTTTAACCTGAGAGCATGCGCTTAATATAGGACAGTGAGCTGCTCTCTCTCTCTCTCTCTCTCTCTCTCTTTCTTTTGCTGACGTCTTAGGGAAGCACAGGCTGGGTCTTTGCCGCTGTCTCTCAACTGTCTGTGCGCTTGTTGCTTGTCTTTTTTTTTCTTTGTCATTGTCTTAGTCTTAATCTTTGGCCCTAATACTTTACCAAGGCTACATAAATGATCGCACAAAGTGCAGAGGTATCAGGACTCTTAATAAACACACAGCCAGGTGTGGAGTATCCAAGCTGATTGCCTTGTGCTTGCATTGCTTGGTAACCGCGTGTATAAATGCTCGCACCTCTGCCTGTTCAGAACTCCGCGGGGTAGCAGAGTTGACCCGTTCTGAACAGTGCAAAGCATTTTCGCGCGGTTCTGCCCCTCGTGAGATCTGCGTCGTTACAGAAGCAGAAGAAGGTGCAGGAGCTGAAACAGGCTTTGAACACTATAAAGGTGAGCAGTGAGCAGAGACAGAGCTGATCCTAGAAACACACACAACATGGACAACATGGAGTCATTAAGAATTAAATTAAAATTAAAATTTAGTTTGTCATGTATGTACACAACCATACAGGCATTCTTTGCTCAGTGGGAGATTTCTCGCCTGCCATGCAGAAGGCTTGGGTTTATTTCCCACAAAAGTACCCTAACCAAAGTCATTAGATGCAATGCTGGTCCCAAGCCTGGATAAAATAAATAAGTTGTGCCAGGAAGAGCAACCAGCGTAAAAATCTGTGCCAAGTTGCTGTGTGGATGGGGTCTACTGTGGCGACCCCTTGACATGATGAAATATGTAAAATATGCTGTGATATGTAAGTAAAAGAAACTAAAAGTTGATTTTTTTTTGTTTGGTGAAACATGTTAGATATTTTCAATATCTCTTTCACAACATACAGCACCAACACCACTAAGGAAGAGAAGTTGAATTGATATAAAACAGAAGGTAAATGTCAACCATTTATTTTAATATTTCAGGAGTAATAAATGTGTAACCATTGAATTAATGATACCAACACAACCAAAAATTGGTTGTTTAATTTTGTTGTTGTTTAATGCTTTCAGTACACTCTAAAAACAACCCAACCTTAACTCAGCTGCTGCGTCACTATTGGACAGAACACACAATGGGTCGGTAAGACCCAAGTGCTGCGTTTTACCATTTAACCCAGAATTCCGGGTTGTTCATTTGACCCAAATTAAACATACCACAATCATTTCTTCTGACAACTGTAAAATATTATTAAATATGCAACCAGTCTTTCTGGACACTTAAGTGAACTTTCTACAACCTTTAGTGAAGATTACTTAGTAATTTATTTAAAATTACATTTAAGATAACATTTAGTAAATTTAGGATTTTATTTATGTGTGCTAACAAAATTCACTTTTCTCATAACATACAGTACAGCCGGCAAGTGGCACAGAATATAAAAACATGAACTTCCCACAGGCCCATATCAAAGTGCTCCCAGCACAACTAATCTCATAAGATCAATTCAGGTCACTGTACTTATGATCTTATTACATATGTCATTTGCAACCTAGTAAACCAGGTTGAGTTTAGACTTATTTGGCAAATAAATGTTTAATTACAACCCCAAATCAAAAAAAGTTCGGACAGTATGAAAAACACAAATAAAAAAAGAAAGTAGTGATTTCTAAACTTACTCTGACATGTATTTTATTGCAGACAACATAACCACACAAAATATTTCATGTTTTGTCTGGTCAACTTCATTTCATTTGTGAACATGCATCTTTTCCTGTCATTCAGACCTGCAACACATTCCAAAAAAGGTTGTGACAGGAGCAATTTAGGGCTAGTAATCAGGCAAATTGGTTAAATAATGATGTAATTTCAAAGGGGTGATGTCAACAGGTAATTTTGAAAAAGTATTTGGTACAAAAGCAGCATCCAAGAAAGGTCTATTCCTTTCAAAGCAAAGATGGGCAGAGGATTGCCAGTTTGCCAACAAATATGTGACAAAATTATCGAAATTTTCAAAAACAATGTCCCTTAAAAAAGATAGGAAAACATTTGGATATTTTATCTTTAACAGTGCATAACATAATTAAAATATTCAAGGAATCTGGAGGAATTTCAGTGTGTAAAGGACAAGGACTCAAGCCTAAGGTGAACAACCATTGTTTTCGATCCCTCAGGCGGCATTTCATGAAGAATCATCATTCATCTTTAAGCAATATCACCATGCTACTTTGGCAAACCTTTGTCAAGTACCACAATACATGGGTACATCCACAAATGCCAGAAGCGTGTCGACTTCTCTCTGGAATAGACCATCACACAGTGGAAATGTGTACTGCGATCAGATGAATCAGTATTTCAGGGTTTTTTTTTTTGGAAGAAATGGACGCTGTGTGCTCCGGACCAAAGAGGAAAAGGATCACCCAGACTGTTACCAGCAAAATGTCCAAAAGCCACGGTCTGTCATGGCATGGGGTTGTGTCAGTGCCCTTGGCAAAGGTAACTTGCACTTCTGTGATGGTACCATTAATGTTAAAAAGTTCATAGAGATTTTGAAGCACAATATGCTGCCTTCAAGAAGACATCTTTTCCAGGGACACCCATGCATATTTCAACAAGACAATGCAAAACCACATTCTGCACACATTAAAAAGTCCTGGCTGCAGAGGAAGAGGATACAGGTACTTGACTTGCCTGCCTGCAGTCCCGAACTGTCTCCAATAGAGAATGCAAAATGCGACAACGAAGACCCCGTACTGTTGCCCATCTTAAGACTTGTTTGCAGGAAGAATGCAATAAAATTACACCTGAAACACTTTATCACTTGGTGTCTTCAGTCCCTAAACATCTTTTACGTGTTGTAAAAAGGAATAGCAACATTACAAAGTGGTAAATGCTTTACTGTTCCACCTTTTTTTTAAATGTGTTGCAAGAACCAAAATTGAAATACATGTTTATTTTAAAAAATAAAAAATTTAATTCATGAGGAACACATTAAATAATGTGCAGTTGTATCGTCTGCAATAAAATACAAGTCAAAGTAAATTTAGAAATCACTATTTTCTTTTTTTTATTTGCGTTTTCCATACTGTCCCAACTCTTTCTGATTTGGGGTGGTCAAATTATAATGTATGTATTATGTATTTGTTTATACTTTGGTGTCATTAGGCATATCAACCTGAATTAAAACGCTCCTTAAATAAAGGGTAAATTTATTTTTGAAAAATTAAGTAAGTTTAACATATCAGTTCTGTAATAGACTAGTATGAATTAAATTTACTTAAAATATTTAGTATGTAAATGTTGCCGAGTGGCGCAATGGTAAAGTGCTCGCCCTATCATCCGGAGATCGCAAGATTCCCGGGTGACGCTGTAACCTCTTTCAGCCGGAGGTCTTGTGAGAGCTGATTGGCCATGGTCTCTCACAGGGAAGGGGTGAGACAGATACTTAGTGCTCCCACATTAATCATGGCTCTACAGCCAATCAGGGGCATCTGTGAGCTCACGCAAACGGAAGGAGCGGAAAGCGCTGTCCTCCGAGTGTGTTACGCCGCACCCGACGAGCAGTTCAAAAAGATGCGGTCGGCTGGTGTCACGTGGTTCGGAGGAAACATGTGAATGTCTTCAGAACTCCCGTGGTACACTGAAAAAAATTATACTTTGAATCAACTTTTTTAAAAATTGCTTCAAATTGTTACAAGTATTTTTTTTTACTTTTTCTCAAATCAAATATTATAATTTTATTTAAGGTTTAATTTTGATTAAATACAGATATATTTTTAAGTTTCCCCAAAGCAAAAAAAAAATTCATCTATCCAAATCAAAAACCAACGTTGTTACAATGCCTTAGGCCAGTAAAACTAATTTTTCGACTTTGTAACAACTTGATTATATCACTTTAGAAAAACCTAAAACGTTTTTACCTTAAAAGAAACAAATTACGTTCAAGTAATAGGAGTAAATTATAGTAGTATTCTTTTTCATTATTCTTAAGTTAAAAGTATGATTATGTACTAACTTATTTTTATAAATCATATGTAAAAATCAATAAAGCCTTTTTCTGAAATAAAGAATATACTTATCTCTAAGCCAAAAAAGTTCATTTATGTAGAAAAGTTTCATTTATAAATGAAGACAATAAACAAACAAGTTCTCCTCCAAGAACATTTATTACCAACCTTGAAACCATACCATGTTGTACTATTAAATTATTTCTCTAATTTAAAGACACATTATATATTACATTATATTGCCAAAAGTATTGGCTCGCCTGCCTTCACATGCATATGTAGCTCAGTGGTTAAGGCATTGGACAACGGTTGGGAAGATCCCAGGTTCAAACCCCACAACCACCAAGTTGCCACTGTTGGGCCCTTGAGCAAGGCCCTTAACCCTCAACTGCTCAGATGTGTAATGAGATAAAAAAAAAAATGTAAGTCGCTCTGGATAAGAGCGTCTGCCAAATGCCTAAATGTAAATGTAAATGTAAATATGCACTTGAGTAACATCTACTTCTTAATCCATAGGGTTTAATATGATGTCGGCCATTTGCAGCTATAACAGCTTCAGCTCTTCTGTGCAGTCTTTCCACAAGGTTAAGGAGCATGTATGTAACTAATGTTAATACATACTATGATTTAAAAAAATAATGGCCCTGTGTAAAAGTTGCGCTGCAGCTGATAATTCCACTGACCTCGTATTTGTCAATATGAAGGGGCAGAGGTAGTTGTGTGGTTTTTGGATGTTGGTATACTGATTGGAAGCTTACAGGTTCAAATCCTAGCCCCAACAAACCTGGAGCTTTTGAGCAAAGCTAATAATAAGAACAAGAACAAATGCTTACCAGTGCTTAATCAGTTGGTCCACATCTTCCACTTAATACAGCATAAGACATTTCAGGGGAAAGTCTGTTCATACATTCACCTCCAGGCTCTAGGCATGTAAAAACAAACATAGTATTGTTTAATTTAGTGCGTCACAGCCAACTTCATTTGGATGCCTTGCTCAGCTCTTGTGGCTTCCATTCACAATATTACATTTGACACCAAGCTAATTTCTGCTTTTTTGAGCAAGTACATACTAGATCAAGAACTTGAAGATGAAGATTATATCCCTGGTCTTCTTTCTGACAATTCCTCCCTTGTTTCTGATGATCTCAATGAGTTTGTAGTGTTGCTTGTCCAAGGAAACCAGCAATCTTGCTTAAAGTGAAGCAGTTGTAATTCTCAGAAACTCATTACTGATCTTAAAAAAAAACAAGTAAAAATAAAAAATTGGACTGGCTCAAGTTCTTAGCAAATCTTAATTACAGTATGTATAGAAAGAATCACCGCCCCCCCCACACACACCTTTAAAATAACTGCATTTTGTTGCTTTGCAAGTGTTCACTACTCATAATATAAAAAAAACCCATGAATATAATTCAGTTTTGCAGGATAATTGAAAATATTTTCTGTTATTATCAGATAATTCAACTACTAACTTTCAGTGCTCCATCATTTTGAGGGAGTTTATTTTAGGTGTCATGATTTATGCCCTGTCTGCCGTGTTTTTCCCACGCTGTCACTCTCTCTCCATGTGCTTATGTTTTCCCTAGCCTGTCTGTGTCTTTTCCCACGCCCCTGTTTTCGTCCTGTCGACACACCTGTCTCGAATCCACCACTGATTACTCCAGGATTTAAGCACGTGCTGCGTAAATCGCTGCCTCAAATCGCTGGATAATTGAGTAATGTTTTAATTAATTCTCTCACATTTTGTTTTCTCGTCTTCACGTTGCCAAGCCTGTTTTGTTTTCTCGTCTTCTCGTCTCTCGCTTCACGTTTTGAATTGTCGCTTCGTTGTTTGATTTTCTGGTTTTAATCTTGCGCTTTCTCATTTTGACTTCGGGTTTGATTAACGTTTTTTGATTGTCATCCCACTGCTTGATTTCACGATCTACGACCTAACGCTTCCTAGTTTGACTACGCCTCCTGGTTTGCGCTTTTTGCTTAGACGCTCCGCTGATTGACCCTCCGGATTTCGACCCATGCGTTCGCCTCCTGACCACAATTCCGTTTAACATTGCTGTTACTCAACTGCACTTGGATTCATCGCGTTTAAACAACGACTCAAGACGCATCTGTTTCTCCAGTACTTGAACTGACCCCCCCCCCAAAAAAAAACCCTCTTCCCAGTTGTGTTGGTCTAATAGCACTTAGTTATTAACCTAGTTAACCCAGTGTAAGTATGTATCCAATGATGTAAACTTTAAAGCACTTTTTGTAAGTCGCTCTGGATAAGAGCGTCTGCCAAATGCCTAAATGTAAATGTAAATGTTTTGCTTCGGCCCATGACAGAATAATCCAGCCATCAATATAGATCTAGCAGATGTTGACAGCATGAGATCAGCGATGAAGAGTCAAGGTGCACTTCTCAGAGTTCAACAGCAGGAGATGCTCAACACCAAGCAAGACCTCGCTGACGTCACGACCCAGCTCCAATGTCCCCAACTCTCTCCAATGTCAAGCATGGACTCCTACATGCAACATGAACCACGTCCTTCTGCCCCTTCTACCTATTAAGGAGATCCAGGCACCTGCAGATCATTCCTCTCCCAGTGCTTATTGATTTTTGAACTACAGAACTCTACTTTCACTTCTAAACGCTCTAAGGTGGCATATGTGATCATGTTTCTTTAGGGGAGAGCCAGAGAGTGGAGCACGGCATTCTGGGAGGCCCATGCCCCCTGTTGCTCAAACTTTGAGCATTTTTCTCAAGAAATAAGGAGGGTATTTGATTGCTCATGTTGCGGCAGAGAAGCAGGAAGTAAGCTATTGAATCTCTGCCAGGGTTCCCACTCAGCCTATGACTATGCCCCAGGAACTCCCCTCCTTGCTCCAGGAGCTTATGGATCTGGCAGGCCGAGTGGATTCACGTCTTTGTCTTCGCAGATCAGTCAGGACACCACCACTCCAGGTCAATCCAAGACCACAAGCCCACAAACAGAGGGAGACCATGCATTTGGGCAGGACCCGCATCTCTCTTGAGGAACGACGACGATGCAGGGCCTGTTTCTACTGTGGAAGGTCCTCTCCCGCGGGGGCTGGGTTCTTCTTCGTAGGCAAAAAAGATGGGTCCCTCCACCCCTGCATTGATTATAGGGTACCCTCTTCCACTAATGACCACTGTCTTCGAACTTCTCCAAGGAGCCAGGCTATTCACAAAGCTGAATCTACGCAATGCATACCACCTTATCCGTATTCGAGAAGGTGATGAATGGAAGACAGCCTTTAACATCCCAACAGGCCACTATGAGTACCTAGTGGTCCCGTTTGGTCTGACTAATGCCCCAGCAGTCCAGGCCCTAATCAATGATGTCCTCAGGGATTTCCTAAACTCGTTTGTGTTTGTCTATCTGGATGATATCTTGATATTTTCCAAAGATTTGGAAGAACATCAATGTCACATGCGACAAGCGCTGCAAAGACTCTTGGAGAACAACTTGTTTGTCAAAGCTGAGAAATGAGATTTCCACACCACATCAACCATGTTTCTTGGGTTTGTCATAGGCCCTTCCGGCATCCAGATGGAGCCCGCCAAGCTCTGAGCAGTTACAGAGTGACCCACGCTCACCTCACGACAGGAACTTCAAAGGTTCCTGGGATTTGCAAACTTTCACCGCCACTTTATCCACGGCAACCCTGACCTCTTCCAGGACACCACTTTGTTGGAATCAGGAGACCGAAAAAAGGCTTCTTGTAGCTCAAGAGACAGTTCATGTCAGCCACTATCCTCATCACACCTGATCCATTACATCAATTTGTCGTCGAGGTTGATGCCTCCAGCACTGGGGTAGGAGGCGTACTCTCCCAGAGGTCCGCTTATGACAATAAGCTGCATCCTTGTTTTTTCTTCTCACACCGCTTAACCCCTGCCAAAGCAAACTATGGCATCGGTGACGGAGAGCTCCTAGCCATTAGGCTGTCCCTGGAGAAATGGAGACATTGGTTAGAGGGATCTGAGGTCGCATGGTTCCTGGTTTGGACCTACCACAAGAACCTTGAGTAACTATGAGGCGCCAAGAGACTTAACTCCCGCCAGGCGCAGTGGTCGCTGTTCTTTGCCAGGTTTAACTTCACCCTCTCCTATTGCCCTGGGTCCAAGAACTTCAAACCTAATGCCCTTTCCAGACAGTTTTCGCCTACCTAAGAGTCCACTGCCTTTAACACTATTCTCCCTTCTCCCTGTTAGCTTGCAGCTGTCGAGATGGACATAGAATCCAAGGTCAAGCAGGCCCTGTCCCATGAACCAGGGCCCAGTAATGCACCCGCAAACTGCCTCTTTGTACCCGCCCCCCACCCCCCCACAGGTCTTCTAAGACCTCTACCGATTCCATCCCACCCATGGTCTGATATTGCACTAGATTTTGTTACAGGACTACCTATCTCCGATGGCCACACCTGTATCATGACTGTAGTTGACCATTTCTCCAAGGCAGCCCACTTCATCCCCCTGTCAAAACTTCTGTCTGCAAAGGAGACAGCAGAACTCCTGATCCTCCATGTTTTCAATGTCTATGGTCTTACCAAAGACATTGTCTCTGATCGTGGCCCACAGTTCACCTCTCAGTTCTGGGAGGCATTCTGTAAGCTCATCGGACCCACCCCTAGTCTGTCATCAGGATTTCACCGACAATCCAATGGGCAGACGGAGAGGAAGAACCAGACCCTCAAGGTCACTCTGAGGTGCATGACCTCCTGGAAGGTCGCCTCGTGGAGCAGAATCCTGCCCTGGTTCGAATATGCCCACAACTCCCTAGTCTCGTCTCCTCCGCGCTGTCTCCCTTCCAGTGCTGCCTGGGTTACCAGCCGTCCTTGTTCTTATTCCAGAAAGAGGAGGTCAGCGTCCTGTCTGTCCAAGCCTTCATCTGCCGTGGCAGGAGGACCTGGTATCTGGCCGTGAAAACGCTGCTACAACAAAGCAGAGCCTACAAGAGACAAGCAGACCGTAGACACTCTCAGGCCCCCAAATACAGGACTCAACAGGGAGCCCATCCTCATTTGGGTGAAAATAAAGCAGGAATTTATCCGAATTCATAGTGTGTTAGGTGGCAGGCAATTCAGCATAACAATTGATGTTAATTTGTGTTAATACAGGATAGGGCAAAGAGTCATACTCTCCACCAAAGACCTTGCTCTAAAGACCCTCTCTCGCAAGCTTTCCCCTCGTTACGTCGGCCCCTTCATCATAACCAAGATTGTCAATCCTTGCGCTGTTAATGTAATTCAATTCAATTCAATTTTATTTGTATAGTGCTTTTAACAATTTACATTGTCACTAAGCAGCTTTACACAATCAAAATAATTAAGTTTGTATGAAATGTGAATGTGAATGAATCAAAATGTTATGATTGTCAAATGTTATGTTAAGCTCTTGCTTCCCTCTACGATGTGACGGATAAATCCCACATTCGACGTATCCCACCTACGTCGCCTCGCCTCATGCCCATTAAGTACTAAATGTAGCTCTTGAGGTCTACTTTATTTTACTTAATTTTAAAATAATGTAAAATCTGCATAACAACATGAAGTGATCCCTATCTGTGCTGCTACTACTTCTGACTGAGCAAAGTCTGCTTCCATCAGTTCCACCAGCAGTCGCTTTATCACAGTCTTAGTTAGATTAAATTCTTGTCAAAGCTAGAATAGTCTTGTTTGTTACATTAAGCTGAGCACCATGGACCAAAGTTGCTTAAGGAGTCAGTGGTCTGTTAAACAATTCAATTCAATTAAATTTTATTTGTATAGCGGTTTTAACAACAGTCATTGTCGCAAAGCAGCTTTACACAATCAAAAGAATTATATAAATTTGTATGGAATGTGAATGTATATTAATTAAAATGGTCAAATAGTCCCTGGTGAGCAAGCTGAGGGTGACAGTGGCAAATAAAAAACCCTCTGAGATGGCAATAGGAAGAAACTTCAGAGGAACCGGACTCCACAGGGAGCCCATCCTCATTTGGGTGAAAATAAAGCAGGAATTTATCTGAATTCATACTGTGTGTTAGGTGGCAGGCAGTTCAGCATAACAGTTGATGTTAATTTGTGTTAATATGAAGTCCAGGTAGTTATTTGAGACTGAAGTAGACTCGTAGGAAATTTCAGTCCTGAACTATCGAGCAACTGCAGCAAAGTCAAGTCCTCAGAGAAACAGTTGTCAACATCAGTCGAGGCCAGAATCGTCTTTATGGTAGAGTGAAACCGTCCCCAGACACTGGACACATTTCAAAGAGTGAGATCTCGTTCCATGTGACGAGATCTCCAACCAGAAGTGGGGCACCAGGATGGGTCAGACAGGTCCAGAAGGCAGAGGGAGTCTGGATCATTGGCAGCTCACGAACGACATGTGTAGCTCAACAGAGAGAGGGAAAGAGAGAGGGGGGGAGAGAGAACAGGAGAGGGGAGAGCAAAAGAGGAGAGATAACAGTTAGGTATGGTCACAGTCACATAATGTATAATGTGATCGTATATTTAGTCTAGAGTGCAAGCAGGGACTCCGGCAGTGCTAACTATAACAGCATAACTAAAAGGGAGAGCTATCTATTCATAAAAATCTTATAAAAATCTATTTATAAAAATGCTTGATTAAATTAAAAGGTTTTTAGCCTAGACTTAAACACTGAGACTGTGTCTTTGTCCCAAATACTATTTGGAAGGCTATTCCATAACATTGGGGCTTTGTAATGTAAAAGCTCTGCCCCCAGCTGTAGTTTTCATAATACGCGATACTGACAAGCAGCCTGCATCCTTTGATCGAAGTAGGCTTGGTGGATTGTAAGACACTAGCAGTTCACTTAGATACTCCGGCGCAAGACCATTTAATAATTTATATGTCAAAAGTAGTATTTTAAAATCACTGCGAAATTTCACAGGGAGCCAATGAAGTGAAGATAAGATAGGTGTGATGTGCTCGTATCTTCTGGTTTTAGTGAGGACTCTTGCTGCTGCATTCTGGACTAGCTGAAGCATGTTTATGCACCTAGTTGAACAACCAGACAGTAAGGCATTACAATAGTCTAACTAGAGGTTATAAAAGCATGAACTAGTTTTTCTGCATCGTTTAGTGACAATATATTCCTTAACATTTCTGAGATGAAAGAATGCTATTCTGGTAATATGATTTACATGAGCTTCAAATGAAAGACTAGAATCTATAATTATGCCGAGGTCTCTTACTGTTGCACTAGATAGAAGTGAAAGGCCATCTAATGTTACAGTGTAATTTAAAATCTTGCTTCTAGCTGCATGCAGTCCTATGACTAGAACTTCTGTCTTATCAGGATTAAGCAGAAGGAAGTTAATTAGCATCCAGTACCTTATATCCTTTACAATTCTCCTTTAACATCTTGACGTAAAAAGCAGGCAATCCAGCAAGGCTTAATTGTTGAATTTGTCTTTTAGAGCTGTAAGGAACATTTGCACAAACTGGAGATGAAGTGGTGCAGTTCTCCTAGATACAGTGGGGGAAATAAGTAATTTATAACATTTGTATCATGTGCTGTTTCTGGATTTTTAGTTGATATTCTGTCTCACTCCTTTACCATAAACCTAAGATAAAATTATAAGCCCTTCATTTCTTTGTAAGTGGGCAAACTTAGAAAATCTGTAGGGGATCAAATACTTATTTTCCCCACTGTAACTAGATAACTCTCCTCCTTGGATAAGACCCCTCTTCCACTGAGCTGAATTTGAAACCGACATCTCCTGATTTTAAATTGGCTCTAAAGTCCTTGCGGTCTCTACTAGTTCGGTTAATTTTTCAAGTTTAGTGACCCCACATTGAGCCGTAATATGATGTAAACAATTGCATAAGTATATAAAAATGGCTCTACAGAATATTTTGACATGAGCAATGTGAGCAATAAGGATGTGTTATTGACATAAAGTCACAATACAGTCCGTTAAGGAATTTAATGATGTTCTACTGAACCCCACATAAATGACAATTAAACTGGTAACTACACTCCCGACATAAGGAGTTATTAAAACGAGACTACAGACTTTTAGTCAAGTCAAATCAAGTAGGCTTTTATTATCTTTTAAAACATATACAATCTAGTACACAGATAATAATATGTATAACAAATAATACATATTATACAAAAGAGCAGTTACAGGTTGGTATGAACAATTGTTAGATGGTTCATCAGTGTGTTTGCAAGTGTGTGTTTATCAGTCTAATCCCTTTTTGTTGTAGAGATGGATGGCTTGTGGAAAGAAGCTGTGACACGGTTTAGATGTGATCCCCCGAATGCTTCGGTACCTTTCTCCAGATGGCAAGAGAATGAAAAGTGAGTAAAGGGTGTGTCTGAACAGCCACAATGCTGGTGGTTTTGGGGATGATTTGCATACAGGTTACAAAGCACTTTCTTAGCATTAGTGCTAGATGAATAAAAAGGTTCCACATCTAAGAGTCACAAATTCCACCAGTGATGAGCAATAGCTAGAAACTAGAACAGAGATCTTATTCCATGTTGACGTAAACACACCATCTGTCACTGTAAGTCTGACCGCAGACTCGCATTTCTGTCTGTGCGAAATGAGGCTAGGCCGTCTAGCTGAATGGCAGCATCTGGAACTTTGTTGCTGAGCCATGTTTTTGTAAAAAACAAAGATGCAGCTGTCTCTAAACTCGTGCTGTGTAGTCTGCTGGAGTTTGGTGTAGTCCAATTTATTGTCCAGGTTGCAGACGTGAGATAAAATGATGGATGGGAGAGCCGGCTGGCTAGGGTTTGTTTTTCTGGGGTACAGTTATACATTTTACATTTTGTCTGCTTTGCCACTCTTTTTGACTAATATTAAGCTGCACATATCGCCTTTTACAAAGTGAAAGTGTATGCAATGCGAGCAGCTTTATTTCAGTCATAAATTCACAACCACATTCCAGCTATTCATGGTCAAAAAAGTAATCAATGCTGGACAGAAACAGCAAAAGGAAAAAAGCATGGGGATTATTATTTGAATAATAAAATAAAACCCGAAGAGACTTATGTGGATTTATGTGATGAGTCATTTTCTCAGGACAAAATTCTTAGATCAATATTAATGATTTTATTTAGTTAATTCATTCAAGCACTTGCATGCACTAACCTCCTGAAAATCAATGCAGCAATTAGCATTTACTTACATCTGAGTAAAGCTGTTGACATAATCTTGGATGTGAATTGAGCACTAAGCAATAGGGTAAACAACTAAATTATTATTAGTAAATATAATATTAGTAATATTAAATAAATAAATTATCATTAAATAATATTATAAAATATGTATTAAACCAGTAATATTGCATGAATAAATATTTATTTAATTTATTAATCAACTGCCCCAAATGTATTCATCAGCAAGGCTTTAAATTTAGGTATTTGTAGGTAGGAATAATTATCTCCACATATTCATAAAGGGAGATGAAACAGTTAACAGAGGAGTATTTATAACCTCCCTCTTTTTATGCTCCTCCTCTCTCTCTCTCTCTCTCTCCCTCTCTCTCTCTCTCTCTCTCTCTCTCTTTTAGTCACACACACACACACACACACACACACAGGAACAGGAAGTTATTGTCAAAGAAACTCAGACTGCCTCTCTCTCAGTGAGTGAGTTCAGGAAAATGGCCGAGGCCAGTGTTTCAGCAGATCAGTTTTCAGTTGATCAGTTCATTTGTCCAGTATGTTTGGATCTCCTGAAGGATCCGGTGGCTATTCCCTGTGGTCACAGTTTCTGTAAGGTGTGTATTAATGGCTGCTGGGATCAGGAGGATCAGAAGGGCGTCTACAGCTGTCCTCAGTGCAGAGACACTTTCACACCAAGGCCTGTTCTACGCAGAAACAACATGCTGGCTGAAGTGGTGGAGATACTGAAGAAGAAGACTGAAGTCCAAGCTGCTTTTCCTGCTCACTGTTATGCTGGACCTGGAGATGTGGAGTGTGATTTCTGCACAGAGAGAAAACACAAAGCCGTCAAATCCTGCCTGACGTGTCTGGCCTCCTTTTGTGAAACTCATCTAAAACCTCACTATCATGTTCCTGCATTTAAGACGCACAAAATAACAGAATCTTCTGTAAAACTACGAGAGAAGATCTGCTCTGAACATGATGAAGTGCTGAAGATCTACTGCCGTACTGATCAAACCTGTATTTGCTCCATGTGCATGTTGGATAAACATAAAGGCCATGACGCTGTAACAGTTGCAGCAGAAAAAGCTGAGAAACTGGTGAGAACTAGAAATCTTTTCAGCATTAAACCCTTAAAACTCAGCAGCACAAATGCAGTACATGCCGACAACACAGCATTGATCACTGATGATTAAAAAATATATTTGCTTTATTGCTGGTGTATACATAGGAACATTTCAGACATCAAACTGTGCTGTTGAGTTTTTGGGTATGTCATATAGACTATCATAAGTAATGATATTTATTTGCAAATTTTACTGCTATAGAAGAATATAGGAATGATGTTGGAAAAAAGTAGAACTCTTAAATTTAGCATATATAACATACTGTATATACTGTATATGTATTTTTTGTTGTTGTTTTTTAGAAAAAAAGGTCATAGAAAGAACTTCTTTGACCATTTGACCTTTTTTCAGTCATGTTTGTATAGTTGATTAAACTTTTGTGGTTGTGCTGAAAAAAACGTCGCTCTGCACTGCACAATTTTGGACCTTATATATGTTTATTAAAAAACCTAAAAAAAAAAAGAAATGGCTAAAATGCCCTAGGTTTTGAGATATTCTCATTTCTTACTCATACAATCTTTCATTGTACCCATTTTAAGTTTCATTAATAGCTAAATTTAGCAAAATATTTGTCATTTGTCTTAGTAAATTTGAATGTGTTTAAATAAGTATGCATTATGTGACTCAGAGTTAATCAAGTTACACTTGGCTAATAAAGCATAAAGAGCTAGCACAGTAAAGTGTACCATACATTGTCACTTACTCAGACAAAGTCATGTCTCTTAACCCCTTAAACTTCTACTTTTAATTCTTTAGAAGTCAGTATTTTGAAAATGAAGAGATGGTCAACACGTTAGTGAGTGCGTGTACAGGCCCAAAGTCCATTTCCTCCTCTTTTCCACGTCCAACTATTTACACTAGTGTTGTATAAAGTGATGTTTGGTAGCGAGAGTAAAGATGGTTACACTCACTGATTCGTATTCAACTGTCAATTCTTATAGGCAAACTAACTGGGAAAACCAAAGGTGTGACACATTAGGGAGGAAAAAGTAATAACAACCCGTGGTGGGTTTAACTGTATTTGAATGGGGAAATCTAATACTGAGTGCGGCTTATGGCACCACATTGGGCCATACACGCACTCACTAATGTGTTGACCATCTCTTCATTTCTCAGAATCGCAGCAACCAAGTTTCTCGCTGACTCACTCATCCTTTCTAAAAATGGCGCTGTGTTTTAATTACGTCATGTTTCAATTAATATATTCCGACTTTTCACTTAATATATATTCAGTTTTTAATCAATATATTAAGAATCCATTTAATATATTCAGAATCCATATACCTATTATTTATTATACATATTACATATATGTACTTATTACATATTATACTCATTATTATTGTAAGGCACCCGCGCGTAACTTTCTCTTCACAATATCCCACAGATTCTCTATGGGGTTCAGGTCAGGAGAGTTGGCAGGCCAATTGAGCACAGTAATACCATGGTTAGTAAACCATTTACCAGTGGTATTGGCACTGTGAGCAGGTGCCAGGTCATGCTAAAAAATTAAATCTTCATTTCCATAAAGCTTTTCAGCAGATGGAAGCATGAAGTGCTCCAAAATCTCCTGATAGCTAGCTGCATTGACCCTGCCCTTGATAAAACACAGTGGACCAACACCAGCAGCTTACATGGCACCCCAGACCATCACTGACAGTGGGTACTTGATACTAGACTTCAGGCATTTTGGCATTTCCCTCTCCCCAGTCTTCCTCCAGACTCTGGCACCTTCATTTCCGAATGACATGCAAAATTTGCTTTCATCCGAAAAAAGTAATAAGTGGACCACTGAGCAACAGTCCAGTGCTGCTTCTCTGTAGCTCAGGTCAGGCGCTTCTGCCGCTGTTTCTGGTTCAAAAGTGGCTTGACCTGGGGAATGCGGCACCTGTAGCCCATTTCCTGCACACGCCTGTACGGTGGCTCTGGATGTTTCTACTCCAGACTCAGTCCACTGCTTCCGCAGGTCACCCAAGGTCTGGAATCGGTCCTTCTCCACAATCTTCCTCAGGGTCCGGTCACCTCTTCTCGTTGTGCAGCGTTTTCTGCCACAGACTTCCCACTGAGGTGCCTTGATACAGCACTCTGGGAGCAGCCTATTCGTTCAGAAATTTCTTTCTGTGTCTTACCCTCTTGCTTGAGGGTGTCAATGATGGCCTTCTGGACAGCAGTCAGGTCGGCAGTCTTACCCATGATTGCGGTTTTGTGTAATGAAACCAGGCTGGGAGTTTTTAAAAGCCTCAGGAGTCTTCTGCAGGTGTTTAGAGTTAATTAATTTATTCACATGATTAGGTTAATAGCACGTTTAGAGAAACTTTTCATGATATGCTAATTTTTTGAGATAGGAATTTTGGGTTTTCATGAGCTGAATGCCAAAATCATCAATATTAAAATAATTAAAAGGCTTGAACTACTTTAGTTGTGTGTAATGAATCTAAAATATATGAAAGCCTAATGTTTATCTGTACATTACAGAAAATAATGAACTTTATCACAATATGCTAGTTTTTGGGAAGGACCTGTATATCACAAAATTTTAATGGTTAGTGATTGGTGCAGACATTCACACTATTTTAGGGAAAAAGGAAGGTCCTAAGCTATAAAAGAAATTGAACAAAATAACTGTAGGCATTTGCAGTTCCTACAGATATAAGTAGCAACAGAAATGGAGGCAAAGACGTTTTATTCCACGAATAATGTTGCCGTTTGTGCGGGAAAAAAAGGCTTGCTAAAAAAGGGTGCTAAAGGTATTAAATGATTCTTATGTTGGCTTTTACAGGCTACTTTACACTGATCAACAGTCAGTGCCCCGCTGTAACCAGCAGATCAAAGGAGCAGTTATCGGCTATGACACATAGCCTTCTGCGTTTGGAAGCCAGGGTTGGTTGGTTGGAAGCATGTTTGAAGGAGAAGATAATGAGACAAAAACCCCCACAAATTCTCCGTCCATACACACTTACAGTATAAGATGCGCTCGCAGACAAACACAAACTCTCAGTGCACACACACACACACACACACAATCTCCCCGTGCAGATACACCATGCAAGGAACAACTGAACAACAGGTCTTTACTTTTTAATACACCTGGCCATAAATAAAAATTAATATTTAGGCCTTAAAAGATGCTTTAGAGTACATCTAAAATTAATTCAGCTGCATGTATACGTGAACCCGCAGCCTTAACAAAAGGCAGCGTTTTGATCAAAAGGATGATAGACACGTGCGATTTATCGATCAAATGACTCCCCCACTCACTTTTCCAACACGCCAGCGCGCTCTGTTGTGAGTCGATTTGTTTAACCCATGAAATAATATAAAATTTTTTTGCTATGTATAAGAATTGCATTTCAATTTATGTTTCATGGTGCACCAGATGGCCAGTTTTCTACTGCTCAAAAGTATAGTATCTACTATATAAGAGTGTAGAATATAAATGAGAAAGCTATTTACACGAGTGCTCAAATGTAAAGCAAACGCAATTATTAATTTATTGTGTACATTTACCTTTATTTAGCCGTTAAAGGTATATAAAAAATAATCTGCCTACCAGGCCACTATTATTTTCTTTTCAAATTTAAAGATGCCTGCGTGTGTGCCTAATAGCCTAATACAATATTGTGTCCATTGCTGAAGCAAACAAGATTTTGTTTTAGTCTATAAGCTGAATACAACGCTCCGAGGTGACACCCACAGAACCCCCAGTTACTGTAATCCCTCTTCTCACCTTTCATCCACGATAGGTGTGAAGTTATCAAACCGGTTTCACTGATGGGGGATTCGAAGAACCTTTTGTCTGCATCACAATGAACTGAAGTTAAGCACGTCTACACGTTCACTACGTCTTCTTGTTTTAATCTGTAATGTTCAAGTGGAATACATTTTGTATATATGCTTAAATATTAATTTTTATTTATGGACAGGTGTATTATGTTTGATCTGCATTATTGCGAGAGGCGATGACTTTCTGGTGGAATATGTCTGCATTTACAAGTTCAAGTGCAAGTTTAAGTAGGCTTTATTGTCATTACAACCATATACAGTTAGTACACAGTGAAACGAAACAACGTTCCTCCAGGACCAAGGTGCTACATGCAACATAAATTTACAACATAAATTAACACAGACACTAAACTAGCTAACCAAGAGGCCTAGTTACCTGGCTAGCAGAGAAAGGACAGAGAGACCTAACATAAATTACAACATAAATTAACAAAATGATGTTTACGATACAACAATAGTGTGTACGATAATTTGGTGGTGTAGGTCAGTGTGTCTGCACTTGTGTTGATTAGTCAGTCCAGTCCCAATATTTTGAGGTAGTTGAGTTAAGCTATGTGATAAGGTTTGTGTGTGTGTGTGTGTGTGCATGTGTGTGTGTGTGTGTATTTATCAGTCCAGTCCCTTTTTGTTGAGGAGATGGATGACTTGTGAAAAAAAAACTGTTGCACAGTCTGGATGTGTGTGCCCGAATGCTTCGGTACCTTTTTCCAGATGGCAGGAGTGTGAAGTGTGTGTGAGAGGGGTGTGTTCGATCAGCCACAATGCTGGTGGCTTTGCGGATGCAGCGTGTGGTGTAGATGTCTTCAATAGAGGGGAGAGAGACCCCAATGATCTTCTCTGCTGTCCTCACTATCCGCTGTAGGGTTTTGCGGTCCGATATGGCACAATTTCCAAACCAGACAGTAATGCAGCCGCTCAGAATGCTCTCGATAGTTCCTCTATAGAAGGTGGTCAGGATCGGTGGTGTAAGCTGGGCCTTCCTCAGTCTTCTCAGAAAGAAGAGACGCTGTTGGGCTTTCTTGTGTAGGAAGCTGGTGTTGACGGACCAGCTGAGGTCCTTCTCTAGGGGGACACCCAGGAATTTGGTGCTTTCGACGATTCCCACAGAGGAGCCGTTGATGCTCAGCGGAGAATGGTCGCCTCGTGTCCTCCTAAAGTCAACAACCATCTCCTTTGTCTTGTTAACATTTAGAGACAGGTTGTTGTCTTTACACCAGTCCGTTAGCCTTTGCACTTCCTCTCTGTAGGCTGACTCGTCGTTCTTGCTAATGAGACCCACCACGGTCGTGTCATCAGCAAACTTAATGATGTGGTTCGAACTGTGTGTTGCTACACAGTCGTGAGTCAGCAGTGTGAACAGCAGGGGACTAAGCACACAGCCTTGTGGGGCCCCAGTGCTCAGTGTGGTGGTGCTGGAGGTGCCGTTTCCGATCCGTACTGACTGAGGCCTACCGGTCAGAAAGTCCAGGATCCAGTTGCAGAGGGAGGTGTTCAGGCCCAACAGGTTCAGCTTCCCAATCAGTTGTTGGGGGATGATAGTGTTGAATGCTGAGCTGAAATCTATGTACAGCATTCGAACATATGTGTCCTTCTTGTCCAAGTGTGTGAGGGCAAGATGTAGTGTAATGGAGATGGCGTTGTCCGTTGAGCGGTTAGGACGGTACGCAAATTGCAGTGGGTCCAGTGAGGAGGGCAGCAGGGTCTTGATGTGTCTCATGACGAGCCGCTTAAAGCACTTCATGATGGTGGGTGTGAGTGCAACGGGACGGTAGTTATTGAGACAGGACACAGTAGACTTCTTGGGCACGGGGACGATGGTGGTGGCCTTGAAGCACGTGGGAATGACGGCGCTGCTCAGAGAGATGTTAAAGATGTCAGTGAGAACATCTGTCAGCTGTTCAGCACATTCTCTGAGCACTCTGCCTGGGACGTTGTCTGGTCCAGCAGCTTTACGTGGGTTGACTCTGCGAAGAGTTTTCCTCACCTCAGCTGTAGTGAGACACAGCACCTGGTCGTTCGGAGAAGGTGTGGTCTTTCTCACCGCCACGTCGTTCTGCCTGTCAAATTGGGTGTAAAAGTTGTTCAGCGCATCTGGGAGGGAGCCGTCACTGTCACAGGCAGGTGATTTCGTCCTGTAGTTTGTGATGGCTTGTAAGCCCTGCCACATGCACCGTGTGTCGCCGCTGTCCCTGAAGTGATTGTGGATTCTCTGGGCGTGTGCGCGCTTTGCCTCTCTGATGGCCCGAGAAAGTTTGGCCCTTGCTGTTCTGAGGGCCACCTTGTCTCCCGCTTTGAAGGCAGAGTCTCGGGTCCTTAGAAGTGCATGCACTTCCGCAGTAATCCACGGTTTCTGGTTGGGTCGTGAGATGATGCTCTTGGAGACAGTGACGTCATCGGTGCACTTTTTCGGCTCTGGCCGATATGCGCCAGGGATGTTTGTGTAAACAAGATCCAGCGTGTTTTTCCTTCTCGTTGCAAAGTCCACATACTGATGGAATCTAGGAAGCACTGACTTGAGATTTGCATGGTTGAAATCTCCAGCAACAATAAACAGTCCATCCGGGTGTGTATTTTGCAGTTCACTGATCTTTGTATACAGTTCCCATAGCGCTTCCTTAGCATTAGCGCTAGGTGGAATGTACACTCCGATAATGAAAACAGTGGTGAATTCCTGTGGTAAATAAAAAGGTCTGCATCTAACAGTCACAAACTCCAGCAGCAATGAGCAATAACTAGAAACTAGCACAAAGTTCTTGCACTATTTCGTGTTGATGTAAACACATAAGCCGCCACTGCGAGTCTTACCGCACAGAGCTGCATTTCTGTCGGCGCGAAACGAGGCTAGCCCGTCTAGCTAAATAGCGGCGTCCGGTACTCTGTCGCTGAGCCATGTCTCCGTGAAAACAAAGACACAGCAGTCTCTAACCTCACGCTGTGTAGCCTGCTGGAGTCGGATGTAGTCCAGTTTATTGTCCAGGGAGCAGACGTTAGATAGAATGATGGACGGGAGAGCCGGCCGGCTAGGGTTTGTTTTTAGCCTAGCACAGACTCCCGCCCGCTTGCCGCGCTTCCGCTTCCTCACGCACCGCCTTCGATGACCCTTCCTCCGGCCTCCGGCATCAGGCAACGCTGAGGCTTTGAGGCCTGGTTCGCGCAGCAAGCCGAGGTCGCGTAGCTTTTCCCGCAGCTCATCGTCGATATCATTAACCGGGTTATTTAGGTTGAAAAGTGTCTGGCTATTGTATGTCTGGCTGAGGATTTATAGGAAGAGAGAGTAGAGTTTGTGCATTGTGCACTTTAACCCGCGCGCGCTAAACTGATCCGTGTCGCTCTCCCTCACTTCCGCGCTCTCTCCCTCTTTCTCGCCGGTGTCTTAGACACACAGATGCCTGTGTCTTCTTCAGCGCGCTTTGTCTTTGGCCCTGACACCTTTTATTGTGCGACCGAATGATCACATGAAGTGTCGCGGTATCACAACCTTTTATATAAACACGCTGCCAGGTGCGGCTCATTCAGGCTGATTGCCTGGCAAATGCATGTATACATGTCTGCGCCTTTGACTGTTTAAAACTCCGCGTGGTATCAGCCTGCGGATCTGCCCATTCTGAACAGTTTATGCGCAGCTCTGCCCCTCCCGCGAGCCGCGTCGTAACATATATGTCCACAAATACTCTTCCTTTGTCCCTTAGAGACTCTGTAGTAGGTTTTCTCAGTTGAAAAAAAATATCACTGATTATCAACGCTGGAATAAATGGCACATTGTCCAAGTACAAGTTGATCTTATAGCTAAACTATTTGCTTTGGGTAAAAGTGGCATCTAGCGATCATTGTGTATCAGCGACAGCTTCCTATTCAAAACAATAGGCGGTCAAATGACCAGTAAATCAAGTTAAAAGTAGAAGAATTAACACTGGCGTGGCGCTTCTAGTGTAAAATAAACTACTTGTGCATTGTAAAGACCTGAATAACTATTTTATCCCCAGACAGACTTAAATTAAGAAATCCTGTCTTTATGTCTTAGTTAGCTAGAAACATGTCGAAATGCATTTAAATATGTGGATATTCTACAAGGCCGTGTTGTTGATTGGTGACATTTTGTAGTTTTATATATATATATATATATATATATATATATATATATATATATATAAACATTAATATTAAATGCAATGATTTATTTTCAGAGTGAGTTAAAGGAGGAGCAGATGAAATCCCAGCAGAGAATCCAGGAGAAGCAGAAGAAGGTGCAGGAGCTGAAACAGGCTTTGAACACTATAAAGGTGAGCAGTGAGCAGAGACAGAGCTGCTCCTAGAAACACACACAACATGGACAACATGGAGTCATTTAGAGTCGCAGTAAGAGAGGGAATGATAGATGAGCTTTAAATACTGTGTGTATGTGTGTGTGCGTGTGTGTGTGTCCTAACAGCTGAGTGCACAGACAGCAGTGGAGGACAGTGAGAGGATCTTTACTGAGCTGATTAGCTCCATGGAGAAAAAGCGCTCGGAGGTGATGGAGCTGATCAGAGCTCAGGAGAAGGCTGAACTGAGTCGAGCTGAACGACTCCTGGAGCAACTGGAGCAGGAGATTGCTGATCTCCAGAGGAGACTCACTGAGCTGGAGCAGCTTTTACACACACACGATCACATCCAGTTCCTCCAGGTAAAACTCACTGTCTGATCTACATAAACAGCTTTTTCCCTTTCAAAAGCTACACTCGATGGGAATATCTCTTTGTTCCCCAGTTGTAAAGCATGTGTGTGTCAAACACGCCAAAGCTTTGGCTTATATAACCTTGGTTAGGTCACGTCATCTGATAAGGTGCACCTGCAGGTTATTAATAGGACTGAACTGGAAACATCCTCAGGTTTTTTTGTCTTTATGGACCGCATTGTGTGTGTGCAGGCACTTTTCAAAACAAAAAGAAAGCGAAAATACAAAGAGTCTTATTACCCACCAAAAAAATGGCAGAGTTAGACAATAAAGCCGTGCCTCTGTGTAAAAGGCTAAGGGCGATCTCCATGCTTTCTGTTTTCAGTGTTTAAGGGAAGAGCACGCTATCCTCGGGCTTGAGGGAGGATGTGAGCATTGTGATCTCATCCCTATTAAAGTCCCTTACGTTCGGCTCCCCTTTTTTGAAATGAAACTGCGAGCCGTGGCGCATTCCTGGTCTTCGCATGCAGATCTGGCGGAAGTGCATGACACGGAATCTTCCCTTTCTCTTACTCTCTCGTCGGATCATGAGCCTTTACCATCCACTTCTCAAGCACACTCCGACGCTTCTTGTGAAGGGGGCGGACAAAACTTCGACTCTCACTTCCACAGAGATGGAAACTATCACTTCAGAGCGCTTCACTAGCGATGAGCCAACGTAACAGGAGTTATTAGAAGTGGTAACACGGGCGGTCAAACTCTTATACCTTGATTTGCCGTAAAAATGTAATAAAATAAAAATACCCCAAACGCTCAAAGTTAGACGACAGGTTTCTGTCAGGTTTCCTAAATGATGGCCCCTTCCCTTCTTTGGCAACCTCTATGACAAGTTAACTCATTCATGGAATAAGCCGTATTCATCCCGTGTTTTTGTGCTATTGACATTGATTTGTTCGAATGTCGTGGATGCAAAAGCGCGGTTTTATATGATGATGCCCCAGATTGAAGAGACACTTGCGGGTGCTTTAAAATTCCTAATAAGTTTCTTATATAGTTTTTGTAATGTCTTAACAGGGACAAAACAATGAAAGACATTGCAATGCCTCGGTTTAAATGGTCTTGAAATTAATTTAATTTCCTAATAGTAGACTATCTGACAGTGTTAACTATGCGAATGTCCTGATTTGTGAATATGCCAACATATCTTATTTAAAACATAAAAAAATGTCGACATCATTAGAAGACATTAATGAACAATATACTGTATATATATATATATATATATATATATATATATAGATAGATAGATAGATAGATACAGTAGATAGATTAAATCCCCATAAACATTCACACTTAAAAACAATACTAACAGAACTAAACAGTTCCAGAGGTTTAGTGCCTGTTATCAGGACAGGAATCACCTACAGGATAACACTGTATTTTTCACTGCTTGTATATTTTCCATAGTTTCATTTGGTTTTACGCGATTTCATGTGTTATTTGTGTGTGTGTGAGAGAGAGAGAGAGAGAGAGAGAGAGAGAGAGAGAAAAAGAGAGTGAGAGAGAGCGCATGTGTGCGAGAGAGGGCTTATATTGTGATTTGTCCATGGTTACTAAAGCCTGGCTTACTACTACTTTAAAAATATGTGTGTATATATATATATATATATATATATAAACATTAATATAAAAACAATCGACTATTATCGTCAGGATCAAGTTTACGGGGCTACTCAGTTTACTACTGACCCGAAACCAATGTGGCTTTTTAAAGATGCACTGTTTTATTGGACATGGCTGTTTTGTAATGTTCTGCAAAATACACACTGTCTACGGCTTGAATATACTGTGAACGTCTCAAAGTCACATCTCTTTAGATCCTTCTGCACTAATGTTATCATGGTGTAAATTAATAACGTATTAATGTATTTCACTTGCGGACAAAATAAACCATGTCTAGTAACAAAAGTAACGAATTTGTCACTACTCTTCTCTTATGCAGCACGGGGAGATGAACTTAGACTTTCCAAAACTTACTATTATTTCTTGAGATTCTCTTCTTTAAGCTCGGATGAAGAGAACTGAAATGAACTCCCCTCTGTGCAATATCTAAGTAGAGTGTAACTTGAGCAGCCATAAAATCCCCCCTGCCCCTGTCTAACTCTGATTAGGAAAAGCTCACAGACGCCAAACCTGCAGCACTTTGGTGTAATTTTTATTATCTTTTTAGCCGTGCTGCATAAAAGAAAAGTAATGACAAATTTGTTACTTTTAATAACGCGATGATTGATTGGATGTTATATAATTTCCATGTTTGATAGTGTCGATTTTAGAGTGCATTATACGTGCAAAGCGAAATGGAAGTAAATAAACATGTAGCAATGCAAGGAGGACAAAGCTGCGAAATATTTAAATTTAAGCAATTTAAATTTAACAAAGTGTGATCATAATTGGTGTTGTTGCTGCTGTTTAGGTAATTGGTTCCATCGTGTTACTGAACGCAACTGTGTTCACAAAACCGAGCGTAGTGAAAAAAAAACACTCGCTAGCGCATTTGAATGAAAGGGGGCGGCGGCTTTTCTTTGAAGATAGCGATTGTGTAATGGGGGGCAATCGTGGCAGGGGGGTGTTTTAGGGCATCCCACCCCTCTGAACGCCTTTTGTCTTGTAAATAATTATCCTTTTATTTAATGTATAAAACACTTACTTACTGGTTTATTGTTAAGGACAAAAACAGACCCTGCGCTTGTGTCTAGGACTGATGCTGAACAGCTGTGTTCTTAGGTTTAATCAACGATTTACAAGACGACAGGTAAAGCATTTGTGGATGGAGAGGTGTGTCTGTGTGCGCTCCTACATTTCTCCGTTGGCTTTAACACAAACACATTTGCACAGACAGGTCTAAAGAACCCCTCCCCCCGCCAAACACACACAATAAAACAATAATGTTTTAGGCTAACATATTACACATTTTTGCAAGCCGAGAACCCCCTCGTAGAGATTGAAGCGGGACTCGTCACGCTTCGCAGTCCACCTTAAGGAGGCCAGACCTAAGGAGCATAATTTCCTTTAAAAAGGAGTCCTGAGGCTTACGTGCCCAGGACAATGGGGGTGTCTCCCCCTGGGGAGAGGCGCGTAAAAAGTCCAATAAGGAATATAAACTCCTTCCTGGCACCCTAGGGAGGCCGTGGTTCAATCTCGTGTTCAGTTTCTTCCTTGTTTCAGGATGCCGAACATCTAACACCCCCCCCCCCAATCTACTCGAAGTGTCAAAACTTGTGCCCCTTTTAGAAAAGCTGGCAGCGGGGAATCTACTGCCAGGTATGTCTCTTTAGGTACAAAGCACTGTAGAGATTACAGACTTTGCTGGAAAAAGGGGAAATAGAACATGTTCCCCTGCCAGACAGAGAATCAGGCATTATTACATTTTTGTGGGCTGAATATTAAAATGTTGACAACTAAAATGATTGTTTCTCAAATCCAACCAGAGGTTTGGTTTGTGACAATCAACCTGAGGGACGCATATTTTTAACGCAGTGGCCCAGACTGCGTCTTATGCATTTGCTTCCATAGCTCTGCTCTCAGAAGTTCTGGTGAAGGTCCGTCAACAAGGCTTGCACCTCGTATTGATAGCGCCCCATTGGCCGACCAGTGTGTGGTGTTCAGATCTAATATCTCTCCTGTGAGGAGGGAACTTCTGTGTCAGGCACAGGGGACGACATTCCATCCCCGGCCTGAGCTCTTCTACCTTCCATCTGGCCCCTGAGGGGGACCAGTGAAGAGAGACTGGTCTTCCAGCCAGTGTAATTGAAACCATACTAAGTGCTAGGGCTCCCTCCAGTCCTTATGAAGAACTTATGCCCTCAAAAGGAGTGTATTGAAATTTTTTGCATAGTAAAACATGTACAGATGTCGCCATTAAAAACGCACGTTTCGAGAAAAGGAATCCCGCGACTTGTGAAAATGCCCTTCATTACCTGTAGGGGGCAGTCGTGTTTCAGTCTGAAGTATTGTGTGTCTACTGAAGCCGAAAATGTGTTCTCTCTCTTAGGCACCAATTGACAGCAAGCGACGGAGCTCATAAACATGTCGAGCTCAAACTGTAAATACTGATGTGTATTTATTCTTCATTTTCTTTTCTCCTTCAATGATGAGACTTCGACTGCGCTTTCTTCAATCAGTATTATAATTATTTTTAGTAGTAGTGTTTCGAATTTGTTATTGTTATTATTCTTATTATTATTGTAACGCACCCGCGCGTGTGTGCAAACAGACTACAGTAATGTATGTTATGTTAGCCTAAAACAATTGTTTTATTGTTTTTATGTGCTTTAAATATACAATCTTGTGCAAAGTAAAAGTGAGTTGCGCGTGCGGCTTTTTGATCAAAAAAAACCCACAAAAATATGTACTACTCTGTGAATACAATGCGACAGCACGCAGAATCCCCGGGCTTTGACTGCACTTCATTCGTTAGTACTGTAGTAGTACACTAAAAGAAATGCTGGGTTTCTGTAAACACATCGTTGGGTTGTTTATGCTGGGTCATAATTCTGTGTTATTTCGGGTACTTTAATCACAATGTTGGGTTGCTTTTGCTATGAATACTAAAAGTGCTGCATGATTAAACTTCTCCGTTTTGTCCCTGGACCTTTGTGTTTATGCAGTGAACCCACGGGTGAACACGATGATTTAAGAATTTAATTTATATATATATATTTATATATATATAAATTAAATATATATTTAATTTATATATATATATATATATATATATATATATATATAGTTCATTTATGTCTTCTGATGAAGGCGACACATTTTTACGTTTTAAATAAGACATGTTGGCATATTCACGAATCAGGACATTCACATAGTTAACACTATCAGATTATAAGGTAACCTAATATCAGGTAATTAAATGAATTTAAGACCTTTTAAACCAAGGCATTGCCGCGTCTTTTAATAATTTGTTCCTGTTAAGACATTACAAAAACTAGCCTATAAAAGAAACTTACTATGAATTTCAAAGCACGAATTTTGGCATCTCATTTCATCCCTATGAAAATAATATGAAGCACATACATTTTTGTATGAGATGCGCGCGCGGACACACACAAACTTTCCACACACACACACACACACACACACACACACACAAACACTTTAAAATATAAAAATAAAAATAACCAGAGCTCCACCGTCTACGCGAGAACGGACGGGATTCTGGAAACAAAAAAAAAAAAAAAACTAAAGATGTTCTCGGGGCTAACTGTATGCCCTTACCGAGGATTTATAGGAAGAGAGAGTTTGTGCTCTGTGCGCTTTAACCCGAGAGCGCGCGCTAAACTGTTTATGCGCGGCACTGCCCCCCGTGTGAGCTGCGTCATTACTGTACATAAATATCCACAAATACTTTAACAACATACACTTATCATGAATTGCATTTAATATAAATGTTACATATGAGACACGCGCACAAACACATACTTATTTAATATATTCACCTACAAACACATACTGTATACACATAAAAACAAAATATAGGCCTAATCAGTAAATTTGTGAATTACACTCAAAGTAATTATGAAGTCTGACTTGATTGGTACTATTAAACATTTTATTTGTTTTGCTGGCGAAATACATTTTAGGCAGTGACGTCTGCTCAGTCTTGTTAAATAGTTTTAAACCCCTCAATTCTGTCAATTCCCCCAGCCAATATTTAACTTTTTAAATAAGATATGTTGGCATATTCACGAATCCAGACATTCGCATAGTTAACACTATAGCCTACTATCAGGAAATTAAATTATAATTTTAATACCATTTAAACCGAGACATTGCAATGTCTTTCATTATTTTGTCCCTGTTAAGACATCACAGAAACTATCTAAAAAACTTTTAAAGCACAAATTTGGGCATCTCATTTCATCATTATGAAAATAACACGAAGCACATATGAACACGTTCATTATGAAATATCTGTTGTAAAACAAAATAAAATTCATGTTTGCTTCAGCATTCATAAAGTCCTTCCATGCGCCATCTGGCGGATGTTAAGTGAAGCACGAAACATTTATTTTAATTTCCTGAATGTTGCTTCCGGCAAGTCGCGGCATGCCACGCGCTAAATTGCGGCATATCGCGGGAAAACACGCACAGTCTTAATGGCGACATCTGTAGACCCAGTCCACTGACAAATTTTTTCAGTGCTGCAGTTTCTACAAGAAAATTTACCTTGGGCTTATGCCCTAGTATTCTCAGAATATAGGTAGCTGCTATTTCGGCTTGTCATGTCCTGAATGTTGGGGTTTCTATGGAAAGCACCCTTTAGTTGCCCGCTTATTCGTGGAACTAAACGATTGAGGCCCCCCACTAGAGCGACAGTCCCCTCTTGGGATCTAGCTATTGTGCCAAAAGGGTTGGATGACAACACGTTTGAACCACTAGAGTCAGCGCCTGTGAGGCTTCTGACCCTTAAGATGGTTTTTCTCATGACCGTTACTTGTCTGAAGAGAATTGGAGACTTGCAGGCATTGTCAGCCTCCGCATCTTTCTTAGACTTTGCCCCTGGGCTGGTCAAAACTATTCTGCATCCTCACCACAACTGTCTCCCGAGGGTTCCACTCTCGACTATGCACCCAGTTGTTCTCAAAGCCTCTGTCTTCTGCTAAATCAAAGCAAGTTTTTTATATGTTATGGGGGCTGCAGCCGAAGGGCGGCCGCCACTAGAAAAATGCTTTCACACAGGGTGAGAGATGCTATTGCCCTAGCCTATAAGGTGCGTGGCAGACTTTGCCTCTAGTAATTAGGGCCTATTCGACTAGGGGGCTTGCCTCATCAATTGCTTTGGCAAGACGCTTTCCTTAGCAGCAAGTGTGTGATGCGGCAGGTTGGTCCTCTCCGCACACATTTGTCAGATTTTATAGTTAGATGTCCATGCAACTCCAGCATCCCACAATTATGTCTGAGACCCCTTTGGGGGACTGTGCGCACACTGCACAACCCTGCGGGTTCCGACACCTGCAGTGCAGCGGCGTTGGTATTTTCATTCCCACAGCGTTTTCACGGAGCATCAAGTGTAGCTTTTGAAAGGGAACATCTCGGGTTACTTTGCTGTAACCCTGTTCCCTGAAAAAGCGGGAACAAAATGCTGCGCTCCAATGCCGCACTGCGGGCATGACTGGGTGTCCTTTCAGACAAAAATTGACCTAAAGATGTTTCCTGTTCAGTCCTATTTATAACCTGCAGGTGCACCTTATCAGATGACGTCACCTGACAGAGGTTATATAAGCCAAAGTTTTGGCGTGTTTGACATACATGTGCTTCACAACCGGGGAACAAAGAGACGTTCCCATAGCGTTTCCACGCAGCATCTCATTCCTGTTTTTTCAGGGAACAGGGTTACAGCAAAGTAACCCGAGACGTTCCTCATACACTCTTGTTAAAGGACAGTGAATGTCCATTTGACATCACAAGTACTGTATGTTTTACTTTTAATCTGATTTTTGTAGGCTTTAGCTTTTGGACGTCAGTCTTCTCCAATGGACAAACCATCATTTCAGTCATCCATCATCAGTGTCCATCAACATCTCTCATTTGATGGAGTGAGGAATTCTCTCTCAGATCTGAAGAAGAGACTCGAAGAACTCTGTGAGGAGGAATTTAACAAAATCCCTCCACATGGTAAGAGGAGCTGTTCTTGCTAGAGAAACACAATGATAAACGTCTTTACTCGCTCTGTGAAGTCTTATTTCTTAGCAATGCTCCTGCTGACCTTCCTGCAGACAGTTTTAACTAAAATGCTGATTTTAAATGAAAAAAACTGACTGTATCAGTTTAAACTCTTTCCATCTTTTAGACGATGATTTAAATTGAATGCATTTGAAGCTCTCTATAGTAACATAAAGTCAGCTCAGTCGATTCCGCTAATCATCATTTACAGTTTAGAGTTTCTCTGTGAATTTTCAGATTTTCTCTCAAACCTTGTCGTTTCTGTAGACAAAGCGTTAATTGCTGGAGATTTTAATATTCATTTTGGGAATCCAGAAGACTCTGAGAACAGCATTTATGTCCATACTGAACTCAGTAGGAGTAAATCAGTGTGTAATAGGACCCACTCATAAAGCAGGTCACACTTTGGATTTAATATTATCCTTCGGATTAAGTATAAGAGACACAATTACAATTCCACAGTCTAAAGTTATCTCAGATCATTGTCTTGTCTTGATTAAAGTGTGTCATAGTAATTATGTACGCACAGCACTGCGCTATCGCTTTAAATGTACGTTCACATCAAATACCACTCAGACCTTTATCAATAATCTCTATATCTTTATCAGTTATCAACTTTGATTGGATCGCCATCTGACTCCACAGAACTCGATCAGGCGACCGAATATTTGGAGTCAACACTCTTATACACTATTACGTTATAGCTTAGATAATGTAGCTCCAGTTAAAAGAAAAATTATAAGAGATGAGAAACTCGCTCCTTGGTATAACGACCACACACGCACTCTAAAACCAACCGCTTGAAAATTAAAACGCAAATGGCGTCAAACAAAATTGTTAGTATTGCAAATAGCATGGAAGGAGAGCATTCTAAACTAGAAAAGCTCTCAGTGCTGCTAGATTAATGTATCTCTCCACTTTTATAGAAAATAACTAAAATAATCCTAGATTTTTATTTAACAATATAGCTAAATTAACTAAAAACAAGACCACTGCAGAAATCTCCACAACAACAACATACAGTAGTGAGGATTTCATGAACTTTTTCAATAACAAAACCATAAATATTTGGCATTAAAAATTTAGGCTTTGAAACCAGACAATTTAAATGATACAGATGATAAATTAATCACATCAGATCAGGACCTAGAAAACTTTACTTCCCTTGAAGCGAGAGATGGAGCAGTTATTAAACCACCAATCAAAAATCCTGACCTTGACCCCTGTCAGCTTTCCAACTACAGGCCAATATCAAATGTCCTCGGCTTGCTCATCAGGGACAATCTTATCATTTTGATTCATACACGTTCACATTTCATACAAACTTAATTCTTTTAATTGTGTAAAGCTGCCTTCCGACAATGTCAATTGTTAAAAGCGCTATACAAATAAAATTGAATTGAATTGAATTGAATAGACAACCTGATGATATTTGTCTTTATTTTTATTTTTTTCTCTACAGCTGCAGCTGTTCAGATGTTTTTAGCACCAGAGCCACAAAGCAGAGAAGAGTTTTTGAAATGTATGCGCTTCTCTCTCTCTCTCTCTCTCCCTCTCTCTCTCAATATACAGAACACTGAGGTTCACTCATACGAATTCCATTTATATTCAAATGAAAATTAAACAAGTATATTATTCTATACATCTATAAGTCTATAGTAAAGGTTACTTTAGGTAACACATTTAGTAATTAATTAAAAAACTAACTCCCGGGTCACCTCCTCTCTATCCAATGTTGTAAATTTTTGCCTCAGATATCAGTGCACACAGACAGCTGTCTCACTCTTCACATGAATATACAGTATTCTGTGAATTAAAGCCAACATGTTCACCTTGTTCAGTTTGTTTTTCTCTTTTATTTTAGATTTCTATTATCTGACTCTGGATCCCAACACGGCACATCGTAACCTCATTCTGTCTGAGAAGAACAGAGTGGTGAGATACAGTGAGAGAGAGCAGCAGTACTCTGATCATCCAGAGAGATTTGATTCCATGTGGCAGGTGTTGTGTAAGGAGAGTGTGTGTGGACGCTGTTACTGGGAGGTGGAGTGGAGCGGTGTTGTGTACATATCAGTCTCATATAAAAACATCATTAGGAAAGGATGGGGTGATGAGTGTGTGTTTGGACTCAACAATCAATCTTGGAATCTCTTGTATTCTTTTCCCTCTCTCTCTTTCTGTCACAACAACATTAAGACTGATCTCAGAGCTCTATCATCCTCCAGAATAGGAGTGTATGTGGATCACAGTGCAGGAACTCTGTCCTTCTACAGCGTCTCTGACAAGATGAAGCTCCTCCACAGAGTCCGCACCACATTCACCCAGCCTCTGTACGCTGGGTTTAGACCCTATTGTAATGTGAGATTGTGTGACCCAGAATAAAGTTTGTAATGTTTTGTGTAAAATTCCTTCACAATGTCACATTTTTGGTTAGTCTTCAGTTTCACTAGCACACAATTCTGCTGCACAAACACAGCTCAGTAAATTAACTTAGCAACAATTAAAGAGCATTATTAACATTAAATATCAAGCATGAAAGTAGGAAAAACACACAATAAGGAAATATTTATTTATATATTTATAACTCTAGATTTATAGTGTTATATCTGGGTAAAGAGCAAGTATGAGATTTGACACATCAGAGTTTGAACACTGTAGCTTGCAAAACCCTAAAGTGCTGAAATTTTACTTTTGAGCTTACCAAGGTTTAGGGTCACTTCACATTTACATTATTAAAACCTTCAAACAATTAGAAAGTGATTTATTAAATTTGATCTAACACACAGTGTGTTCTAACACACTCTTTACCACTTTTCCACACTCTCCGTTGCTCTAGACCATTGAATTTAAAGAATTTAAAGTCAATTTTTCAGAGCGTACCTCCACCTCTCTAGATTTTCCTCTACCTGTTCCCTGCTCTCACTATAAAGCACAATGTCATCTGCAAACATCATTGTCCATGGAGACCTTATCTAACTTCATCTGTCATCCTGTCCATACCATTGCAAACAGGAAGGGGCTCAGAGCCAATCCTTGATGCAGAACCACCTTCTACATTCCTGCCTTAAAGACCAAACTTGTCCATCACATTCTCATCACCTCTGTTCTAATTCTCTTGCATGATGATTATAATTTGGGTAATAACAAAAAAAAACAAACAAAAAAAAAACTGACGAGATTCGTGTGGATTTATGGGATGAACCATTTTCTCCGGGGAAGATCCCCACATCGATATTGAAAATGTTATTTTGTTAATTTATTCAAGCACTTTTGGTTCTGTTGAGCAGAAGGAGGGCATGCACTAACACGTCACCCCCTAAAAAATTACATACATTAAAATGTACTTTAAAATGTTCTTTGAAATATTCCTTTTCAACCAGCAACTACATTTGAACCACATTTGGCTCAACTCGGTTTAACAAAAGTTCCAGTGTTACACCACACACAAAACTTCAGCTTGTGTTCTTTAGCTTGGCTGCAGAATTTAATCAGCAGCACCTGACTTCTGTGGGGTTGTAGGTTCCTCCCAACGATATGTACCATCTAGTGACCAGTTTGACAGTGTTCACAGTTGAACACATAGCACAATTAATTTAACATTTTAGAAAGCATAAGAAAAGTATTGTAAAAAAACGGGGTGTGTGATTTTAACTTGAACCTATGAACTGTACCACAATGAACATTATAACTATTGTTTTAAGCTGTCTTAACTGCATATTATTTATTTTATGCACATAATGTTTTAACCTTTAACACCTACATCTATTGCATTAGGCCATAAATAACAACAGAGAAAACTAAAATGAATCAAAGCACAATATCACAATTGTTTAGCTGACGTCATAGAAAATCCATTTAAATACAGTGGGGCAACAAAGTATTTAGTCAGTTACTAATTGTGCAAGTTCTCAAACTTAAAAAGATAAAAAAGACCTGTAATTTTCATCATACAGTGGGGGAAATAAGTATTTGATCCCCTACAGATTTTAGCCCACTTACAAAGAAATGAAGGGTCTATAATTGTTATTATATATTTATGGTAAAAGTATTGAAACAGAATATCAACCAAAAATCAAAAAAAAAAAAAAAGCACATGATACAAATGTTATAAATTAAGTTGCATTTCAATGAGGAAAATAAGTATTTGATCCCCAAGCAAAACATGACTTAGTACATGGTAGAGAAACCCTTGCTGGAAAGCACAGTGGGAAGACATTTCTTGTAGTTGTTTACCAGATTTGCACACATCTTTGGATGCATTTTGATCCACTATTCTTTACAGATTTTTTCTAAATGTTTAAGGTTTCTTGCCTGTTGCTTGGCAACTCGAAGTCGAGTTGATGCTCAATTTTGGTCTCATCTGACCACAGCAGTTTATGCCAATCTTTCTCTGTTTATCGGCAAACCTCAGACAGGGCTGTACATGTGTCTTCTTGAGGAGGGGAAGCTTTGCTGTACTGAAGGATTTCAATCGTTCGTATTGTCAATTCGTATTGCGTATTGTGTTACCAATGGTTTTTTTGGTGACTGTGCTCAAACTGCCTTGATATCATTCACAAGCTCATACTGTGTAGTCCTGAGCTGGTCCCTCATTTTTCTTATGATTATTCTTACTCTATGAGGTGAAATCTTGCATATAGGGCCATTATTAGTTACTTTGTATTTCTTTCATTTGTAAATAATCGCTACAGCAGTTGTCTCCTTCTCATCAAGCTTATAGCTAATGGTCTTGTAGCCCATTTTAGCCTTGTGCAGGTCTAAAATCTTGTTCCTAACTTGCTTTGACAGCTCTTTAGTCTTGCAGATGGTAGTGAGGTTTGAATGGAAGATAGAGATTTTGTGGACAGGTGGCTTTTATACACATACCACATTGTTGTTAGGAGCACCTTCTTAAATAAATATGTGTATCACAAGAGCACATAACCAGTCTGTGAGTGGCAGAATTATTGTTCAAATACTTATTTTAAATACTTATTTCCCTCATTGAAATGCAACTCAATTCATAACATTTGTATCATGTGCTTTTTCTGGATTTTTGGTTGATATTCTGTCTCAATCCTTTACTATAAGCCTATGATAAAAATTATAGACCCTTCATTTCTTTGTAAGTGGGCAAACTTTGAAAATCTGTAGGGAATCAAATACTTATTTCTCCCACTATAAGTATAACTCATCTATGAGAGACAAAATAAGAGGGAAAAAAATCCAGAAAATTCCAGAAAATCACATTGTAGGATTTTTAAAGAATTTATTTGCAAATTATGGTGGAAAATAAGTATTTGGTGACCTACAAACAAGCAGGATTTCTGGCTCTCACAGACCTGTAACTTCTTTTTTAAGAGGCTCCTTTGTCCTTCACTCGTTACCATCTGTTATCAGTATAAAAGACACCTGTCCACAACCTCAAACAGTCACACTCCAAAGTTCACTATGGCCAAGACCAAAAAGCTGTCAAAGGACATTAGAAACAGAATTGTAGACCTGCATCAGGCTGGGAAGACTAAATTTGCAGTAAGCAGATTGGTGTGAAGAAATCAACTGTGGGAGTAATTATTAGAAAATGGAAGACATAATGATAATAAATGACAAATGATAAAGACCACTGATAATCTCCCTCGATTTGGGGCTCAACGCAAAGTCTCACCAAAATCTCATCTGGGGTCAAAATAATCACAAGAACTGTGAGCAAAAATCCCAGAACCACACGGTGGCACTCAATGAATGACCAAATCTGGGACCAAAGTAACAAAGGCCACCATCAGTAACACACTGCGCCGCCAGGGACTCAAATCCTGCAGTGCCAGACGTGTCCCACTGCTTAAGTCAGTACATGTCCAGGCCTGTCTGAAGTTTGCTAGAAAGCATTTAAATGATCCAGAAGAGAACTAGGAGAATTTAATATGGTCTGATGAAACCAAAATTGAACTCCGTGTTTGGAGTAGAAAGAATGCTGAGTTACAACAAAAATACACCTTAGCTACTGTGAAGCATGGGAGTGAAAACATCATGCTTTGGTGCTGTTTTTTTTTTTTTTTTTTTTGCAAAGGGCCTAGGAAGACTGATCCCTGTAAAAAAAAAGAATGAATGGGGCCATGTGTCCTGAGATTTTGAGTGAAAACCTCCTTCCATCCATTTAAACGTGACCAAGAGAATTTTAAAATTAATTCGGTATTGTACCGGGAGCCAATGAAGAGAAGCCAGAACTGGAGAGATATGTTCTCTTTTACGTGTAGACGTTAATAGTCGAGCAGCAGAGTTTTGGATCAGCTGTAGCCGATGTAATGCTGTCTGAGAAACCCCAAGATACACAGCAATACAATAATCAATGCGAGTGGTGATAATGGCGTGGATGGCTATTTCGAACAGCCTAAAGAACAAAACAGGTTTAAGTTTTGCCAGTTTCCTTAACTAAAAGAAAATGGACCGAACCACAGCACTAATCTGTTTGTCAAATTTAAGGCCATAATCAAAAATAACCCCTAGATTCGACGCTGTAGGTTTAACATACTGCTCCAAACCTCCTAAATCCAGAGGTGGAACTTTACCCCTGGCACCAGGACCAAATACCAAAACCTCTGTCTTTTTATCATTAAAATGTAATAAAAATTGGGCTAACCATGCCTTAATATCATCTAGACATGTTAATAATGCCTTGACAGAGTAGCCTTCCTTCTGTTTTAACAGGAGATAAATTTGACTGTCATCTGCATAGCAGTGAAAGGAGATGCCATGATTTATCAGGATATAGCCGAGCGGCAACAAATATAACGAGAAAAGAAGGGGTCCAAGGGTAGACCCCTGTGGGACCCCATATGTAAGAGGAGCTGATGATGACTCAAGATCTCCAAGTCTAACAGAAAAAGTTCTATCAATAAGATAGGACCTAAACCAGTCTAGGGCTGTCCCCCTAATTCCCACCCAGTGTTCTAAGCGTGACAGAAGAATGTTATGGTCTACTGTATCAAAGGCAGCTGTTAAATCAAGCAGCAGAAGAATCACAGAGTTACCAGAATCGGTAATACAATAAATATCATTTAAGACTTTTAACAGAGCTGTTTCAGTACTGTGAAGAGCCTTGAAACCAGACTGAAAAACTTCAAGCATTCCATGCTCACCAAGATAACTTATTAGTTGTGTGTAAACTACCTTCTTCAGAATCTTAGACAGAAATGGTAGCTTAGAGATTGGTCTGTAATTAGACAACACAGACGGATCAAGATTAGTTTTTTTTTTTAACAAAGGCTGCACAACTGCATGTTTAAAATGTATGGGTACCACCCCAGAACCCAAGCTGCTATTTATAATATTTAAGACTATAGGAACTAGGATGGGAGCCAACTCTTTGAAAAGATGTGGAGGAATGGGATTAGCAGGAGATCCTGCAGGCTTCATAATATTAATATTCTCTAACAGAAAGGAAAGAGAGATGGGCTCAAACTGGTTAAAAACAGCAGAGCTAGAGACAGAAATGGAAATAGATAGGTTACATGCAGATGATATAATAAGAGCCCTTGTAGAAGAAACCTTATCAATAAAAAACTGGAGAAAGTTCTCACACACTTTATATGAGCTTTCGAAACTGGCAATTTGGGGACCATTAAGAATTGTATTAAAAGACTGAAATAAAACGCGAGGTTTATGATAGTTTGCTAAAATTAACTCAGAGTAATGTTTGGTTTTTGCAGCTTTTACAGTTTTCTGATAAAGACGCCAACTATCTCTCAACAAACTAAAAGACACTTGCAATTTGTCCTTTTTCCATTTGCGTTCCACTTTTCGACACTCACATCTGACAGCACGAGTCTCGTCGTTTAACCAACGGTTCGGATTTAACTTTGGGGCGCCTGATTTTTAATGGAGCCACCGAGTCCAAAGCAGCCTTACAGGTGGAATGGAACCAGGATGCTAATGCCTCAGTGTTGAAGCCAGCAACAGAAGTGTACTCCGAGATGTCGTCATCACAGCTCCGGTTAAACACATCAGAGAACTGAGCAGCGGTGGAGGAGTTAATTTACTACATAGTTTTAATCAGCGCTCAGCCGCATGCATAAAGTTTTCCAGAGCGCACCGGCAGAAGTAGACTAATGATTATGAACGCGTCGAGAAAAACAGCAAGCAGACTGACTCTGACCATTTAAAAAAACGTTTGCGTTCATTTTCTGACGCGCTCAAGTTCACCAAAAACAATACAGAGCAGCGCAGCTTATTTGCTTTCAAACATTTATAAAATCACGTTTTTTCGTTATTGTGAGTGCGCTTAAATAAAAGTTAAGTCTTATAAAGGCATGTAGTCTTATATAGTTTTATTATAAAGTTTTTGCACATTAATCAGAGTCCTCATCTGTTACATTTTTGAGGACAATAGTTTTTTTTCAGCCTGTCACGGCGTGCGCCCAAATCAATATCGCTCCTCGCTCACTAGTTAGGCGGCCTCTCTTTCAGATATGCGAAGAAGCAGGGCTGCAGAATTAGGCACGAATAGTGAAGAAGAGCTCTCCTTGCTAAAGATCACGGGCTTCCAATCCGCGCTATAAAATACTCGGGGTTTGTTGGTTTACAGTGGATTTTACTACGCGGTGTGAATGAGACGCGCGCACACAACGCGGAAGTGCGGCATGCAAACGGGGCAATTGGAACGCGCCCCTGGGACTTCAAAGAAGAGCAAGCGCAAGCGGACGGAGGCAGGAGCTGCTGTCCGCGGATGGCCGTCGTATTCGTTATTTTATAGCGCAGGGTGCAAGCCCGAGATCATTGGCATGGATGAGCTATGTCCAGCTCTGTACCAGCATGTCATGTGGGCATTATAAGACTAAAAAGTGGCAGCTGGCACGCCTAAAAATAGACGCAGGTTAATTTTTTTATAGTCTAAATTAAAATCCTCCTCTTTAGTGCCTCCTATTCCTATTAATCCTATTGTTCTTTTAGTGTCACTGCGTGTGCTTACAATGCCAGACAACATTCAAATGCAAATTATTCACTCTCCCCAAGTGTGAATCAGCTGTTCTCACCTATACATATTAACCTATACGTTCTCACCTAAAGTGTTTAGGTGAAATTCCACCTATACAAGTGTGACAAATATGCAAAGAAAAAAAAATAGGAAGGGGCAAATACTTTTTTATGGCACTTCACATGTAGTCAGATTGTTCTACTGGGCTGAAACTGTAGCAGGTGGAGTTATAGCACTTTTCAAATCACACTTACTGATATGCATAACTTTGAATGATGAATTCTACGTTAATATGATCTCGGGCTTGCTCCACATTATAAAAGCAAAGCGCGGAGATGGAGATCAGGGAAGTACGTGGTGTGGTGGAAAATAGGCAGTGGCGGTTCTACACTGAATTGCTCCGCGGGCGAGACTCCCTCCCGCCCCCCCAAACACAGACCCCGCCCTCAGCGCCACTTCTAACCAACCAAACCCCCTGCTCGGTCTTGTTAATTTGTTTTAAAACCCCCAATTCTGTGAATTCCCCCAGCAGCGAAACCAGTTTGATGACTTCACACCTGTTGTAAAGGTGAGATGGGGGATTACAGTAACTGTGGGTGCGCTTCACCTCGGAGCGCGCTGTCGCGTTGTATTCAATTAATAGACTAAAACAAAATCATGTTTGCCTTAGCATTGGAAACAATATTGTATTAGGCTAACTTTATTAAAGATTATACACTTTTGTATTCTTTGTCCACACACGTGGGCATCTTTAAATTTTTAGATATTGATCCTTTCTCGATGCAGCGAATTTTCTGAGCAAATTAATAATAATTTCCATGAATGAAAAGCAGGAAGAAGAAAAGGTTACGCGAAAATAAGAAAAAGCTTTAAAGGTAAATGCTGTAAAATGCTTCAAATGAACAGATTCTGCCTATAACAGGTCAGGGACAGTGAGGCTGGATCCAGCAGCGCACCACATCCCACATCATAATACATGCTGATGATGACCAACACGTCTCCCCTGATCTACCAGAGCCAAGTAAAAAGAATGGCAATCAAACAGAATAAAATTAGTAGCAGCATTAACTTGTGCTAGTTATTATTATGGTGGTCAATATTAATTGAAATAATGTTTCTTAGCATTATTTCGTGTTAATATTGACTACCCTAATAATTAAAATAAGTAACTAGTTTACTAGCGTGAGCTACTGCTGCTACTAATTTTATTTCAGCTTACCTGTTCAGTTTTATTGCCATTCCTTTTAAAATATTGTCTTTATAGATAGTTGTTTGTCTTGATGTTCTTTTTTTTGTTTGTTTCTTTGACCCAATATATGTTCAGTGATACTTCAAATAACATGTTTAAATAGCATTGATTTCTTTATTGTGTTATATTTTTATACTAGTAACTGGTGTTAAAAATGTATCTCTACATTAATGAGCCAATGTATTATGGTGTGGGCTGCTGTGGGCCAGGAAGTCCAGGGCCACGTTTTGGTCCCAGTCCGCCCCTGTAATAACGAATGAGAAAGCTTCACTGACATTCATTGACAGCCAATGAAATTAAAGCATTTTGCTTAAATAATATCCGTATAATATCCGTATATCCTATAAAATCGTCCAGACCCTGGTTCGAATCCCGCTCTGGGTGAAAATGTAATAAATGTGAATCCTTTGTTTTACACTTTTTGCTTATGATAATCATTAAATTACAGCAACTGTGAGGTGAGTGCTAATGTGTTTCATAGCTTAAGAAAAAAAATTCTCAATTGCAAACATGCATTTAGTACTGAAGCATAACTTAATAATGTAATGGCTACATCGTGGTATTTTAGCGAATTTTGAGCACTGGCCGGGAATCGAACCCGGGTCTCGGGCGAATCACCTACCACTGAGCCACCAGTACCCGTCTGCGTTTAAAGCGTTTATAGGCTAATGTCACACATCTTTGTAGTCCTTTTGCACACGCGCAGGTGCTTTACAATAATAATAATAAATTCGGAGAACTACTACTACTACTACTAATCATTCTGAGTGAATATGATGAATAAATACATATTAGTTTGAGCTTGACACGTTTATGAGCTCTGTCGCTTGCCGTCAATGGGCGCCTAAGAGACATAACATTTTTCGGCTTCAGTAGACACACAATACTTTAGACTGAAACACGACTGCCCCCTACAGGTATTGAAGGGCATTTTCACAGCTTGCCGCGCGCACTCGCGGCAAATCGTGGGATCCCTTTTCCGAAAACGTGCGTTTTTAAAGGCCAGATCTGTAGGAAGGAATCAATTAATAAAATCATCTTATTAAAAACTATTTATGTATATATATATATATATATATATATATTTTTTTTTTTTTTTTTTTCAGAATCAGGTCAAAAACAAGTACTCTCTCTCTCTCTCACACACACCAATAAAAATATCCAATAAAATCATCTCATTAAAAACGTTTTATCTAGTGATCTTTAAAAATATGATTAATCAGACAAGAATAAATCCCTTGAAATGAAATTGTTTTTACAGGAACCCAAACCTTGTCCAAAATGACAATTATAATGCTAATAATAACATTAATGAGAAAAATTTTAAAAGATTTCACACTGGGGTTGTGTATAAAGGGACATTAGCAGTGTATGAGCAGTATGTTTATTTATAAACATTGCAGCAAAGAGAACAAGTACTCTCTCTCTCTCTCTCTCTCTCTCTCTTTCACACACACACACACACACACACACACACACACACACACACACTTCTCTTCTCTTCGCCCTTGGAACATTAATAAGTTCTGTGATATAAACTGTAAGAACTATGATGGAGGCGGGGACACGGGGACACAGAGACCAGTGGAACAGAGAAACATGAGCTCTTTTATTATCCAAAGCTAGGAATGTGAAGAATCCAGTGCAGGCGTCTTTGCAGTGCAGGGAGACAGTTGAGAAGCAGTGACTCAGGTGGCAGTGTAGAGTTACCTGTGTCAGTACACCAGTAAAGGCGGGGTGGCAGCCAAGTCGAGGCAGTGAGGCAGCCAGTTCTCTGTGGTCTGGTGTAGTGAAAGAATCCTCCAGTGTAACTGCAGAAAGGACATCACTCACATCACTCACCCATCTGACAAACTGTTATCCCCTCATAGTGTTCCTTCATCCCAATAATGGTGAGTGATTATACCCTGCCAAACTGTACTGAGATCAGAAACCTCACCATCACAGCTGCTCCATAAGGTCTGAGGTTACAGTATGACATGTGTGGTGAACAGAACGTTGTCTCTGGAGAGTCCATCTGTGTTCCCATGCTGGGCCTCTGCAGAATGTTACAGTGAGTATAAGTAGTCCTGCAGTGACAGGAAACATCTCTTATTTTGTTGTTGTTGAAAATTTACTAATTAATTCAAAAAAACTAAAGGCGTTTCCTTCTAACTATATGACGGCTTTAATATTATTTATTTATTTATTTATTTATTTATTATTTTTTATTGTTCACCATAGAGGTGTGTGTATGGGTTATAATTTCACAGACAATTAAGTCAATCTGAACAATAAATAAATCCGTGCCTCTGGATTAGTGTGTAGGGGGTTAGATAGAGGGAGATTTGGGGTTTCTGGAAAATTACTCTGGCTGTTATTGTAAAATTATGGAACATCTAATAAAGGTTTATCCCTATGTTTATTTTGATCAACCATTTCATGTGTACTGAATTCTTAAGAAAGAGTGTTAGATTAGACCTGAAACGTGAAGTATAACAAAAGGGCGACTCTGGGGGTAACCGTGGACAATCATCTGTCATTTTCCCCACACATCGCTAACCTTACTCGCTCTTGTCGATTTCTTCTTTACAATATCAGAAGAATTCGCCCATTTCTTTCTTCACAGGCTACTCAGGTGCTTGTTCAGTCCCTTGTTATTTCAAGACTGGACTACTGCAACTCACTCCTGGCAGGCCTGCCTTTGTCCACGATTCGTCCTCTGCAACTGATCCAGAATGCAGCAGCACGACTCGTTTTTAACCTTCCCAAGTTCTCCCACACCACCCCACTCCTCCGCTTCCTGCACTGGCTTCCTGTAGCTGCCCGCATAAAATTCAAAACACTGATGCTTGCCTACAAAGCTAAAAATGGCCCAGCACCCACTTACCTCTCTGCGCTAATTACACCACGCACTGCACCACGTTCCCTCCGATCCTCCAGCACTGCTCGCCTCATCCCACCATCTCTCAGGGATCGAGGGCGGCATTCATCCAGGCTCTTTTCTGTTCTGGCACCTAGGTGGTGGAATGAACTTCCTCTAGATGTCCGTACATCAGAGACTTTGACTATCTTTAAACGACGACTCAAGACGCATCTGTTTCTCCAGTACTTGGACTAACCCCCCCCCCCCCCCCCAAAAAAAAAAAAAAAAAAAACCTCAGATGTGTTGGACTAATGGTACTTAGTTATTAACCTAGTTAACCCAGTGTAAGTATGTATCCAATGTTGTAAACATTAAAGCACTTTTTGTAAGTCGCTCTGGATAAGAGCGTCTGCCAAATGCCTAAATGTAAATGTAAATGGAGTGATGTGTCACATTAAACATAGTACTGATAAAGTACTGATTTAATCTGTCTCTGTCTGGTTACCAGTTCTAAGTGCTTCACAGTTAAACAGTGACAGAACACAGAAGTGTGTGTGTGTGTGTGTGTGTGTGTGTGTGTGTGTGTGTGTGATTTCATATCAAATCACTTTATTTTGATCTTCCCAGCTCCTGATTCATTCATCATCTGGGTAAACCCACCTAGACATTTTTGTCTTTCTGAACCAGATATGAAAAGGAGAGAACAGGAGAGTTAGTGACACCTAAGTAAATGTTTGGACAGAGAGACTAAAAAAGATTGTGATTCTGGTCAATCAGTTCAGAATTTGCGGGAGTTAGATTTTTTAACATGCACAATGATGTGAACATGATATTCATTTTTTTTTATTAAAACCCATGTGTTAAATGTGTTTTTAATGAATAAATTTGACAAAAGTATTCTGTGCACTATACAGTCTTTTTTTCAAACACCACAAACACCACATGGAATCATTCACAGCAAGGACATTTATTAATTTATTCATTCATTTATTTATTTATAAAATTCTATGCGCAAACTATTGGAAATTACAAGCTGAAAAAAATGTAACATTTAATTCAGTAACAGAGGTTTTGCTTTAGGTGTCTGTAGAATTTAATAAAAATAGGAATAACGTCTCCACGTATGCAGTGACTAAAGGGCGATGAAATGGTTAAATGGGTTTCATAATTTCTGTATTTTGCTCCTCCTGTTTTCTTTCTCTCTCTCTCTCTCTCTCTCTCTCTCTTACACACACACACAGAGAGAGAGAGAACCAGGAAGGTACTGTAAAAGAAAATGAAACTCAGTGTGCCTCTCTCTCTTCCTCTGATCGTATGTTGTTGTTGTTGTTGTTGTTAGTCTTTCGGCTGCTCCCAGCAAGGGGGCGCCACAGCAAACTACCCAGGCCACACAACAACTTGGCAAAGTTTTTTTACGCCGGGTGCCTTTCCTGACGCAACCCTCTCATTTTAAGTAAGAAAATGGCTGAGGCCAGTATTTCGGTAGATCAGGATCAGTTCATCTGTCCAGTGTGTCTGGATCTCCTGAAGGATCCGGTGACTCTTCCCTGTGGTCACAGTTTTTGTAAGGTGTGTATTAATGGTCACTGGGATCAGGAGAATCAGAAGGGTGTCTACAGCTGTCCTCAGTGCAGAGACACTTTCACTCCAAGGCCTGTTCTACGCAGAAACAACATGCTGGCTGAAGTGGTGGAGAAACTGAAGAAGAAGACTGAAGTCCCAGCTGTTTCTCCTGCTCACTGTTACGCTGGACCTGGTTATGTGGAGTGTGATTTCTGCACCGGGAGAAAACACAAAGCCGTCAAGTCCTGTCTGACGTGTCTGGCTTCTCTTTGTGAAACTCATTTAAAACCTCATCTAGAACTTCCTGCTTTGAAAAAACACACATTAATTGAAGCTTCAGCAAAACTCCAAGAGAAGGTCTGCTCTGAACATGATGAAGTGCTGAAGATCTACTGCCGTACTGATCAAACCTGTATTTGCTCAATGTGCATGTTGGATAAACATAAAGGTCATGATGCTGTATCAGTTGCAGCAGGACGAGCTGAGAAACAGGTCAGAACTCATTATATATATATGCTGTACCAATTTTGTTATATATGTTTATCATGTCTGCATAATTATGTACAAAATCATTTAGTATTTCTCCAGCAAGCTCAGTAAAACCTAACAGCTGTTTTACTTATAAAACGGCACAAATCTGTGTCTAAAACTTCTGATTTTAAGCAATGAGTTTTCACTCCAAATATTAACTGTTTATTTTATTGCTCTTTTTTGCTTTTTATAGAAGTTTCTTTTATGCAGAAATGTTTTTTAAAAGCATCTTTTGCTTATGCCATATTTTTGTATGTGCCCAAGACTTTTGCACAGTACTATAAGTAAAACAGTTGTTAGGTTTACTGAGCTTGATGGAGAATATGAGTTCTTCTTTCTTTGTCACACTCGCTGCTTTCTATTCTTATGCAAATCCCAGGAGCGTACATCAGATTTTTTGTTTCCATCGAAAAACTTGTGTCTTGTACTATATTTTTTTCAGTCCGAGGTGAGGGCGTGTAAAATAACCAAAAAAAGAGTCTTATGCCTTCAAATAAAAGTGTTAAGTAAAAATAATGTTATAAATAGTCATGTGTCAGATGTAATAATCTACGTTAACAGGAAGTGTATTTCCTGTATTTACATTACACAGTCTGATTTCTTTGTATTAATAGTTCTGCCATACAGAAAGACAGACAGACACGTACATGGGCTTCAGCCTGAAATAATAATAATAATAATAATAATAATATCACTGATTACATTGAAGATCCGCAGATTATTGTTAACTTTAACATTTTAAGTATTTCCATTAACTCTTTAACTGTCAATGACAGGTACTAGGCTAGTTCCCTAAAAAACGCAGCTCTGACTTCTACATGTCTTTTTTTTTTTCTCATTTTTTTTATTTTTCATTTACCTTTACCAGTGGTTTAAGTGATCTCCAATCAGTCCAATTCTTCTGAGAAGTTGAGGATTTTCAGCTGAAGTTTCCTTAGTTACTTTTTTTGCTTGACTTGTTTTTTTGCCATGATCACTTGGCTGTTTAAAAAATGAGAAATTACACATTTCTGTATAATTAGAGTTTAAATTATTGTAATAATAATAATCATTAATCTTCAAAGCCTCTTTAGAATTTCCTTGTGTAAATGTATTATTGCCAGTGTGTTTATATATTCAACAATTATAATCTTATGGAAGTAATCGATTTGTCCTCAGAGTGAGTTAAAGGAGGAGCAGATGAAATCCCAGCAGAAAATCCAGGAGAAGCAGAAGAAGGTGCAGGAGCTGAAACAGGCTGTGAACACTATAAAGGTGAGCAG